>NC_134730.1:25941990-26243240 GCF_049634645.1 Pelodiscus sinensis | reverse complement strand
CTCGATGCAGGCTCTAGCAGAGATGTTACAGCTGCTGGTTTAAAAGTTCTTGTTGCACATCCTAGCATCAGGATGGGTTCACAGGTCTTCCGGGCTCTTCGATCCCTGCAATGCTGCCTCTGGGATGAAGTGCTGAGCTGAGAAAAAAATGGCATCTACCACATGACCTCTTTATACTCCTTCCTGGCCTCTCCTTGGCCGCAGCCGGTCACCTGGCCCTCAGCCTCTCTCTGCTGCAGCTCTTAGGCCTCCGCCCTCATGCTTTAGGTGTGTCCTTGGCCCATCGAGTGCCATTGTCCCACAGGGCCTCACTAATTAGCATGTTCATAGGCCGGGCTCTGCCCAATGCTCAACCCCATTCAGAGAAATATTCAGTTTCCACACAGATTACAGAATCCTACCTACACACAGACATTATACACTCACATAAATAGCGTACATAGGATTAGCAGATAGTAAGCTTCTATTCAATACCTCACATGGCCCCCTTCTATACCATTCTTGGGGCCAAAACCCCCACCTATGGGTGCATCGGTGATCTGGCTGCTTCCCTCAAGATCCAGTAACGTGACACCTACTAACCCCAAAAGAATGTAGCTACTAAAATACTTATGCCCACTCAGTACCACAGTTAAGTACAATTGGGGCCAAATGCTGCCGAGTTACACAATATTTCTGCATGGAGGAGATGTGCGGCACTAGGTGGCATTTCATAAAAAGGCTACGTTGGCGTGTCCTGCTGTTGTGGGGTACACAGCCCCTGATGCTGCTAAGATTTATGCACGTGCTTAATTTTAAACATTGGCTGTGTCTAGACTGGCAAGTTTTTCCACAAAATCATCTGATTTTGTGGAAAAACTTGCCAGCTGTCTACACTGGCCGCTTGAATTTCCGGAAAAGCACTGACGATCTCATGTAAAATCATCAGTGCTTTTCCGGAAATACTATGCTGCTCCCGTTGGGGCAAAAGTCTTTTTCCGAAAGACTTTTGCGCAAAAGGGCCAGTGTAGACAGCATAGTACTGTTTTCCAAAAAAAAGCCCTGATCGCAAAAATGGCGATTGGGGCTTTTTTGGGGAAAACCGCGTCTAGATTGGCCACGGACGCTTTTCCACAAAAAGTGCTTTTGCGGAAAAGCATCCTGCCAATCTAGACGTGCTTTTCCGAAAATGCTTTTAACGGAAAAGTTTTCCGTTAAAAGCATTTCCGGAAAATCATGCCAGTGTAGACGTAGCCTTTGTAATTCGCTCAATGACAGTAATCTCAGGGCAGAATATTAAGCACACGCGGGCATCCTCGCAGGAACAGCGCCTCTGTCGCAGCAGTGGGCCGCCGAGGCTAGTGAGTGGGCTGCATGAGCCGCCCTCCTTCAGCTCAGCAGGCCGCAAGGCTGTAACTCAGACGGTCTCCCGGGAGACGGCAGTTTTGCGTTTGCATAGTGCGACAGGCCCAGACCAGCCGTCGGCCGCTCGCTGGTGGAGGGAAGAGCTGCTGGAGCTTGTGGGAACTGCTTTCCCTTTCCTGAGCAAAAAAAGGCCACAGCGAAGTCCAGCATAATCAGGCAGGCACCTGGGGTCAATTAGAACATGCTAGGCGGATGCTATAGGCTGATTAGTCACCCGTTAGGGTCCATGGGGCTGCTTTATAAAGGCCCCCCAGGAAAGGGGAAGGAAAAAAGCAAAGGACTGGGAGGAGGAAGTGCTGCGAGGAGGAGCTGAGGGTGTGAGCAGAGCACTGATGAGCAAATATCAAAGGAAAAGTGCTGGGAGGGATTGTTTGGAGAAGCGGTCCAGGGAAAAGCGGCCAGATTGCAAGTGGCAGTAACCCCGTGGTCTCAGAGTCCCTGGGCCGGAACCGGAGCAGTGAGCGGGCCCGGGTTTCCTCCAAACCTCCCCACTACATCTCTGCCCCAAGCAGGGAGCCCGGGACTCCAGACGTATGAACTAGCCGGTGATGAGCATGGCTCCGTAGGCTGGGGCTCCTGCCGCTAGTAAAGAGAAAGAGGCCGTGGGGAGGGCCACCGCCAGTCTCTGAAGCGAACGCCGTCTGCCGGTAGCGCCAGGCCTCCGGGGAAAGTCGTGCAGTGATTGGAGCACGCGGTTCTCGCGGTCACCGTTGTGTGCAGTCGGCCTGCACCTCGCCTCACAGGCCCTGGCTTTCCGTGTGGGTCTCTTTAATATCGGTGGGGGGAGGGGACCCTACGTGGACAGCAACCAGTGGAATCTGGCAACCTAGTGCGTGGGCAATGGTGAACAAATAGAGCCTCCATGGGCCACATAGACCTCGGGTGCCCACCGCTGCTCTGTCACCTCACGTTATTCTGTCGGAGGCTTTTATTTCATGCCCATTACTGTGGCGTCTGATTATCTCCCAGTCTTCAAGGCATTTACCCTCAGAGCATGCCACTGTCTCATTTTTATGCAGGGGAAACTGAGGCCCAAAGAGGCCAAGCCCGAGTAAATAAAGATGTTTAGGTGCCTGGACAATGCAGGCAAGGGATCTCGAGATTTTCCAAAGCCCCTTGCTACCCAACTCCCTTTGATTCACTGGGAATTAGTAGCCTGGGGTTTGCTTTTGAAAATCCTACTCAAGGCCTGTCTACCTCTTTAGTCACCTTTAAAAAATCTGATCCTTAGTAGAGTAAGCATGTGGGCAGTCCGCTGGCTTTGTCCATGGTGGGGATTTCCTTTTCAGCCACCGTAGACACAACTGAAGATCACATAGTGGGTGCAGAAGGGACCCACAAAACATACAGTTGATGTCAGAACTGCATTTGCAGCACTTTGAGCCAATAAGAATTATTACACTGAGTGTGAGCAATTAGCCTCTGAGTTATTGTGCATGCAGTTCACTGGCACATTTTCGGAAAAATCAAGGATTAAGCCTCTCTTCTTTTAATGCTTGTAATTCCTCCTTGACTCCTTACGCTTGATCTCTCACACGTTGCCTTCTGGCTTTGCTGATTTCCATGCCAGTGGTCACTAATGTTCCTTCTAATTTGGTTCCATCCGTGTGTGAAATAAATTTTGTTCTATGCACCAAGGCATGTGCAGATGTGCACCACCAGTAGCAACACATCCTGCCCGCTCTGGGCCTTCTGCAGATCAGCTGGGCCTTCTGCATTTAAATGTCTCCTGGGTGGCCACCCAAGCACTCAGCTTAAGGGGAACAGTGGTGGTCATCCTTAAACAACCAATATGTTACCAACATTTACCACATATTGGTGTCTTGGAGACACTGCAGTACTTATCTGTGCTTTGAGAAGGATGGAGCACTCCTGTAAATGAGAGCCATCAACAGGGACTTGCTCCAAAGCCCATTAAAATGAATGGCTGCCTTTTCATTGATTTAGTGAGTTGGATCAATTCCTAAAGAAACTATTGTTCAGTGTTAACTGTTTAATAACAACCACTATATGCCAACATTTTCAAACAACTATGCTTTCCTCTTCCTTTAATAAGCCTCCTTATAGCCCTGAAATAAATCACTAGCAGGCAACAAACTATTAGCAACAGTGTGGCCAACTCTTGTAATTTTACTGCTCGCCCGACAATGGTTTATATTGGGTTTAAAGTTCCAGATTCTGGAGTCATATGAATACCCAAGAATCTGTTTTCATTTTCAGAAAAAGTAAATTTCTAATGCTGATGGCTGCAAACAAACATTTGAAAATGTGACCCCAGGATGCTAAGAAAAAGATCCCCCACATGTATTACCTTTTAAAATGCTCCTTTAAAAAAAAAACTTCATGCAGCGCACAGTCAACCTGTGGAACTCCTTGCCAGAGGATGTTGTGAAGACCAGGAATTTAACAGGATTCAAAAAAGTACTAGATAGATTCATGGAGGTTAGGTCCATCAATACTTATTAGCCAGGATGGGTAGGAATGGTGTCCCTAGCCTCTGTTGATCAGAGGCTGGGAATGGATGACAGGAGAGGGATCACGTGAGGATTACCTGTTCTGTTCATTCCCTCTGGGGCATCTGGCATTGGCCACTGTCGGCAGACAGAACACTGGGCTAGATGGGCCTTCGGTCTGATCCAGTAGGGCCATTCTTCTGTTCTTAATCTTTAGGGGGCCTGATTCAAGATTTTATAACATTTAGGATTTCCGATTCTGTTTTAATGAAGAAGAGACTTTAATTAGCTGAGATTATGAAAAACATGTATCTAAATCCCTTGCCATTCCTCACAGATGTTAGGTCTAGCTCTTCAGCCTTTTGCCTGTATCTCAGAAACACGCCTCCAAAAAAGTCGCACAAAGAAAATGCATTGTGTTTTCTGTATTCTGGGAGGGTGTTATGACGCCCCCTTTTATTCCCACTATATCTTGTGCAATGGCAAAATGAAAACGCCGGGATTCTCTTCCATTCGGCTGTTTTGGCAGTGCTCTGACTGCGGAAATGGATCTAATTTGTGGTGCTGCTTTTCCAGAATGAAGGGTTGGCTCCTGCTGACGTCGATGGCAAAATTCCCACTGACTTTTAGTGCCATGGTTTTTAGGAATAAGCCTTTGTGGATAGATCCGGTAGATTTTTAAAATGGTCTTTGTTAAATCGGATGGATTTCTCCCTTCGTTTTCATTCCGATGGCTTTCAGTTTGGTTTTATAATCCTATGCGAGAACTGTTGGCTGTGGTTAACCTTTTACACTCTGGGACGCTTTATGTGGTTCCCTCTCTCCTTCCCTCCCCCCGCCGGAAAACATTTTTTTTTCTAAAAACATCACAATCAGCATAGTGGTTGGTGGGAAAAGGAAAGGAAATTTAAAGGCAAAGCTTGTCAGCTGTTCGTATTTCCTTATACGGGCAACATTCACAGCCATTCCAGGGGCCTCGGGCATTAGCAGCATGTTAGTTTCTCCTGCTCTCTTCCCTCTGGTCTCGGAGGATTGAAATGCTTTGGTCTAACTGAAGTCCTTGGGCTTAATAGAGCAGTATCTGGGTAAAAATTAATGGCCTGTGATATGCAGGCGGTCAGGCTAGATAGATGATCTAATAGTCCCATCTGGCTTTAATCTCGATGAAACATTCAGAGGAACGCTTTGCTCTCAAGCTATTGGTGATGAATGTGTACCAAGCACAAATGCCCCAAGCCAATTTGTTATCTCTGGTCCATTGAGGTTGCTGCATATTAAGTCCCCAAGTGAGTGCGTTTACCTCAGAATTTGTCCCCTGAGCAAATTCCCTGAATTCAGGTAACTTCCAGTACATTTTCCCGTCTGAAATTCCTTCTGGTGTAATTTGGTAAAATTCACGTCCCGTCCCTAAATCTTGCTGGGTGCTGTTCACCCGCTCCCGTGTTCCCCTCAGAGATGGCTACATTTCAGCGGTGGTTAAGGTGAGTCATTCAGATGTATTATATAATGTGCGCGTGCAAGGGCGTAGCTATATTCTGTAGGATTTGTGTAGCCCTTTGAGACCGTCCAGGGGTGAACGGTGCTGTAAAAGGGCAAGCTTTGGTATTTATTTCACGTGTGCTTATTTGTAGAAGCCAACATAAAAAGGCCCATTTCTCTTTTTGTTTGTTTGTTTTTAGAAGCCGACATAAAGAGACCCAGTTGTCTTTCGAACAGCGATTGCTGCTTTATGGGATACTAAGAGTTAATCATTGGTAAGCACACCCAGCGGGAAACTCTTCTGCCCACACCGGGACTGCCCTAAGACAATAGCCATGCTGGAAGTGATATGCTGAGGTGTTGCTGTTAGCTCAGGTGTACTGCACTGGAAATGTGTTTATCGCTGGATTAGGTCATTGGAGGGACTATTTCAGACTGGGACTGGGGAAGGGAAAGCAGCTGTTTCTCACACACCATGATGCTGGCCTGCCACAGCCACTTTGGGGACAAGAGGGAAATTTGGCGACCTCCTGGAAATTAGCTTCTGACAAGGGAGTGACTCGGGAGAAAGCATGAGGCCTGAACAACCTCTGCACTTTCACCGTTAGGGCTTGTCTCTATTTATCCAGAGATCGATCTTCCGGGGTTTGATTTAGCGGGTCTAGTAAGGACTCTCTAAATCAAATGCTGATGATGCCCCTGTTGACTCTGGTACTCTACTGGGTCATGAGGAGCAAGGGATGTCGACTTTCCTATTAATCTCTCGCTGTGGGAACACCGCAGAAATTCTTGTAGCTGGAGCTGCGTATCTTAAGTTGGCTTTCTCCCTAAGTGTAGACCTGGCTTTAGAGGCATCTCCAGAAGTAGCTAAACTCCCTTCTCCCAACCTACCCTCCCACCCTGCTGCACTCATGTGCTTCTGTAACCCACCCGCCTAGTGTGGTTCATTGTCCCATGGAGTGGCACTTTGACCCCTTACAGCGAGAGAGAAAAACAAGGGAGCTCTACAGCCTAAGCTGAGAGCCAGCTGGCTTTATCGCTCAAGCTGTAGAGTCTCCTACACAAAGCTCCAGAAGGCCAAGGTTCAAATCTGCCTGGTGTTGGTTACTCTTCCTTCTGTCAGGGATTCTTCTCTCCCCTCTCCTCACTCTGGCCTGGAAGGGTTGTGGGCTGTGCCTAGCCAGGAAAGATGGCCGTATCCTGCCCTCCACTTTGGAAACACATGGACAGGAGGGTGCCAGGAGCATGAACGGGCCGGACAGCAGTGCATAGCTCGGGAGGGTGGTTCTGGGCTACAAAGGACCCTGTGTACATTTGCAGGAAATCCTTCCCATTCACAAATACTGGGAACCATGGTTCCCGGCCCCTGCGTGAGTTCCTTGTGGTCTCGAAAGTTACTGTGGGGGCCGGGGGTTCCGGGGAACTCACCCTGGCTCCTGGCTGCTGTGGTGAGTTCCCCACAGCTCCTCCCACCTGCTGTGTCCCCCATGCTGGGACAGGAGACCCGTGAATAAGCAGAGCCACGAATAGTGATATTTGCGAATCGCGAGGGCCTCCTGTGCACTTCTTTACAGCCCTCAGGGTGTCAGTCTCTGGGACAATCCAGAGTCCCGAAGGCCCAAAGAAACTGCCAGTCACCTTTTCCCTCCTTCCTGGCTGCCGACAGTCGCCATCATCTTACTACTCTTCCACTGTGAGGTGTGTTTCCAAAAACTCCTGGAACCTGCAGTCCTGGGAATATGGGGGAATCTCCACTTTCATTTTCCAAACATCAGGATGTTTCTAGCCCTCCCGGTTATTCAGACCAGCTTGAAAATGTAACCTAAAGGCTAGAAAGGCAAATGCAAAGATCCAAAAATGTTTAATAGGTATCAGGTTTTAAAACAAACAAAAGGACGTTTTTCTTCACACCGTGCACAATCAACCTGTGGAACTCCTTGCCAGAGGATGTTGTGAAGAGCAGGACTTGAACAGGGTTCAAAAAAGAACTATATACATTCATGGAGGATAGGTCCATCAATACGTATTAGCCAGGATGGGTGGGAATGGTGTCCCTAGCCTCTGTTGGTCAGAGGCTGGGAATGGATGACAGGAGGGGGATCACTTGTTGATTACCTGTTACATTCACTGCCTCTGGGTCACCGGTCATGGGCCACTGTCGACAGGCAGGACACTGGGCTAGAGGGACCTTTGGTCTGACCAGTCTGGCCGGTTTGATATTCTTAAATGTTCTGTTCTTAAAAACTCATGAGTTTTAAGCCAACTTCATGGAGAGGGGCTGCCAGGGGGTGGGGAAGCTGACTGACTCTCAGAGTTCGAGTGCTCGGGGGCAGAACCCCTTTCCTCCTTCCTTGTCTGTCCAGCCCCCGGCAGGCCCTGCTCCGTAGCTAGCAGAAGATATGGTTGGGGTTTCAGTAAAGCGCTGGAGGATTCCCGCCTTGGCTGTGCTTGTGTTTGGCTAGAGAAGGGGAGGGAAAAGACTCCATCCCTGTGTTTTGCTGGGCCCCCCGGCTCTGCCTCTTGCAGCGTTGTTCCTTTTGGGTGCCCGAAAACCTGGGCCCACATGTCGTGTGCTGCATGTTTGGGGGGGAAGGTGCTGCAGGTCGGGGGGGGGGGTTGTGCTAAAGGACACCCCCGCCGACATAGGCGACTGGTAGCCTAGGCAGTGGGGGGGGAGGGCTTTGCCTTCCCAAACCTCCAGGCACCGCTCCGCCCCCCAGAACACCTGCCGTAGGTATACTGGGGGGGGGTGGAGTGTTGCTGCCCCCCGCACCTGCCCTCCCCGTGCTCTTGGCTGGGCAGGCTGGAGCCGCTCCGCCTCTTCCCTCCCCTGGTGCTCCAGGGACTGGGGAGGTTGGGCACACGGACCCCCACCCATCCCTTCCGCTCCCCATGGGGGGGGGGGGCTTCAGCAGAGGGGGCGGGGCCATAGATGGGGCTAGGGGCCTACCTCCCCTGGCCCCAGCTGCACCAACGGCCCCTGGGAAGAGACTCCGAGCCCAGTCATGTGCCAGAGCCCAGTGCCTGAGGTCCCCCCTCCCACAGCTCCCCGGGGTGACTTTTCTGCGCTGCCTGCAACAGGCCGGGTTCCCCTTGTCAGCGCTGTCCCAGCAGGGGAGAGGAGGGAGGAGGGAGGCTGTGTCAGCTGAGCCAGGTAAAGCACCCAGACAGGCAGCGTGACACAGCTCCTGTTGCTTCAAGGCCCTTCTTGCTGAGTCAGGGTTGAGGAATGCTGGGGGCCAGGCCGTTGCCGCAGGCTGCCTCCTTGCCAGTGAGAACTGGGGCAGGGCCGCCTTCAGCCGGGATCGCGTGTGGACGCCCAATGTTTACCTGCCAAGGCAGCGGGGGCGGGGGGAGGGAGGGCGAAGGAAAGGTGCAGCCCAACACGGTTGTGGTTTCTAGGGAGTGGGCGGGGACCAGAAACCTCAGGCCTGAGCTTTGCACGCAACCGAACAATAATCCCATTATCATAGCCGATGCCATAAAAGAGAGCGCGGGGGGGGGGGGGGAGGAAGGCCGGGGCATGCAGGACGCGCACCCAGGGTAGCACCTGAGTCACCACACACAAAGAAACTCTGAGTTCGCCTCCCTTCCTCCCCCCTTCGCCCGGTGAAAAAAGAACCTTCACACAAAATGCCTCCTCTTCTTTTTATGGGGACTTTGTTAGACTTGGCAGCTTGGTTGCAATGAAAAGCAGCATACTCTGGCTCCTGAAGCATAGGGCAAAGGTGCAAGTCAGCTCCTTCCTGGCAGATTGCTGAGCCCTTCCCAGGCCTGTCTCTTGCGGGGGGAGATATCATCACCTCCGAGCGCCCAGAGCGTGTTTCATCCCAGAGTGCCTTGCAGCGCCCGTACACCCACGGCTGTCCAGAAGCGGGCCCACTTCTGGGGTGCAGGGCAGTGCGAGAAGGGAAAGGAAATGTTGGCTCAGGATCAGCATTCTTTCTAATTCTTCCAATGGCAGAATAAATTTTGTTGCATGCGCCAAAGCAGGTGCGGATGTGCACCACCAGTAGAAACACCTGCTGCCGGCTGTGGGCGCTCTCCTAATCAGCTGAGTGGTATCTGAATCTCTCCTGAGTGGCTGCCCAAGAGCTCAGCTTAGCAGGAACACTGCTCAGGTTGCTGCTCTGTCATCAAATGTCACGGAGTCTTTAAAGTGCCGGCACCAATGAGCTCTGGATTCTCTGATGCCACGATTCTTGGGTCCTACCAGGTGTAATTATGAGCCCTGGTGTGTTTCAGAACCGGATTCAAATGAAGCCAATGAGACAGCACCACTTCAGCTGTGCTCGCTTGTGTTCTGAGCGTGTGCACATTATGGGGCAATGCCGTTTGGAAGGATTTTGCTCACTGCCGATATCCCTGGTTGAATGTTCTTGCAAGATGTGTGAGTGAGAGAGCCGCTGATTTCACATCATGGTTTGAGCGGTGAGGAACGGTTTGGGCCGAACAGTTTTCTGCCAGAAAGCCCGGTTTCATCACCATCTAAAGGCGCTGAGAAATCATGTTGATTTTTACCAGCATTTCCCTGGGGAGGCTGGGGAAGGGTATGGAGGAGAGTTCCCACACAGTTAAAGTCCCGCTTTGTCATCTGCAGAACAAAACTTCTTTTTGTCTTGAATTTCTTTTCATTTTGTACCCTGTATTAGGAGACAGTAGGAACTAAAGTCTCAAAATGAAATGTTTTCATCCAATTGACATGGATTCCCCCACGTCCTCCAGCTATTTCTATTGCGGAGAATTTTGATTTGTTTTATTTTGCACTTTATTCTGAATGGGAAAAAAGATGGTTTCTGGCATCTTGAAATCCTCGGTGCAGTGGACTTTCTCTTCTCCGCACAGCTTTGTTCAGGGTAATCGGTTAACCACTTAAAGTTAGCATTTAACCAGTTAACTCATTGAACAGGATTTTACATCCGTATGCTGGATAACACAGAAGAGTTGTTTGAATCTCTCTTGGATCAAGGGAAGCTTCGACAGCCAAAAGTGCCATCTTTCTTGGAAGGGCAGAGAGGGAATTCTGGGTATGATTTTGCTGGATTCCCTGTTGGGATTTCTGGCCTTGGTTCTTGTGGTTTATAATTCTACAGGGGGAATATGTGAGAATGGGAAACGGCGTTTAAATGAAACATTTTAATGTAATTTTACAAAACCCCAATAATAACCAAAAAATGTTTGTATGTTACCAGTGCTGAATTAGGGATGTGAATGGTTAACCAGTTAACTGGTTGGACACTCAAGCCCGGCCCTCCCGACCGCCCCATTTAATCGGTTAACCATTTAAACTTAGCGTTTAACCAGTTAACTAATTGAACGGGATTTTACATCCCTCTGCGGGATAACATGGAAGAGTTGTTTGACTCTCTCTCATACATTACATTCTCATGTTCTTACATGAACAGCGAAATGATTACAAAGCCTGACAGATGCCTTCCTCACCATCTTCTTACGCAATTGCTTTATGGTGCCCAGAGCAAAAACCAACACCTTCCGCTTCAAAAATCCTTTATGGAAACAGTAGGGGAGAAATTGGCCCCAGTTTGTGTTGCTGACACTGAAACAGAGGCAGAATTTCTCCGCTATAAAGCTGCGCTCTGGAGCCAAGGGAAGATTAGGTCATAAAGAAAAATGGATGCATTAAAGGAATGCAGGGGAGGGTAACTAATGAATTCTAGTGCAGAGGAATTCGGAGCTAGAAGCAGTTCCTAGCTTGGCACGTAAGTGGCAGTCACCACAGGAAAGTCACATATCCATCTAGTATTTCCCATGATGCATCACGGCAGCTCCTCCAGAGAGACTGTGGCGCAAATATGGGAGACGTAGTTTTGCCAGGGAGCAACGTTTCCTCAAAGTTTTTCCATCCATGTGCAGAATAAATTTTGTTCCGTGCACCAAGGCATGTGCAGATGCGCACCATCCACAGAAACACATGCCGGCTGTGGGTGCTCTGCTAGTTAGCTGGGCGGCCTTTGAATCTCTCCAAGCGCTCAGCTTACCAGGAACACTGTTAGGGCGCCCATCTGCAGGTAAGCATACGAGGCACCTAGACTATGGCCCCGAGGAGGCACTCCAGCCAGACCCCCCCGCCTGCTCCTGCACCCAACTTCACAGCCAGACCCCCCCCCCCGGCCTGCTCCTGCACCCAACTTCACAGCCAGACCCCCCCCCCCCGGCCTGCTCCTGCACCCAACTTCACAGCCAGACCCCCCCCCCCCCCGGCCTGCTCCTGCACCCAACTTCACAGCCAGACCCCCCCCCCCCCCGGCCTGCTCCTGCACCCAACTTCACAGCCAGACCCCCCCCCCCCCCGGCCTGCTCCTGCACCCAACTTCATAGCCAGACCCCCCCCCCCCCGGGCCTGCTCCTGCACCCAACTTCATAGCCAGACCCCCCCCCCCCGGCCTGCTCCTGCACCCAACTTCACAGCCAGACCCCCCCCCCCCGGCCTGCTCCTGCACCCAACTTCACAGCCAGACCCCCCCCCCCAGCCTGCTCCTGCACCCAACTTCACAGCCAGACCCCCCCCCAGCCTGCTCCTGCACCCAACTTCACAGCCAGACCCCCCCCCCCCCGGCCTGCTCCTGCACCCAACTTCACAGCCAGACCCCCCCCCGGCCTGCTCCTGCACCCAACTTCACAGCCAGACCCCCCCCCCCAGCCTGCTCCTGCACCCAACTTCACAGCCAGACCCCCCCCCCCCGGCCTGCTCCTGCACCCAACTTCACAGCCAGACCCCCCCCCCCGGCCTGCTCCTGCACCCAACTTCACAGCCAGACCCCCCCCCCCCCAGCCTGCTCCTGCACCCAACTTCACAGCCAGACCCCCCCCCCCCCGGCCTGCTCCTGCACCCAACTTCACAGCCAGACCCCCCACCCGGCCTGCTCCTGCACCCAACTTCACAGCCAGACCCCTCCAACTCTCAGCCTGCACCCCCCCCCCGTACCCAATCCCCCCAATCTCCAGGCCAGACCCTGCAGCCCACCCCCTTCTGCTTCCATTTTGTCTTCCTGGCTGGCTGGTGCTCCGCGGAAAGGCCTGTGTGCAGCGGGGTGGGCTGCAGCCCAAAGAGCATGAGACCCCCTGGGGTGGGATGAGCAATCCGCATCTGGATCCAGTGCACAAAGCTGGATCCAGTCCACCTTCAGGATGAGCGAGCAAGCGCCAGCGTTAGGTCCTTCTGCTTTCCCTGGCGCGGGGAACGTCCCGGCTCTGGGAGGGAAATGCTTTTAACCGCCTTTCCTGGGCGCTTTCGAAACCTCTCCCTTTTGCTGGCTTGGGGGGCTGTGGTTTGATGGGCTGCTCTTAAAAACCCTGCAGAGCCCAAGGAAATGGAGCCAGACAACCAGCCTGAGGGGGCCCGAGGGCCTCCTGAGTCATTAAACAAATTAAGTTGTTAAGAACACAGGGACATCCAGGGGAATGGGTGTGAAAGCCCCGGAGGCCTCTGTAATTGTTATAAAAAGGCAGCACTGGCGGGTGGAAAGAGCCACCCTCTCCCTTCCTTCCCCCACCCCTCCCAGAGCTGAGTTTTGGCAGCCTCCAGACCAGCTGTCACTGACCTTTTCCAGCCGAAGATCGGTTTTTGCATTTACGTGCAGCCCAAGATCTACCCCCAAGACAGGGCTGTAGAAGAAACAGTCTGTTTTTCATGGATGCTATAGAAATCTAAAATCAGGTGTTTGTAATTGGACATTTTGTTTGTAATTGTTCTTGGCCTCTGAGGATAGAACAAGAAGCAATGGGCTTAAACTGCAGCAAGGGAGGTTTAGATTGGACATTAGGAAAAAGTTCCTAACTGTCAGGGTGGTCCAACACTGGAATAAATTGCCCAGGGAGGTTGTGGAATCCCCATCTCTGGAGATATTTAAGAGTAGGTTAGAGAAATGTCTATCAGGGATGGCCTAGACAGTATTTGGTCCTGCCATGAGGGCAGGGGACTGGACTCGAAGACCTCTCGAGGTCCCTTCCAGTCCTAGGATTCTATGATTTTGACCTCTACGCACCAAGCTGCAATGTGACACCTGCAACTGCACGTTACCTGCCAGTGCGGCCGCCGGAGCAAAGGGGACAGCTGCTCGCTGCCATGTGGCACAATCAGCTGGCCGCAGTGTTCCGTTCACCGCACTCCAGCTCTAGCCGGAGCAAAGAGGGGCAGCCGGCCGCCCACCACGTGACCCGACCAGCACCACCCCCATTCACCTTCCGTTCCCGCAGGAAAGTGAGTGTTGGTGAATGCTGCACGGCTCTGTGAATGAGGAGAGTGGACCTAAAATTTCTTGTGTGGGGCCGGGCAGCCACTCAGGCCAGAGGGAATCCGGAGATGGACAGTTGGAGACAACGCGATCGACCGGTTGATCGCGATCGATGGGTTGGAGATCACCGCTCCTAGCTCTTTGCCCAGTTCACACTTTGCTTCCCCAACTGGAGTGACATTGTTGTGCTGGGCAAATACTCAGCTGGAAACCTGATATGACCTGAAGTCATAGAATCCTCGAGCTGAAAGAGACCTCAGGAGTCATTGAGTCCAATCCACTTCTAAAAGCAGGACCAACCCCAACCCAATCATCCCAGCCAGGGCTTTGTCAAGCTGGGACTTAAAAACCTCAAAGGATAGAGATTCCACCATCTTCCTAGGGAACCCATCCCAGGGCTTCCCCACCCTCCTAGGGAAATAGTTTTTCTTAAGATCCAACCTAGACCTCCCCCACTGCAATTTGAGACCATTGCTCCTTGTTCTGCCATCTGCCACTACTGAGAACAGCCTCTCTCCAGCCTCTTTGGAACCCCCTTCAGGTAGTTGAAGGCTGCTTTCAGATCTCCCCTCCACCCCCCACTCTTCTCTTCTGAAGGCTAAATATGCCCAGTTCCCTCAACCGCTCCTCAAAAGTCATTTGCTCCAGCATCCTCGTCATTTTGGTTGCCCTCTGCTGGACTCTCTCCAATGCAGCCACATCCTTTCTGCAACAAGGGGCCCAGAACTGGACACAGTACTCCAGATGTGGCCTCACCAGTGCCCAACAAAGGGGAATAATCACTTCTCTAGATCTGCTGGCAGTGCTCCTCTTAATGCACCCCAATATGCCAGTAGCCTTCTTGGCTACACGGGCCACCCTGCTGACTCACATCCAGCTTCTCATCCACTGTCGTCCCCAGGACGACCCAGCAGCAGGTATTAGAGACTACCGCGAGTCCCAGCTAAACTGGCCAACGTCATCCCAGGTCGGTGACCTCCTCCTGGCCTGGGGCGATGCTGCACACACAGGTGGCCTCGCACACCCCAGGGGAACCTCTTTTTCAGGGGCTGGATGTCTTTGCTGGAGATGGACGACGGGGGAGGGATCACATAAGGATTCCCTGTTCTGTTCCCTCCCTCTGGGGCACCTGGCATTGACCACTGTGGGCAGACGGGACACTGGGCTAGATGGACCTTCGGTCTGACCCAGTCTGGCCGCTCTGATGTTCTCTGGAAGCATTGTGGTGATATGTGCCCTTGGGGTTGGCCTAGGACAGGGGTGGGCAAAAAGGCCTCCGTGGGCCGGATCCAGCACACCAAGTGGGTTGATCCAGCCCACAGTGGCCCTGACGCTTTCCCACCCCCAGGTCAATTAGGGGGCAGAAGGGGGAGCACGCAAAGTTTCCTCCGCCCTGCCCCTGCCCTGCAAGGAGCGTGCGGCACTTAAAAGCACCACGTGCTCCTAGGAGGTTGGAAGGAGACTTCACGTGCTCCCCCTCCCCCAAGCCTTGATTGGCCTGGGGGCAGAAGGGGGAGCATGCAAAGTCTCCTCCCACCGCCAGGGGCATGGGCACCTAGGGGGAACCTTTGAAGGGGAGGGCAAAGGTGCTCCCCCACCCCTAGACCAATCCGGGTCTGTGGGTGGGGAAACAGGGAAGTATCCTGGCCCCGCCCCTTCTGCTCGAGGCCCCGCCCTTCCGGTGCAGCCCGGGGTCACTTCAAAAATTTCTGAAGTGTCTGCCGGCAAAACATTATTGCCCGCCGGCTAGGAGCCATCGGGGCGGAAAGGAAGTGTTTTCTCTCGTCTGCCTGTCGACGAGGTGTCTGTGTTCGGGGGCTGGCGGAAAAGCCTGGTGATAAAGCTGATAAAATGGAAAACTGAAATCCACCTGGGCCTCATGTGAAGCAGGTGTGTGATTTTGTGGCTTAGACTCTCTTGGAAGGTTACCCAAGCTGATGTCTCCTTGTATCGCCTGCTTTGCGTAAGGACTGACGCGTTCTCGTGGGCAGCGTCCGCGCCCGGCTTCCGCGGGTGACCGGCGCTGGCAAGCCAAGTTTCTCCTCAGCTCGAAACGAGGGGTGGATTATCCTGCCCCACAACACTAGATCTAGGAAAAGGAAAATGATTCCCCTCCCCAGCAAAGTAGGGTTTGTGTGTGTGCAGGGGGGTCCTTGTGGTTTTTAGTTAGCGGTAGAGGTGCAAAGAAGGCCCTCGGTTATAGAATTAAAATCTAGACATGGAGATGGATTCCCGCCCTCTTCCGCCTCAAACAGATTTTGAACGGTTGGAAAAAATGAAACTTAGGGTCAGGCAAGACCCGAATTGTTGCTGTCCAGTTACTGTGTGTGGTAATTATGGGCTCTCAGTCTCACTCCTGGAGAACAGGCGTCCACGTGTCAAAATGTACATCCGTGCAGCCGGCACCAACGGGCCCCTGGAGGCAATCTTGGCAGGAGGGACCCAGGACTGAATTGGGGTATCTGCTCTAGAATTGGCTCCTCCAATCCAGTGGGGCTGACAGCCACCGTGGGCCTGGGGGCAAGGTGTGGGTAGGTCTGGCTCCATGCCCCTGGAAGGGGCGTGGCCTCAGTTGGAAGGGGCGGAGCCTCCAATAGATGGGTGGGGCCTTGGGCGGAAGGGACGGGGCCTCTGATGGATGGGGCAGTGCCTCAGGTGGAAGGGGTGGGGCCAAAAGCAGTCAGCCCTTCGTGCTGCCAAAAGCACGGCTCTTGGGCCCCCATTTCAGCCCGCAAAGCCATGCGGCGCACCCGGCACAGCGATTCAAAGGGGGCCCCAGGCCTGCTCCAATTCTATTGTGTCCCTGTTTCCTTGACTTGGCCTGTCTAGCTCTTGTCTTATACTTAGATTGTAAGCGCTCCGAAGTGGAGACGGTCTCTTTGTTGGGTGTTTCTACACAACCTCATCCAGGACTAGACCTCCTAGATGCTGTCGTAATACAAATACATGTTGGCGGAGGCGCCTTGGCCGGGAGGTCTTGCAAGGCCACCACTCCAGCTGGCTGTGGTCTGTGAATAATGCTGCGGACCTCCGCTTCCGTGCTGGCGCGAGCACGGCATCATCTCGGATACCCACGGCCACGCTGGCAGAATGGGACGAGCTCCCTGCTGCACGTCGCAAGCCGTCTCTCTGCCGGGCGCCTCCGGTTTGTGTCCTAAATGGCTCGTGTTGTTCCGGGAGGCAGCGAGACACGGACTGTCCCCACACCCCTAATGATTTTACAGGGTGGTGTTTGCAGACGGTTCCTCTTTAAATATTCTCTCCCTTGCCTGCGATTGGCGGTGAAGCCTGACAGCCGCCTCCTCCCACATCGCCTGAGCTGACTGACACCTTGCGTGTTAAGGAGCGCGGCTCAGAGGGCCTGGGGGCTTTGTGGTACGCCGTGTGTGTGTGTGCGCAATAACGAACGTCGTGTGTTTTGGAGACACTGACAGGCGCTGACGGATTGGGCTTCCCAGTCAATAGGAACTGCAGTGGGAGGTGGGGATACAATGGGAGCCATTGTTGTGAAGGGCAGGCCTTTGCCTGCTACCTGAAGACGGAGACAGGTGTATCACATTCTCGTCACGCTATAGAGCAAAGGGGCGGCCAAAACTTCATCTCACCTTCGCGATGGGTCTGACGCAGGGGACCTCCTGGGGCTCGCAATTTTCGGAACCCCCGGAGGCTATTTTCACACAAGTGGCTGGTGCCTGTGCCCGGGTTTTCTCGTCATTGTAGTGTGGGGCCCACGTCGGATTTAGATGTGGCAAAATTCTACCCCCTGCCCCGCCATTCCTCACAGGGCTGGAGCACACAAAATCTACGAGCCTCCTCCCACCCCCGAGGCTTTGGTGTGTGAGGGGAATGTGGAGAATGTCTTTCTCTTTCTCAGGCGAGGGTCCCTTCCGTGAGCGGTGGGGATTTTTTTGCGGCCCCCGACTGATTTTTTTCTGTGGGTCAGTGGCCTCCCACCCAAAAAAGGTCCCCCACCTCTGCTGTACGTGATGTCCTGAATTTATTTTTTCATTAGGAGACACTCTGGGGGAGAGAGAGACAGTGACGGACACATCAGGGCTGGTCTTGGGGGCAAGGCCTGGCCCAGGACTCCAGGCCTTTGCTCCTTTTTCAGACTTCTCAGTGGCGTGAAAAGCATTCAGCAGCTCTCACGGAGAGTTCTCCCTGCAGCCCATTGTTCTCCCCTGGAGGCAAGGGGTGTAATTTGGGGGTGGCAGGGTGGAGAGCCCCCCCAGCTGTGAGTCTTAGAAAGTACGCTGTCCCTTCCTCCAGGAGACCATCCTCGGCTGTGCACAGTGGCTCTCAAAAAAAGCGTCTGTCGCCTGCGGTGGGGCTCCTCAGAGGAGCCCGCTACTTCTGTGATTGGACTTTCACAAACGGTTACTTTTTATGCGCTATTTATTATTGGAGAGTCTGGTATTTCCTCATCCCTCCGCTTAAAGGAAGGCACGGCCGGCTGAGATTGAAAGCCCAGTGTTTACTGCCAGGTGTGCTCAATGAGTGGATTTTTGTGCTAGGCCTCTAGGGAAAACACACAGACGCACCATGGCCCTGATCCTGCAGTGGATTCTGTGCTGGCCCTGGGCAGTCGGTTGCAAGATCCAGGCTCGTGCTAGTCTTTCAGTGGGACGGTTGTAGTGGTTTCTGTCTGCTGATGTTCCTTGCTGAAGCTGACTAGCTGCCTAAATTCCAGAGGAGCCGTTTTTACGACGACACTGGTGGCTTTCCTCTGTCGCAGCTTTCGTTCTGGTGTGTGGCGGGGGGGAGGAAGGCAATAGCTTGAAACGTAAATCACATGCGTCAAGGGTTTGCTTGGGCTTAACTCGGAATAAGCTACACCAATTCATCATCATCATCAACCACCGATGGTGTCCGATGCCTCCTTCACTATTTTCCTTCCATCTTTCCCTGTCCAGTGCCGAGTGGCTTAGTTTCCGTGGACTAGCTCCACACCAGTCTACTATATCATTTCCCCATTCTCTGTGGGGTCTGCCTCTCCTCTTCGGACCCTCCATTATGCCGAATACCAGGGTCTTAACTTTTTGCTTGTTCATTCTGCAGAGATGCCCGAATAGCTGTAACTTCCATTGTAGAACTTTCTGCGGTAGAATAGTGATAGAAATGTAGCCGTGTTAGTCTGGTGTAGCTGAAACAAAAAACAGGACTATGTAGCACTTTAAAGACTAACAGGATGGTTTATTAGGTGATGAGCTTTCATGGGCCAGACCCACTTCCTCAGATCAAATAGCGGAAGAAAATTGTCACAACCATATATACCAAAGGATACAATTAAAAAAAAGAACACATATGAAAAGGACAAATCACATTTCAGAACAGAAGGGGGATGTTTCATCCGGATCTTTCTATATAATTCCTTGTTGGTGACCTTCTGCATCCATCCTATTCTCAGGATCTTTCTATAACAACTCCTCTCGAACGCCAATATCCTTCTCTTCGAATCTTTCGTTATCACCCATGTCTCACATCCATGCCACATGCTGCTGAATACATACGTTTTCAAGAACATAAGCTTTGTTCCTAAGCTAATCGCTTTGCTCTTCCAGATCTTATCCATTGAGCTACATCAATGACGTAGCTTATTTCGAAACTGGGAGCGTCTACACAGCACTTACTTTGAAATCGAGCGCCCTTCCTCCGATTTCCCTTACTCCTTGTACAATGAGGAGTCCGAATGAGAAGTCCTCCAGCTTGACAGTGTTTCGACGTTGTTTTGAAATACCTGCCTGCTGTGTTTGTAGATGCCGACTAAGTTATTTCGAAGTAATGTTGCTATGTAGACGTACCCAAAGTGTGAGACAGACCCGTTGCTCTGCCTCTCCCCGGGATTGGAAGGCACAAGGTACGTGGATGGAGTGTTGCTTGGATGTTTTTAAGGGGGTTTGAATAGTGCCCATCGTAGGGTCAAAACACTCATGAGCCGGCATATTGACCCAAACTCTCCATTTTCAAATCAGTGGTGAACTCCTAGCTGGTGTCACTTCTGACTTGTAATTCTGATCAGTGCCATTGATTTTTTTAGGGACCAGCCACCGTTATTACTAGTCCCCTCCCCCCAAGGGGCAGGCGGGATAAAGCATATTTACCTTTCAGACCCAAGGATCCTAGCGTACTTTTCAGATCACAGGCTCAGCATTCCTTTTGCATCCAAGGCTCCAACGGGAGCCAAGGCAGTGAGAAAGGAAAGGAGATTGTGCTGGATAGGGCCACGCCTTTAAATCCTTAAGCTTAATTTTACACGGGTGAGTAGTTGTGGTGGGTTCAATGGGACTGCTCATAAGAACACAAGTGATCTCTCCCCTGCCATCCATCTCCACTCTTGGACAAACAGAGGCTAGAGACACCAGTCCTTACCCATCCTGGCTAATAGCCATTAATGGACTTCACCTCCATGGATTTATCTAGTTCTCTTTTAAACCCTGTTATAGTCCTAGCCTTCACGACCTCCTCAGGCGAGGAGTTCCACAGGTTGACTATGCGCTGTGTGAAAAAGAACTTCCTTTTATTTGTTTTAAACCTGCTGCCTATTAACTTCATTTGGTGACCCCTAGTTCTTATATTATGGGAACAAGTAAATAACGTTTCCTTATTCACTGTCTCCACACCATTCATAATTGTATAGACCTCTATCATATCCCCCCTTCGTCTCCTCTTTTCCAAGCTGAAAAGTCCCAGTCTCTTTAATCTCTCCTCATATGGGACTCGTTCCAACCCCCTATGTTCATCTGCATAGTTGCTTTCATACCTGAGTGTTTTCAGGATCACGCCATGTATACGGTTGGATCCCACCATGTGTACCGACTTCTTATAATAGTGTTGCTTGTAGACAACAAGCAGGACACACTGGGGTGTTGATTATGCGGTTGCTTATGGGCGCAGCACAGTCTGGATCTAGTTAAAAACAAAGAGCAATGCCTCTTGAAGGGGAAAACCAGAGGATTCAGCGAACGCCGATGTAAATAATTACAAAAAAAGGTCATGCCGATGATTGTTGGCTTGCCAGTGTAGACAGTGCCCGTCATGGGAAGTGAGTCAGGTGACTCCCCCCGCTCCCCCACAGAACCACAGAAAATATTTGTGAGAATTCAGAAAAGGTTGGAAATTTCCAGTTGGGCTCTTTGCTCTTTCTTCTCCCTCTTTTGGCTTGAAGCTCTCGGCAGCAAGTGCTGTTTTATTGCCGATAATTTACCAGCTACACAAAGGCTGCTTTGTAATGCTGAGCTCCAGATGTTTAGCATTTCACAAAAATCTAATCATACAGTACCTGTCTCTCCAAAGAACCAGCTGACCCGCAGGGGGAAAATGGTTTTCTTACATCTCTCCCCCCCACACACCTTTTTCTCACTATTAGCGTATGCGGCTGCCTTTGTATTCTGGCTTTGAAGGACAGCAGATAATCTCTTTGGACAACGCAGGCTACGCTGTCTCCCTTGATAAACTGGGCTGATTGGGGCCGTGAGGCCTAGCGGTGACTGCAAAGGATATGCAGTAGGCAGAAGAAGCTGAGTTTTTTCAGAAGACTTTGACTCCTGAATCCCAAGGGTTGCCAGGTGTTCTGTAGGACAGAGGTTTTCAAACGATGGGTCATGCCCCGGTATTGGGCTGTGAAATGTTGGGCTCTGGGTCTCGTTACTGCAGGGGGGTCAGGTGAGCAGTGGGGGGCTAAGGCAGCTCCCTGCCTGGCCTGACACTGCAGACTGCGCTGCGCCCCAGAAGCGGCTGCAGCAGGCCCGGCTCCTACATGTGGGGGAGAGCGCACAGGGCTCCATGCACTACCCCTGCCCCGAGCACTAGCTCCGCACTCCCATTGGCTGGGAACCTGCTGCCGGCCACGTCTGGGGCACAGCCTGGTCTGCGGCGCCAGAAGAGGCAGGAAGCTGCCTTAGCCCCCCCGCTGCACCACTCAATATAAGCCCTCCTGCCCCAGCCCTGACCCCCTTCAAAGCCGCAGCCCCCCAAAGCTCCATCCTCAGCCCCACCTGGAGCCGACACTCCAGTCACATTCTGTGGGGTCGCAGCATCAACGATTTTCTTCAGCTGCGTCATGAGAGAACAAGTTTGAAAACTGCTGCTGTAGGATCTACTCCGCCGCAGGCGAAGTAACCCTAACCCCTCCCCCACTGACAGTCGCAGCAATCACTCTGTACATTAATCATAGACTCGTAGGACACTAGGACTGGAAGGGACCTCGAGAGGTCATCAAGTCCAGTCCCCTGCCCCCATGGCAGGACCAAACACTGTCTAGACCATCCCTGACAGACATTTCTCTCACCTACTCTTAAATATCTCCAGAGATGGGGATTCCACAACCTCCCTGGGCAATTTATTCCAGTGTTTGACCATCCTGACAGTTAGGAACTTTTTCCTAATGTCCAACCTAAACCTCCCTTGCTGCAGTTTAAGCCCATTGCTTCTTGTCCTATCCTCAGAGGCCAAGATGAACAAGTTTTCTGCCTCCTCCTCATGACACCCTTTTAGATACCTGAAAACTGCTATCATGTCCCCCCTCAATCGTCTCTTTTCCAAACTAAACAAGCTCAGTTCTTTCAGTCTTCCCTCACAGGTCATGTTCTCTAGACCTTTCATCATTCTCGTTGCTCTTCTCTGGACCCTCTCCAATTTCTCCACATCTTCCTTGAAATGCGGTGCCCAGAACTGGACACAATACTCCAACTGAGGCCTAACCAGTGCAGAGTAGAGAGCATTGTATGGTCTCTCTCATCTCCAAGGATCCCGAGACATGATATGGGAGTTGCTGCACCCACCACTGAAAGGCAGAACCCTCTGGGATGGGAGAAAAAAGTGGAAGCTGCTTAAAAGTGCATAGCAATGGTGCAAGATGATCCACCATGAGGCAAGAATGCCCTGTCTATTGGAAAGCATGGTGCGGGAGGGGAGAGACTGACACAGGTCTACTCACAGGAAGGATGGCCTCGGGGTAAGGGTGGCCACCAGACACTTGACCTCAAATCTTTGCTTGGACAGATTTTCTACGACTTTAAGCCAAGTCGCTGCACCCTTCCGTGCCTCAGTTTCCCCAATTTGTGAAATGCAGCACTGTCCTGCCTCCGAGGGGTGTTGTGAGGATAAATGCTTTGAAGCTTGCACAGGGCTCAGATACTGCAGTGAGAGGGGCCACAGAAGTAGAGCAAGCCTCGTCTCGTTGCAAAACGTGTTACGGGCTCTGCAGGCACAGGGGTTACGTCTAGACGACAAGCCTCTTTCGGAAAAGAGCATCTAGACTACAGCTAGTCTTTTCGAAAAAGCAAGCCACTTTTTCGAAAGAGAGCACCCAGGCAGTCTGGATGCTCTCTTTCCGAAAAAGCACAGTTTGCATTCAAGAATGCCTTTTTTCGAAAGAGCACTTTCGAAAAAAGGCGTTCTTCCTCGTAAAATGAGGTTTACCACGGTCGAAAAAACTGCCGTGTTCTTTCGATTTACTTTTGAAAGAACGCAGCCTCAGTCTAGATGCAGGGGACGTTTTTTCGAAAAAAGGCTACTTTTTTTCGAAACCCCCCCCCACCTGTAGTCTAGACACCCTCAGTAAGTAGTCAGGATCCAGGGGTTACGTTTCATCCAGAAGAAAGCATCTCATGTATCAGCATGCCTTGCAACACCATACTGGAGTGGTAGTTTGCTGTGGATACTATTAGGTACCACCGGCAGGCGGGTGATCCTGTTGGTTAGCGCTGGTGGTTGTCTGTGTTTAGGGCCCTACCAAATTCATGGCCATGAAACATGCATCTTGGACCATGAAATCTAGTTTCTCCCCATGACAGCTGGTCTCTTCTGTGCTTTTACCCGATACTGTACAGATTCCATGGGGAGACGGGTGTTTCTCTGTTTGGGGTCCTGACCCAAAAGGGAGTTGCCGGCGGGTTGCACTTTGCAGGGTTATTTTAGGAGGCTTATGGGGTTGCCAGCTTCATTTTTGCACGGCCTTCAGAGCTGGGCAGCCAGAGAGTGGTGGCTGCCAGTCGAGAGCCCAGCTCTGCCAGCAGCAGCGTGGATGTCAAGATGGCAAGACCATGTCATCCTCACGCCAGCACTGCTGAGGCTGGTGGTCGCTCTGCCTTCGGATCTGAGCCTCCGGCCAGCAGCCATCAGCTGCCCAGCTCTGAAGGCAGCGCTGCCAGCGGCAGCATAGAACCAAAGATAGCAGTGCCGTACTCCCCCCCAATAATCTTGAGACCCCCCGAACTCCTTTTTGGCTCAGGACCCCGACATTTACAACCCCAAGAAACTTGAGATTTAAATAGCTGAAATCCTGGACTCCCGTGAAATTGACCGCCGTGGACTGTGAATTTGGTAGGGCATCTATGAGTCCGTCTTCCTTTGATTGCCATTGCTAGAAACGGAGATTTACCAAGCGATAAGAAGCACGTGGAGGAGAACGAGTTAATTGTGGGGCAAGCCGAGCCTGGGACGTACCAAGTTCTGAGCTGCGGGGAGGGCTGATTGATTATTGCTGGTGGGAGAGCTACCCAGTGTTTTGCTGCAGCCATAATTACTGGCGAGCTGTCAGGCTCCCGCTGTTTGCCCATTGCCATGCAGAGGTGGCATCTCTCCAGTCTCGAGCTAAGCGACGTGAGCGCCGCCGGTGGCTTGTGCCGTTGCTCATGTGGCAGAGGGAAGAGAGAGAGCCACCCAGGAACTGCTGTTAGGTTTTCCAGGGGTCGCTGCCCAACGTAGTAGCGTGGAGCCGTGGTTCTCATAGTGTGGTCCGTGGACTATGAGTGGTCTGCAACCATCTTGCAGGTGGGCCGTGGGCTCGGAGCTGGCTCCTCTGCAGTGGGGAGCCTGCATTGGCGCTTCAGCCCCCCACAACCTCCATGAGGTTGGAGCGCAAGAACTGGCTTCCCACGTTGGGAAGGGGGTGCAAACCTCGCAGGCCAGATCCGGCTTGTGGGGCAGGAAGTGGATCCACGTGCTGTTGCTCCTCCTCCCCCCTACTGGAGGGACAGCAGCACAGGAAACCGCTCACCTGGAGGCTTCCTCCGCTGCTCCCATTGGCCAGAATACAGCCAATGGGAGCAGCAGGAGGTGCAGCGCTAGATAAGCGCCCATCACTCCACTCATACCCAGACCCTGCACCCCTCCTCTCTGCTTCTGCACCCTCCCTCATGCTGATACCCTGCTCCTGCACTCTACTTCCCAGCCAGACCCCACCCACCACCCCTCCTGCACCAATTTTGTCATCACGGGTGGTTGGCTAGTGATTCGCGGAAAGTTCCACGTTGAGCAGGATGAGCCCCGGGCCAAAAAGGTTGGAGAACCACTGGTGTAGAGGAATACACTACACAGCAGGTTAAGCTGGGAGGCGGGTCTAGAGGAGGTACCACCCCTAAAGAGATGGGCATTCTAGCGAGTCCTGTGAAATAGCTGAGTTTTCGTTTGCTTGCCATACTGATTTTTGGAAATATTTCATATGTGTTTGTAGGGATTTAAATTCAGCCAGAGCCATTTTATCTGCCTTGATAAAGGAAAGGAACCAGGCGAGGGTACCCTGCAGCGTTCCTTGTAAGCTGGGTGCTTGTGCTGCCGCTCAGGAGAGATTCAAATGCTGCCCAGTGGACTAGCAGAGCACCCACAAGTAGGTTTTGTGTTTCTACTGGTGGTGCACATCTGCACACGTGTATAAAAATTATTCCACGCACGGATGGGAAAAACCTGCAGGTGGGCAGAAAAGGTTAGAAGGAACATTGGTGCCCTGACTTTCATAACTACCCCTTTGCAACCAGGCATGCCCCCAGAATTGTGGCATCAATCCCCACTATCCTGGGAAGGCAGTAATGCGTAGACCGGGCCCTTTTCGAGTGAGAACGTTGGTGTTGGTGACGGCGACGGGGAGCCGAAGGCTGAATCCCTGGGAGGTGGCTGGTGGAGTTAGCTGTCTCCCCAGAAACTGTTTCCAAAGAGTCTGTTGTTCTAATGCAAAAAGGCCAAGGAACGGGAATGAATTTCTACTGTAGAGCAGAACCAGGCAACTTTGCAATGTAATAACCCCCACCCCCTGCTCCGTACCCTAAGCATATAAAGTGGAGCAGAGCACAAGTCCCCCTCTGTCCAGTGTCTTTCTTCCCTTCCCCTTTTAATAATCTCATTCTTTTGTGCCTGTCCATTTACTCTCAGTCTTATCATTCCCACTTGCTCCGGGGCTGGCTGGGCACCACGGCGAGACTAGATGCCCCTCTGTGTTGGACTGTCAAGGTGTCTCCCGGTCCACCTGTTTGCTTCACTTTATTTCCCAGGACACCTGATTTATTTATTTTATTTTTGATTCTTGTTTAGGGTCTATTAAGTTTACTCCTTTCCCCCAGCCCTGGGAGACCCGGTTAATGAGTAACCATAGCGTGCTTACAGGCAGCTGTCTCAGACAAACCGACGGAGACTTTTTTTGGAGCTGCATAAGGGAACGTTTGTTCTGCTGCTTCTCAATAGATCCTTGTGCAGGAGGCAGAAAGTGTAGGGAGAGAAAGAAAGAGACACTAAATCATTGGGCTCCTTGAAAATCACTCCGTGCTTTTTTTTTTTTTAAACTCCCCCACCCCCGCTTGGAAGAGACCTTAGATGGCTCGCCTTTTCAAGTCTCTCACTTACTCGTCTAGAAAAGGTAGCACCCAATGTACTTTGGAAAAGCAGCCTGGCTTTAGCGAGCTTTCCAAATATCGGTGTGCAAAATAGAGGACACGGCCTATTCTGGGCCCCACAGGTTAGACCCACAGGTGCATAGATGTTCCTGATCCTACAGACTGCCAATGGGAAGCGGTTTTATTGTTAAGGGTCACAAATGTACCTATGTACCTGCCGTGCACAAGTAGTGTGAACCTTTAGTTTGCACCAAATCTTTGATACTTGGGACTTATTAGGGTGAAAAAGTATTTGTGCTATTGCGTCTAGTAAGTAATGCAGTAATGTAAGAGAGAAAGGAGGGGGCTGTGCTTAGGAACTCAGAAGAGTGGAATTCTCTTCTGCCACATACTCCCTGTATGACCTCAGTCAAGTTACTTAACAAATCTCTCCCTGTTTCAATTCACCAGCTGTAAAACAAAGAGGATCATCCTTCCTGTCTCCTCCCCTTTGTGTCTTACTCCTGTCTCATTTGTTCGTAAGCTCTCCTGGGCAGCAACTGTCTCTTACTGGGTGTTTATAATATTGCATATGGCACATTAGGTCCCTCCCGGTCATAGTTGGGTCCCTAAGTCAGCGAGTGGCAGTCCAGGTCAGAACCCAGGTCTCTTGATTCTGCCAAACAGCGGTCAATCTCAAAGTGCTTTGCAAAGGATTAGCTTCATTTTACAGCTGGGGAAACTGAGGCACGGGTAGGGGTTATCGACTTGCCAAATGTCGATTAGCAGAACAGGGACTAGGAATTGGGTTGTAACAATTCTGGGTACTTGTGCCTTGCCGGGTATTTCTCTGCCCTTTGTGTTTTAAAGTTCTCCCCTGGATCTGTGTAACACAGTGTAATACATATACTGTTGGAATAACATCACCGGTTCTGGTGAGTTGGTGGGGGCTGGAGCTGCTGCAGCGGTGGGGGTCACTACAGCCTGACAAGGGCAGACGGGGGGAGATTAATTAGTGAAAGGTGAACCACCAGAGACACCATAGAGCCTATCACTAGTTACTGCTAGTTACTTCCAACCGCCATCATATTAGGGCTGAAGAAGTAGGCTAGGAGTTCTTTCTAGATCTGGATTCTAGACCAAGCAGCAAAAACACAAGAGCGCTAATGTGCTATTCTATGCCAGCCCATTCACCCGGCCTTTCCTGCCTGCCTCTCACATGGTATTTCAATACGTTTGCTTGTGGTACAGGACAGGATCCAAAGCAGAGTAAAAACTGAAAATGTCTTACCACCTTTTTCTTACCCTCCCTCTCCCCCGCCCCCCAAATTGTGAGGGTTAAGTATCTTGGGCTGGGTTCACATTTTGGGCAAAGGTTCAGGTTGTTAAGATTTTTTTCTTTTTTAATTTTACTGCAAGCACAGCTCCCTCGTCCCTGGAGTAACCGTTCTTTATTAGCTCTTTTTAGAAACTTGGCACTCGCGGAGAAGGAAACAAAATGTTTTTTGTTTCCACATTTAGATCATTATTTTTTTTATGGGGGTGTGAAGGTCAGAGGACTTTCAGAGGTTACAAGGGCGACCTGACCCAGAGAAACAGAACACATCAGAACGGCCATACTGGGTCTGACCAAAGGCCCATCTAACTCAGGATACGTCTACATTACATGCCTCTGCCGACAGAGGCATGTAAAACAGGCTACCCTACATAGTCAATGAAGTGGGGATTTAAATATCCCCGGCTTCATTAAAATAAAAATGGCCGCCGCACTGTGCCGGCTCAGCTGATCGTCGGCACAGCACGTGAGTCAAGACACGGATCGGTCGACAAGAGAAGCCTTTGTCGACCGCTCCTGTAAACCTCGTTTCACAAGGCAAAAGGGAGTGGTCAACAAAGACTTCCCTTGTCGACCGATCCGCATCTTGACTGTTGCGCTGTGCTGACGATCAGCTGAGCCAGCACATCGCGGCAGCCATTTTTATTTTAATGAAGCCGGGGATATTTAAATCCCCGCTTCATTGACTATGTCAGGTCATGCCTCTGTCAGCAGAGGCATGTAATCTAGACAAACCCTCAGTGTCCTGTCTTCAGACAGTGGCCAATACCAGGTGCCCTAGAGGGAATGAACAGAACATAAGAAACCCTGGTCATGTGGAAACAGGGCTTGTCTACAGTATACACAACTTTTTTCTATACCATTTTCTCTACATCTGTTTATCTTTCTTTCCATATTCTGCTGCCCGTCTCTGTTGTATCGCTGCGCCTTCCACAAAAAATTGACCGAAACAGTCCTTAGAGAACTTCATCTATATTTTGTTTAGAAACTAGCATCGCTAAAATAATACGACCCTTTACTGATCAAGGTGCTTGTTCCCGTACAGGAATTAGCTATATTTCTTCCTTCTCAGCGTGTGCGCATGCACCACACACACACACACCCACACACACACACACACACAAACACACCCACCCACCCTATGGCCATTCACTGCCCATTGGGTGAGTGGTGAAGCAGTCAAGTGGCTCATAGAATCATAGGCCTGGAAGGGTGCATCTACACTGCACCCAGAACTTGAAATAAGCTACGCAATTTAAGCTACGCAAATTGCGTAGCTTCTTTCGAGTCAATTTCGAAATAGCTCGTTTTGAACTTTGGTGCTGCCTACACAGCACTTACTTAGAAATAAATCGCTATTCCAAAATGTCCCTTACTCCCCGTGGAACGAGGTTTACAGGGACGTCGGAATAGCGAGCCCGTTATATTTCGAAATAACGAGCACACTCGAAAGATGCAGAATAGCTATTTCAGGATACCTCCAGTGCAGTGTAGACATAGCTAAAGGGACCTCGAAAGGTCCTCTGGTCCAGTCCCCTGCATGCCTTGCGAGCCTCTACTCTCTGCAGCACTGTTGAGGAAAGATCAATGCAGATGCTCTTAATAACCCGTAACAGCGATTTCCCTACTGGGTTGGAGAAGGGTTACTGAGCGGCTCAGTTTGCTTTTCTGAAACTGCTGCTTCTCCTGTCTCTTCGCCGGCTGCTTGCTTTCTGGAGATCGGTGTCCTAGAGGACGTTCACCGCTCTGAACAATCCTTCTCTGCTGTGTCCTCAAATTATGGTGCAGGCAGATTTGCCTCTGATCTCATTGTACATTACCCCTGTGTCCGGAAGCCTAAACATAAACTTAGAATCACAGCATCCTAGAACTGGAAGGGACCTTGCGAGATCATCGAGTCCTGTCCCCTGCCCTCACGGCAGGACCAAGCCCCATCTACACCATCCCTGACAGGTGTCTGTCCAACCTGCTCTTAAATGTCTCCAGAGATGGAGATTCCACAACCTCCCTAGGCAACTTATTCCAGTGTTTCACCACCCTGACAGAGAGTTTTTCCTAACGTCCGCCCTAAACCTCCCTTGCTGCAATTTGAGCCCATGGCTGTCTTTTCAGGGAAGGTTTCTGTGTAAAGCGTGTCCACCTGTGCAGGGCCTTTCAAGCACCCACCAGAGGTTCCAATGCATCCAACCCCATTTCCCCTCCTTAATTCTTCCCCTTTCCACAGCTGCGTTTCAGGCCCAGGAGAGCTGGTCGATGCACCACCAAGACCACGCTTGAATCAGCAGTTGACAGGAAGGACTCATCCCCCCAGCTGCTAGGGACTGAGATTCCAGCAATCCAGGTGGGTCCACGTATCAGCACATGTTGGCTCTCGGGCAGCCTGAGCCGAGTGCTCCTTTGCGATGATGCTTGCCCGACACGTCGCCCTGCTGGATTCAATTCAGCGACCGTGTCAGCATGTCCTGATGCCGGGTTCCTACCCGCTCTTTCAGTTTCCCCCGGGACAGAGCAGGGACTGCTGGGACTGTCTGATCTGTAGCCAACGGACAGACTCTAACTCACACTATGGGATTGTGAGATGTTTCATAGACCAGAGTTTCTTAAACTGTGCGCCGTGGCACACCTGTGTGCCGCGAGACAGTCGGAGGTGGACCGCGGCCTCTTTTAACTTTTTTTTTCTTCCCCCGTGGAGACGGAAGCTCAGTTGGGATAACCCGCGTGGCAATTAAAGGGGCCATGCCTGCTTTTTTTTTGTGCTCGACAACTTTCCCGGTGTTCCGCATTAAAAAAAAGATTGGTGTTCTGCGGTCTTGAAAAGTTTAAGAAACACTGTCAAAAACCATAGACCACCTCTAATGCTTGAATTCAGTTGGCAGGACCAACCCTATGGGGCACTGGGCAATTCCAGGCCCCGCCCCCTCCTACCCTCCGTTTCCTCCTTCTCTGAAGCCCCCTCCTCAAACTATATGACCCAGGGTTTACCAAGGCAGCCTAACACGGGGGGCACCAGAGGGCTGCCGTACCCCCTGTTCTCACCATGGTGATGGGAGCCCAGGAAACGGAAGCCATCTCCCAGGCCGGTTCCTTTGCTTCATCATGCCTGCAGGAAGTGGCGTGCCCCAACCCAGTATACTCCACATCCCCGAGCTCTGCATCGCTCAGGGGAACGGAGCAGGACAAGGCGGTGAAATGGAGCGACCCGGCTGGGGAATGGGCAGTGAGTTCAAGTGACAGCCCCCTCAGGTAATCCCCTGGACCCCTGCAGGCTCCCATCAATATGGGGGACCGTCCTGACAATAGGACGGTTGGGACGGCCGCCGTGGGGCCTGCGTTGGCTGCCCGGAGCTGTCCTATGCATGAGCTGGCTCTGTCGGTGGGGACCATGCAGGAAGGCTCCTGAGGTAAACACCTCCTGGTACACACTTGAGAGTCAATGGGGGAGGCTGTTAGAATAATACCTGGTTGGCTCTTCAGCAGTTCTCAGCATCCTCACCCTCTTTTATCGCGTATCCTCCCATGCCCCCGAGAGACTTGGAAGCTCTGTTATCCCCGCAAGGCAGAGAGGGATCTGGGACATCTAAAAGTGACGTATGCTGGGAGTGTGGGGCAGGGCAGGGCATTGAACCTGGGTCTCGTCGGCTAGTGCCCCGCCCACTGGATCGTTTTCAAAGATCTAAAGACGCAGTCTTTGCTGGGCCACGCTGGAAAGCTGGAGCTCAAAAGGCCACTCCACAGTGAAACGTGTCGGGAGGAGAAATAGGCTGGAGTCTACTGGGGAGAGGAGCAGACACGTCAGAAAGAAGCACCGAGGAAGGGCTGAGGGGAAGCCAAGTCTGCCAGGACGCCGACGTGGAAGATGGGGAGAAGTGTGGCAAACTAGACCGTGCGTAGTGTGGCTTTCACTGAGCTGCTTTTACCCTAAATAAATATTTTGCCAGAAGGGCCCACTCACAATCATCGCTCCCGGAGGGAACAGAACTGTGGGGACTGGACATTCGTCGGGCCTGCTGAGGCAAGCCCGGGCCTGCAGCCACGGCCTGCACTGAGAGCGGAAGAACCTTGCGATTCCACCACGTGTTGGGGGGGCCGGTGTGAGGCCCGAAAGCAGAGTGGGAGTTGATTCAAAGGGCAGGTCTGCAGCGCTTCTACGCTGGCGCTTTACAGAAAGGACATTTCCTGCGCTCAGGCGGGTGTTTTTTCACACCCCTAAGCGAGACAGTTTCAGTGCAGCCAAGTGACAGTGTCAAGTTAGCCTCAGGGAACAGGGAAGGCAGGGGGAGCAATTAGCCAGACCTGTGACATCCCCTGGTAGAGTTGGGGGGGGTGTTCATTATCCCCTTTCCCGAAGGTGTTTCCTTCCGCAGTGACCTACTTTCCTATACTACTGCCGTCCGTCCTCCTGTGCTCGCTGCACCCGAGTAGCCTGCAGCTCCCTCATTTGCAGGTGCTTTCCAGGGAACTTGAGCAGGCGGGAGGCAGAGAATGGGAACACCCGTCAGCAGAAAGCATGCGTTTGGGCATGGTCTTTCCGTGCCGTGCTTGTTCCAGAGATTCTGATTCCTCCCACACTTGATGGTTTATTCTGTCACCTGAAATGTGCTTGCTGAGTTGTCTGGGTGATGGCACAAACTTGTAGGGAAAGAAGCCTGTAAGATCTTCCCGCAATAGTGCGTGGGTTTCATGGGGACTAGCACAATCCTGTTTCCACTGCGAGAAGGATGTAGAGTTTAAGTTATCTTGGAGATTATCAAGAAGAGGTGGGCAGAGCTAGCTTTCGGAGGCTCACTTTTCACCGTGAGACCTTTTTGAAGAATTCTTTCAACTACTAAGGCCACATCTTTGCTAAACAGAAGATTGACAATGCTGCGATCCATCTTCCAGAGTTTGATTTAGTGGGTCTAGTTAAGACTTGCTAAATCAATCTCAGATTTATCAAGTCGGCACTGGAATTCCTGCTCCTGTGAGGAGTAAGGGAAGTCAATGGAAGCATTTGCTCCCATACCGCTGTGGGGATGACGGGGAAACTTGAATTAAGATATGTCGGCTCTAGCTATGTAATTAACGTACCTGGAGTTGCGAATCTTAATGCGTCCTTCCCCTTTAGTGTAGACATGGCCTAAGTCTCTTCAATTTGCTCTGACCTCTTTCCATCATGACAGCTTCTTGGCTCTCCTAGAATCACCTCAGTGCCAACTGATGGCCTCGCCATTTCACCCGCACAGAAAGTTTGGGATCAGACAACATCCAGATTTCTGAGATTACCTTTGATTTACCCGAAGCAGACCTTGGAGGGAATTGCATCACCCCCTTTTCAAATGAGAACTCAAGAGTTCTAGCTCTCAGAGAATAAAGGAGGCTTTTAAGTGCTATGATGGGCCTATAGGGAAACCACTGATTTTTTGTGTCTTGGAAACATCTGGTTGACATATTCTTTAGCCGACGGGCTTTTCTTTAATTGGCCTTATTATCTGATTCTTACATAGTTTATCTTGCTTTATTGGCAGTTTTGGTCTCTCCCTCCCACACCACCCACCACCATCCCACAAACACTCGGGCGACTTCAGTAATTAACACATTTTGCTTTCTTCCTTTCTCTCCTCTCCTCTCGATTTCCCCTCCCCGACTCAGCGGTGGTTAAGGAATGTCAGACAGGAATGCTGTCTTGTTACAAGGAAGTTAGGGAAGGGGAGGAGACAATCACTTAAAATAATATCTTTGTGTTCCCAGCCAGAACTCTAGTCACGCAAACTTTCCAACTTGGCTACATGTTCGAATGTTCAGTTACCTGGAAGTGACATCACCGATCGCCGCCCAAGCCCAGGTACACAGCAGCAATCAACTGCTTTGAAAATCCCTTGAGTCATACCAGCCTCTTACAAAACCAGGGCTGGGTTTTCCCTCCCGTTCTACTCCAGGCCTTTATGCAAGTCAAAATCGCACCCCTCACTTTCAACCCTTTAATCAGACCCTTTAGTTATGTCAAAGAGGGACAAGAAAGATTTGGAAAATCAGATGCACCGGCATATGGCATTATTTCAGCACGTGGTATAGTTTTGCGTCCCTGACGTCTTTTTGGTTTTGGTCTGTTGTTTTTTTTAAACAATCCTTACTGAAGTGAAGTTGTACAATTTTGGGAACATTGTATATTTTTCCTCTTTAAAGGCAAACAGCAGAGGCAAAAAGAAAAAAAATGTGGACACGCACCCTTCTTTCTTTGCTACTTTCTCATGGATAAAAAAAGACCCCAAAAGGTTTATATTCATTTTGGGCAGAGAAAAAAAAATCTGTGTGTGTGTTTCCTTAGGCCTGTTATAAACCCAGTTTACTGCTGTGCGGGTAGAAACTTTCTAGTGCGGCACCCTCGGGATCTGACCAATGCCAAACCAGAGAATTTGCTGTAGCATAGGAGGTCAATATTGTCTAGCAGCATTACCAACAGTTCCACGGCTGGCTGGACTCTTGGATATGTTAGAGCTAAATAACAGCACAGAGTGCTGAGAGCCAGGACAAAGTTTATGGGAGCAGGGGAAACTTGGCCACACCCATGATAAGTGGACATCTGCCTAAATGATGCCGGACAAGAGAGGTTGAACCTGTACAAGCTTTTCACCCAAGAGACTTCCTGCTTTGTCAACAAAGCTGCAGCTGACCGACATGAAAAGAGCAGATGAACGGCTTGTGACCTTGATCCAGGAGAAGATTCAAGGCTGAGGGTTGCAAATGCAGACAAGCACTCCTTTTCAGCCTGTACCAAAGCATCTGAATCTGCCAGAGGGGCGGGGTTTAGGACACACCCCTCTCGTTGGCCTCTTCCATTGGATTGTTCAGGCAACTCTTCCCCCTACCTCCCTGCTGGGTTTTTTTGGATCCTCGTTCATTGTGTAGGCAATCTAGCTACGAGCCTAAGCTAGTGCAACTGATTTTCCAAGGTCCATAAGAGTTAAGAAGGAACAATGAGTTTCACACACACAGAATAGGAAGGGACTGTCGAGGAAGGAGTCCTGCAGAAAGGGATCTAAGGGGTCCCAGTGCACCTCAAGCTAAATATGAGTCAACAGGGCGACACTGTTGCAAAAAAAGCCAACATGATTCTGAGAGGCATTAGCAGGAGTGTGGTGAGCAAGACACGAGAAGAGATTCTTCCGCTCTGCTCTGCGCTGGTTAGGCCTCAGTTGGAGTCTTGTGTCCAGTTCTGGGCACCACCTTTCAGGAAAGATGTGGAGAAATTGGAGAAGGTCCAGAGAGGAGCAGCAATGATGATGAAAGGCCTAGAAAACAGGAGCTGTGAGGGAAGGCTGAAAGAATTGGGTTTGTTTAGTTAGGAAAAGAGAAGACTGAGAAGGGACAGGATCGCGGCTTTCAAGTACCTAAAAGGGTGTCACAAGGAGAAGGTAGAAAAATGATTCTGCTTAACCTTTGATCAGGGCTGTCTCTACAGGGGGTGCTTGGGGCAACCCCTACCCCAGTGCCCCAGATGTGGGGCCTAGTGCACCCCTCCACCTTAGGCCCCACCTCTGCTTCACCTTGCCTCATCCTCTCTACCAGCCTTGTCCCTGCTCTGCCTCCTTCTCCCTCCTTCCAAGCAACGTGAGATGGGGTATTGTGGGGGGCCTAGCACCAGGCAGTAGCTGGGTTCCCTCCCCCCACACTCACCATGGGGGCCCAGCAACCTGTTCTGTTAAAAGCATTTTCGGAAATTCATGCCAGTGTAGATGTAGCCATAGAGAGGAGGAACACACACGTGCAGACTCAAACATTAATAAAAGCACGAGTAAAAAGGGTGGCTTTAGCCTGACGCCGGAACAACGCTAGCGTTGGCGCCATGCGAATATCTCGAGGAAGAGAATTCCACAGCCTGGGAGCAAAAGCTGAGAATGCCCCGTTCCGCGTAGATGTTAATCTTATCTCCACAAGTGGGGGAACACGAAGCAAAGCCTCCCCAGCTGACCTCAATCCCCGGGCAGGTTCGTATGGGAGAAGACGGTCCTTCAGATACCCGGACCCAACTCATCTAAGGCTTTATAGGTCAGAACTAAAACCTTAAATTGTGCCCGGAAAAATACCGGAAGCCAGTGCAGCCTCCAAAGCCCTGGCATAATGTGCTCCGTATAACTAGTGTTGGTTAAAACTCGAACAGCCGCATTCTGGACCAGTTGAAGTTTCCGAAGGCTCTTTAGAGGCAGCCCGACATAAAGTGCATGACAGTAATCCAGTTTTCATTGGCGCCGGTGTGTTTTGGGGTGTCGTGCTGCAGTCCTTCATGTGTGAATCTTGGGATGTTTTCCCTGCAGTTCTCTTTTGCTATTTCTAGTCAGGTTTCGCTATCTCTTGTTTGTGGGCTCTCCTTCGGGAGCATCCGCCTGTCTCCAGGGCTTGGCTATTCTGCTCACTTCTGTCAGCCTTCATCCCGCCTCCAGGATGTTCCCTCATCATCTGCAAGGGTCTCAATCATCAGGGGCCATTTGGCCCGTCCTGAGGACTTTCACACACATTCTCCACTCACAACAAATTGACAGAGCAAGAGCATCCCAGACAAAGGATGACCATAGGTACTAGAAGAACCAGCTTGGTTTGTAACTGAGGCATTGTCTACTCATGAGAAAAAGGGTGAAATACTGTAGAAGCCTACAGATCTCATGGGCAAATCGTTATACAGCAAGGCTGTGTCTACACTGGCCACTTATTCCGGAAAATCAGCCGCTTTTCCGGAATAACTTGCCAGCTGTCTACACTGGCCCCTTGAATTTCCGGAAAAGCACTGACAATCTACTGTAAAATCATCAGTGCTTTTCCGGAAAAACTATGCTGCTCCCGTTTGGGTGAAAGTCCTTTTCCGGAAAACTGTTCCGGAAAAGGGCCAGTGTAGACAGCACAGTAGTGTTTTCCGCAAAAAAGCCCCGATCGCGAAAATGATGGAAAGTGCTTTTCCGGAAAAGCATCCTGCCAATGTAGACGCGCTTTTTCCGGAAATACTTCTAACGGAAAACTGTTCCGTTTTAAGCATTTCCGGAAAAGGGTGCCAGTGTAGACATAGCCCCCATGTACATTCTTATACCAATACTAAAATAAGAATGTACATTTGCTGTCTAATTGTGTAACACCTGCCCTTCCCCTAGAGTTACCAGATGGTTTAACAAAAAATATCAAGCATTCCCCCTCTCCCCCCACAAAAAAAAACCCCCAGGAAAAAATTCTGTGGAGGACAAAAAAAAGGGGGAGACCAAAGTTGATGAGAGAAAAAAAAGGGGGGAGCACTGTGCCTTTAAATGTCCCCGCTGTGCTCCTCACTCCACCACCCCTGCCAGACGCAGCTGGGGAAAATTGTCCCCGCCGGGCTTCCGTGCCCTATGGGCTTCCCTCCGAGGGAAACAGGAAATAGTGGACATTGCACGTGTCCAGTATTTTCTTTTTTTTTACAGGACAGGGGACCCGAATAGCGGACAGTCCGGATGAAACCTGGACACCTGGCATCCCTATCTTCCCCTTTCCCCCCCTCCCCAGCTCCTGGCAGGCTTGTTACGGAATTTGTCTTCCCATTTCAGTGCGGCAGCCCCCGCGGGTGCAGGAGGGTTACACGCCACCTGTGCGTAGCTGGAGACTCCCCTGCTGGGTAACCGCAGTGCGGTCCAGCCAGGGAATAGCAGGGTTTGCAGGAGATGGCGTGCAGACGGGGCGGCTGGTTGGTAGATGCCTGCTCTCACTACAGAGGTCAGGACCTCGGCATGCCGCTACTCAACTGCTGCTCTGCCTTCCTTCCCATCCTCCAGCCTCGCGGCAGAGGGGCACCCGAGGCCAGCGGGTTTCAAACTTGTTTTCTCATGGCCCAGCTGAAGAAACTTGCTGATGCTGCGACCTCCCATAATAGGACTGGAGTATGGGCTCCAGGGTGGGGCTGAGGACGGGGTGTAGGAGGGGGGCTAAGGCCCAGACCAGGCTGCGGCCCAGAAGTGGCCAGCAGCAGGTTCTAGCCAATGGGAGTGTGGAGCTAGTGCTCAGGGCCGGGGCAGTGCACAGAGCCCTGTGTGCTCTCCCCCCAACTAGGAGCCAGGCCTGCTGCCGGCTGCTTCTGGGGCGCAGCGCAGTCTGCAGTGCCAGGACAAGCAGGGAGCTGCCTCAGCCCGCCCACTGCTCCCCTGATCCCCCTGCAGCAGTGAGACCCAGTGCCTGACATTCCACCCCCCAGCACTAGGTCGCCTCCTGTCGTTTGAAAACCACTGCCCCGTGCACATTAGTCGTAATGGCTGCTGAGCAGCTGGCCCTCAGATCTCCTCCCTGCTCTTCCAATTTGTGCCTAAGACAATTTTGCAGCGTACATGGCGTGGGTATCCTCACCCGAACTAGCCACCCAGCATCAAGTCCCTCTGCCGGCTTTCTATAATCCCGCACCCAAGCTGTCCACTTCATGGGCTGCAGGGCTTCCGGCTACCTTTGTACGGGGAACAAGCTGTGCTTCGTGTGTAGCGAAGAGGCTCAGGGCTCAAACCGTGGTTGTACACTCAGAACGGATGCCAGGGCTACGAACGGCCAGGCCCAGAGGTACTGGGGCTTAGCCCTGGGAAAAAACCCCACACAGGAGGCTAGAACCACCTCATGCCACCAAAGGGCATTTCCTCTCCTAGTCCCGTTTCAGTGCGGGAGAGAATGGAATTCGTCTCCTGAACAGGTGTGTCCCACATTGGGGCGCCCATGCTGGCGCTCCAGCCCTCTGCCCCCCACTCACAGGGCTGGAGTACACCAAATCTACTAACCTGGGCCCCCCTAGGCTCTGGTATGCGAGGGGAATGTGGAGAGGGCCTTTTTCTTTCTCAGCCAGGGGCTTCTCACTTTGCTTCTCGCTTGTGTGCGGCCCTCAACTAATTTTTCTGTGGGTCAGCGGCTCCCGACCCAAAAAAGGTTCCCTTCCCCTGCTCGAACATCACCGATCCAGGCAATCCTGGGGTCTCATTCTGGGGCCGGAGCATCTTGCATTATAAAAAGCGTATTATTCCATTCTGTTAGAGAATCATAGAATCATAGAATAATAGGACTGGAAGGGACCTCGAGAGGTCATCGAGTCCAGCCCCCTGCCCTCATGGCAGGACCAAGCTCCGTCTATACCATCCATGACAGATGTCTATCTAACCTGTTCTTAAATATCTCCAGAGAGGGAGATTCCACCACCTCCCTTGGCAATTTATTTGACCACCCTGACAGTTAGGAATTTTTTCCTAATGTCCAATCTAAACCTCCCCTGCTGCACTTTAAGCCCATTACTCCTTGTCCTGTCCTCAGAAACCAAGAGGAACAAATTTTCTCCTTCCTCCTTGTGACACCCTTTTAGATATTTGAAAACCACTATCATGTCCCCCCTTAATCTTCTCTTTTCCAAACTAAACAAGCCCAGTTCATGAAGCCTGGCTTCATAGGTCATGTTCTCTAAACCTTTAATCATTCTTGTCGCTCTTCTCTGTACCCTTTCCAATTTCTCCACATCTTTCTTGAAATGTGGCGCCCAGAACTGGACACAGTACTCCAGCTGAGGCCTAACTAGTGCAGAGTAGAGCGGCAGAATGACTTCATGAGTTTTGCTTACAACACACCTGTTGATACAACCTAGAATCAGATTTGCTTTTTTTGCAACAGCATCACACTGTTGACTCATATTCAACTTGTGGTCCACTATGACCCCTAGATCCCTTTCCGCCATATATGCATAAATATATGCATTTCATTCTGGGGCGGGGGTGCCTTGCATTATAAATACATGCATCCCCTTTGCTCTGCACCCAGTTGTCTTAACCCAGGTATTTTTCGGTACCTTAGAAAAATTTGGAATGATATCAGAAGGAATCCACAAAGATGCATACAAATTAATGCATCCCTAAGCTCTCAAAAATCCTACCCAGACTTACACGTCCTCCATTTTATACCTGTGAGTAGTTCCATGGACAGTGAGTGGACTTCTCCTGTGTGTAAATGCTTCCAGGAGTCAACGGGGTCTAAATGAATACCCAGGCCAATAGTGGGGCTAATTGCTAGTTCTGTTAATATATGACTTAATGAATACATCAATAATTAAACCAATAGATGGGGTAGTTAATCAGTTTCACGCCCACACACCAAGACTCCTAGGTCACTCGGTTACTCTGTGGCATAGGGAATTCATTCAGCACACACCCCTTTAACTTGGAACTTGCATTATTATCTAGTCAGCTGGTTTTATTGCCTGTTGCATGATATCTGGTGTCTTTCCTAGATCCCCAGCTGCTGGAGTCACGGGAATCATTGGGCCTCTCCAGGTAAATGTCTAGCTCTCCTGACTGGAGGAAAGCATGACAATGCAAAACCAGGGCACTGCACAGGCTGTAAAAAAAAACCCCAGGGCCCCACACAGATGGCAAATAAAAAGAATCCAAAATGTAATTTAAAAAAGGATACGATTTTGGGGAGGAACACTTGGAACCTTTTCGCCCCCTGTAAGAAAGGTGCTTTGCTCCTTCTGCTGAGCAAACCCTGACTCGGTTCCCTCTCCACTCCTGCAGCTCACCTACCCTCCATCCTCACCCCGCTCCCTCTCTGTGCAACAGGCGCCCGGCTTCGGGCCGGCGGCTCCTGCGGGGCTGGGCGGGCGGAACTACAAGTTCCATGGGGCTGTGCGCTTCCCACCGAGCCTGCCTCGCGGCAGCCCGCAGCTGGAGCGTATATAAAGGCGGAATGGCAGCGCCCGACGGGCTAGTGGCAGCAGGCGGCCGAGGAGCGTGGGCGCAGCGCTGGAGCGCCCGTGATTCCACTCACCCCGGAGGAGCAGCTGGCTGGGGGGTCCCCTGCAATGCCTCGGCTGGGGGAGCCGGCCCGGGAGGGCGCAGCGGGGCTCGGCTCTTGCTTGCGCAAGGCTGCGCTCCTCCTGCGCCCGGTGCCGTGGCGAGGTAGCGCTGCGCCTTTGCGCGCTGCTTTGCCCCGGCAGGTTCGGCTGCCCGCAGTGCGCACAGGCGTCCCTCTCCAGCCGGAGCCGGGCAGGGTCCTTTGGAAATGCCCCCGGGGCTGGCTGGGCCACGGGCGGATCGGCCGAAGCACCCGCAGGCTGCGCCGGAGTTGCTGCTTCTCTGCGCCCCGCGGCTGGCAAGAGGAGTCGCTCCCCATCCGGCGCGGGAGGGATCTACCTAGGAGCTCCTCACCCGGCTCGGCGGGGTCTGTGCTGCCCGCGGATCCTCCCCACCGTGGAATCTCTCTCTCTGTGCGTTTTGGGGATGTATCGTCCTGCCCCTTTGTGTGGAATAGACCGGGGCCCGTTCGTGTGACTGGCGCACCCTGGGTGCTGAATGGAAGGTAAGTGGCTTTCCTGGTGCGTTAGCCTTTGGGGAAACGTTTTAGGTGGGAACTGGGGACATGGTAACAGGTGGGGTGCACTGGAGCGCACCTAACCAGATTCGGTGCTCACAAGCCAGTTGTCTCCTCTCTCTGCTCCCCCAGGAAGGGTGGGTTTACATGCATTTGGAAAACAAGTCTCCCCCGATTGCCTTTTACAAACTGTCCTGAGCGCCCTTTATTCTTGGCCAGAGAAAATTCATCAGAGGGCAGCTCCCGTGGGCATCGTAACTGGCAACTGTGCCCCAGAGAGGCAAAGGAAAAGAGCCATAAAGCGGTGCCTTTTGCACTTGTTTCTTCAGTGGCTCTCGCCCCCAGATCCGTTACTTGGGTGGCTGGATGGGTGAGGAAGTAGCGCCAGCCCGCCACCGCAGCCGGTTCAGGCTTGGAAGGAAGAGCCTATCCGCGAAACTGAGGAAGCTCCCAGATTCTGGGCTTCAGGTTGACCAGGAGGTTAAGGTGATGTCTGGAAAGGCCCAAATGGAGGATGATCAGCCTGTGAAGGGAAGGACATTGGAATAAAAACAACTAAATGTCATGTGTGGGGGTGGATCTGGGGGTACAATTGACAGGGCAATAATCCATTCCCTGAGTTACACCCAGAGATCTGAGATAGAAGGGCTTCAGTGTGTGTTGCCCTGATCTTCTCCAGCTCATGCCAGGGAGGTGCGGTGGGCAGCCGTCTCCAGTCCAAAAGGGCAGTGCGCCTTCCTTGCGGGTGTCTGATCACAAGGACGTTGGTGCACCCGGGTCTCCATGGAAAAGCCGGATAAAATGGCTTGTCCTTACAGAAAGCGCCGCCAGTTTGCTTGTAACCACCTTTTTAGCAAGGTGCTTTATTTTTATTTTGTCTTTGAGGTCCCTCCCTGAAGGCACAGAGTATCCCTGGCCTGCAATTTAACATCAAGCCCTTTACTTTCAGGGGCACTGCGAGCAGGTCTAATGGTTGCTTTCGGCTTCTCCCCTATATAATAAGTCTTTGTTTCCATTTCCCCCCTACATCTTTCTTGGTGACGTGTTTTTACTCTCCCAGTGGGAAGGACAGATGTTTTCATGCGCCCTGCAGCTAGGGTGGACAACGAACGGAGAACGCTCTGGGAATCTAAACTTAGAAGGCTTTCGAATGATTCACGTTCTTAAACTCCTGTTAAGTGACCTGACCCCTTGGTTTTGCAAGCTGAGCCTCCTCTTTATCTGTGACAAGAATGTTTTTATTGGGCCACACAGTGTTCCCCAGCGCTGCCACTCTGCCTGGAAACGGTTCTAACCTGTCACAGCCATTTCAATGAGTGCTTGAAGTATTTTGAACTGGACAGTGATATTGGCTGTTCTAAAAAGGGAGGGTGTAGGAAGGAGTTGGTATAAACACAGCTTGCAGCTTTTCTTGCTGCTTGGAGAAACTTAAAACTGGGGAGGGGGTAAAAGGAAGGACTCTATTTCTTGCTCGAAGAAATATTTGCTTTTCTTTGGCACGTGCATATTTTATCCTCGGATAAATGTCTATTACACGGGCGTTAAAAGAAATCTTTAGCTTCTTAGAATGGGGAAAATACACTCTTTTTACTAGTAGTGTGAAGAGAGTAGAAGTTCCAGTCTATAAAAAGCTGCAAACGGGTATCTTGTCAGTCCATGCTAAGAGTGGCAGGGAAGGCAATAAATGAGCGAAAACACGGCATTTCTTTGTGATCCTGACATTGCAGGTATGGATGGATGTTTCCAGGGGAAAAAATATGGATTGGCAGTAATACAGCTCAGTTTTTCTATGCCACCAGCTGGCCCTGGTCTGTGCGCGCTAATTTCTCTTAGCAGCAATGTCTTGCGGAGGGCATGGGCCGTGTGTGCTGTGCGGCTGGCAGGCGGCTTCTTGTTCACACCAAATCAGAGAAACACTTGATTGAGACTGATTATGCAAGTCCCTCTGATGCACAAGAGTACTTCTGTGAGCCTGCTGGAAAAATATGAATAACTCCCTTCTTGTGCGTCCTACAACAAAAAGACCACACCAGTCTAGACCTGCAACCAATAACGCACAAGAAAATGAGTGCTGTCTGTGCCTTTGGACGCAGCTCCCTGGGGACGCGACTGTTCCAAAGTGCTCGCCGCAGCTTTCTGTGGCGAGAAAGTGATGCTTGTTTGGCATAAAAGTATTTGAGCTTTCTTGGACGTAAACAAGAGTCCGCTTCGTTTCCCACACATTGTTATGATTGCTTCTTACAGGGTGGAATACGTCCCCCCCTACAGTCTCAAGATTTGACAGTGCCCCTATAAAAATGTCCCTGCAAGAGAAGTGAGCAGTCCCTTTCGGTTTTTTTGTAAGCCTGCAGCGGGGCAGGAGGACGGGTAGGAAGGAAGAAGCCAGCAGCGATCCTAAGCAAATGAAGGAACAGATTCCGGCATAGTGGTTAGAACAAGAGACAGGGTGTCAGGCCGTCTTTTGGTTTCTTGCAGGTTTGTTCTGTGCCCTCAGTCAAGTCACTCAAGAATGGCTGCATTGAAAGGTTCACGTGTGGAAGAAGGTGGCGGGAACTTGCCTCGCCAACTTGGTCCTCTTTGTCCCTGGCATGAGTTCAACACTAGCTTGAACAGAGTTCTTCTACTGGCGAGTTTTGGTCCCGTGTTTGTTCGCTGTCCTGTACATCAGGATGTCTTCCTGAAATCGCACAAGAGCGTAGAGCGGGTAGCGGTTGGGTTGGTGGAATTAGATCGGTGGCTTTTTTTCCCATGTGTTGGGGGACTAAGATCTGAGAGCTCGTGTTCTCCATGGCAGAACCCCCAAGTGGGGGAGTCTGGTGTGTCTGCACACTGCAGACCTCTTGCCAGAATCCTCCCCACAAACAAAGTGCTAGGGAGTGAAATCCCCAGCTTGGCCTGCCAGCAAGCAGTTCCATTGCAGGAGTGCTGGAGAGGTGCAGTCGTGATCTGCTCTTGCTTCTTCCTCTTCCTTCACGTTGGGGGAGGTTTGGCCCAGCACGTGCTGCCCTTGTCACCCAGCCAGGCTCATCTGTGCGCCCCTGCCCGCTTACGGCTGTGAAACGGCCACATGGCATCGACATTTTGTGCACTGCTTGCCCAAGCGATCTACGATTCTGAGCAAATCAACATGGTGCCCGGATTAGCCCTCACTATGGTCCCTTTTGAGCTGGAGGAGGGGAGTGAGCCCCAGCTTACTGGCGGAGCTGGGGTGCAGAAGCCTGCCCAGCTGTTCGTGCCATTCTCCACGCTAGTTATGGATCAGTCTTTTAAAATCTTCTCCTGGTCTCAGTGTCACATGGCACAAGTGCTTGCCTGAACGAGCACGTGTCACAGCCTTGGTTTCCCGTGGACGTTAGCCGGCGCGGCGGCTGCAGCACTGATGGGACGTGGAGGACACCGTCCCAATTAAACCCACTTACCCCTACTCCGGAGTCCTGTCTGAGCTGCAGCTTTTATTGATTGCTGTGAAGCTTCCTGGTAGACTCTGCCTTGGTGAACCGAAAATGAAATCGGACAGTCTGCGTGCTAAGTTTGGCGAGTGAGGGTAATAAGCAGCCACAAATCAACATGAGAGTGCTCTTGCGGCGAGGTGGGACTGGAACCTACCCAGGTATTACCAACGGATGGTATTACCAACTGCATTGTTTGCTCCTTCACTTGAGTACTTGTCCCTCCCTTGCCGAAACTCCGAGTGAAGGGATAGGCAAAGCAGTTCTCAAATCACCACCATTAAGCGAAGACCAACAAGGGGACTGACTTGTCAGGCTCGGCACATCAATAATTAGTCTTGTAAATCCACGGCGATCCGCTTTGTATCTGCCGGTATCCGCAGATCATTTTGTGCAGATGCTGATAGCAATTTTGTGTCTGCGCAGGGCTCTAACTATAATCCTGCCCAGGTCCGTGGTGTTGTGGTAGTGGCAGGATGGTCATATGGTTCCATCACTCATTGGGGGTGCAGGAGATTGGAATCCGTTCCTGGATCTGCCACTACCTCTGTGACGTATAGCAAATCGTTCCTTTCTCTCTGACTTGACTGGCTATCTGTTGAAGGAAGATGATCATCCTTTGTCCTGCCATCATAGATTCAGAGCATGGATTGTCTCTCTCCGGCCTGGTCTACACTGGAACGGAAGGTTGACCTAAGATATGCAACTCCAGCTACGTTAATTGCGTAGCTGGAGTCAATGTCTCTTAAATCACCATCCACACAGTGGGAGGTCGACAGGGGGGAAAAACACTCCCGTCAGCTTCCTTTACTCCTGAGGAGCAGGAGTGCTGACGCCGATGAGGGCGCCCTCTGAGTTCGATTTAGCGGGTCTTAACTAGACCTTCTAAATCGAACCCTGGAAGTTTGACCGTGGCAGCCTCAATCTTCCCTATAGTGTCGATGGGTACCCAACACCATGGAGTGTTGGTTTCAGGTGGGGCATGCAGGCAGGGCTGCGATATAAATAAAACTGGCGACGCCTTCGTTTGCGGAATGGAACGTCACACAATGCTATCTAAGGCTGGCAAATCACTGATGGCAGAAATATCTCTCTGGCTCTGAATAGTGCTTGTTTATACTCCTTTGAGGGTGCATTGTCTGTCATCATCCTCTTGCTATATGGTGAAATGCAGCCTCCTCTGGAAAACGTATGTTCCCTTTTGATTAACTGGCTTTTATAACACTAGCAGCACCACTTCTCCTTGCTGATTGTATATTAAAAATAGTGATTGCGTCTGAACTGTGACAATTCCTTGGATCGCTTTTCTCTGGATGGAGGAGTCTTCTCTTCAGAATGGATTTGGAATACTCTTGAATTTTGGATCCTCATGCTGCTTGACTTGAGGCTCACCTCCTTCACCTTATTATTCCCCGGAGCATCGAGGGATAGTGTCAGGCGCACAGTGCAGCTTGAGTATTTGTTTAAACTTTCAGCAGAACAGAAAAGTAACAAAGAGGGATAAAAGTCCAACGTTTTACCGGTTACCAAGGCCAGCCAGAAAGCTAGGACTGCCCGACAAAGGTGAGCCTTGTTTAGAATGGCTTATTTCAGCAGAAAGATGCACTTAAAACACAAAGGGCCAAACAGGAACACACAGTCCCCCGTGTTAATACAAACCCTTGGGTTGCCTCCTAGCGCTTCTTAATAAATGCCATTCCTTTTGGATGAAAGCTTGTAACACAAGATTAGGGTTTACAACCAGTTGTTTTACTTCTCCCAGGAGACTGACTGTTGGATATGACTCCGTCTCCTACTTGATGAACGTGGCTCTGCAGTAGTGTTCCCTCCAGTTTTCTATTCATGTGTGGAATAAATTGCGTGCTGAGGCATGTGCGGATGTACACCACCAGTAGAAACCAGGGATGTGAATAGTTAATTGGTATGCGTCACCATCAAGGTGATGCTTATGGGTTCGGGTTCACTGGTGGTGGTGGGGGGGGAGCCATTTCACACCAGCCAGGTTGGGCAGGGGGTGCTGGGCTGAAATGCCCTGCCCTTAAGCAGTGAACAGGTTAAATGTCCCGTTTAAGCAGTTAATCAATTAAAAGACTTTACATCCCTAGTAGAAACACACACTGCCTGCTGTGAGCCCTCTGCTTAAACAGCTGGCTGGTATCTGAATCTCTCATGGATATGGAAGTCCTCAGATCTTGATTGAAAGACTGCAGTAATTCCGAGCCCTACCCATTGGGTCTCCTCTCCAGCCATTGGAGAGATTTGCTAATAGCAGTCATGGATGTGCCATTGTACGTAACCTTTTTCAAGACTTGTGTAGGGGATTGGTGTGGGTGGGTGGGTGGGTTGTTTTTTTTTGCCCTCACTGCTTCCTTTGAAAGGCCAATCCAGACCTTTGCTCTTTTAATGGTTCTGCTCTTGACTGTCTCCCTGGGGTCCATCAAAAGTGCTGCACGTAAACACGTGGTAAATCCATGTCAGCCAGTGTGGCATGCATTGGAGGGCCGATTTCAGAAGAAGGCGAGGATCTGTTCCTTATGCGGAGCTGGAAGCTAGTAGCCTGTACATCAGGGGTGGCAAACCTGGGCCCCCGGCTCTCTGTGCTCACCAGGGCAGGGGAGCTGTCCGTTCCGGCAATTCAAAATGGTGTTGCCAAGATAGTGGCGGCCGACGGGAGCCTCACATGGCCAAAAAGCCTTTTCCTTTTTTCTTTTAAAGAGGCAGTGTCCTTTTTTGTTTTGTTTTGTTTTTTTTGCAGCTCTCTTCATTTAATGGGTTGGCCACCCCTGCTGTACATGCTACTGAGGGGCGGGAGCGGCTGCTACTAATGGTTCTGTACTGGATCAGATGATAGAGATGCCATTACAGCATTGGAGAGCATCCACACTGAGATCACTGCAAGAGATGCCCCGTCATAGTTGTGTATCTAGGAGCAGAATGTCTTCAGTAATGGCTCGTCATCTGGGGATCTTTTGTTGTGTGGCAGGGTAATGATGCACGTTTGGGGCATGCAGGCTTTGAGTGGGCTCAGGTTTTCACCTGAAGGGGTGGGAATGTTGCGCTGGTGTTTTGACAGGATCGTTCCGAGTCTAGTTGATGTCTAGCGTGATCGTTTTGTTCGTATCGCGTCTGTGCCTATGAACGTGGAGGCTTGGGTGATGGGAGCTTTTTCAGAACAACCTGGGTGCTGCTTGCATTTCATGTTAGACCTTCGGGGATAAATTCTTGGTGGAGAAGTCTCCCTTTTCGGAAGAGCATCAAGGGTGCACCCTGAGAATGGAGGGTGCTGAGAACACTGGTCATGCTCAGTGCCTCCAACGGCAATTGATCCTTGCTGTGGTGCAAAATCCAAGAGCTGTAACAAATTGAGCCTCAGTCTGCTAGTGAAGAGGGGGTAATCCTAATTCTCCCCATTCTGCCTATGGGATGCACGAGGCATGGGATAAGGGTGTGACTTAACGAGTCCATGTCAGAGCCAGAACTAAAACTCCTGGTTCCCAGTCCTGTATTTCTTCCCACTGGGCATTACATTTGGCTCTGGACTCAAGGAGGGGAAGGAAGAGTAAAATAAACCACTAAGCCGTGTTAGTTCAGACACTGGAAATCCGTGTCCACAACGTTCTTGAGAGTGGATAAATTGGAGAACTTTAGTTCTTACAATTCTTGAAAACAAATTGTCTTATGGATGTGTGAGATCATGCGTTTTAGCCATGCCGTTTTTTTCCTGTTAAAACATGAGGTAGGTTAATTTTCTCTTCCTCTTCTGATCCCAAGTCCCAGCCAAAATCTTCCCATTGTGTAGAATGAGGAGGCCTCTTGTTGATTGGGCCACATGAGTCATTTTGTCAAAAAGCCTAAAAATGCTCGTTGACCGTTGTGGGCAACCTGTAGCCAATAGGGGCTCTCGGTTTGGCCCCTGGGACATTTTGTTGACTGGTGTCGACAGGCACGGTTGCCAGATTCTGCTGGTTTCCTTCCACTTATTCTCCCCCCCCACCCCCCGCTACCAGTGTTACTGAAGTGACATGCGCAGGAAGTGAGGCGCTTGCTGATTGCTCTCATAGTCAGTGTTGTGTGCAGTGTGCTCCTTCTGCATCCAATCCCAGCGCGGCTATTGTTCAACTGGCACCCCCTCCAGCTACACCAGCGCAGTAAGCAAAGCCACTCTATCCTGGGAGACTGGCACTATCTTTTAGGTTGTCCATCGCTGCTTTTCAGTCCTTGAAGGCAATATCAAGCCATGTGTTGGGTCGGGTGGTGCCGACTAGGATGAATAATCTCTGTCTGGATCTCCATGCAATGTGCTTGCATGACAGAGACTTGGTTGGCCCCCTTTTGAATGGTGCTAGAGGAATGCAGGGGAGCTGAGCCTAGGGAAGCAGTGTGACATGTAGGTTAAAACTGGATGAATTCAGATCTCTAGTGCTCTGATGCTGACCTGCATGACCATGGGCAAGTCACAAGGGCCTGGACTCTAATTTTTTTTTTTTTTTTTAAGGCATGCTGACCACCGGCAGCTTTCATTTTCATTAGGGGAAGCTGTTAGGGATGTTAAAATTAGATGAATCAATTAATGGAATAGTTGATGGAATTTCCATCAACTGTTCCATTAGTCAAGAAGGGCGTTTCTGCTTTGAAATGTTGCAAGAGCCCGCTGGCTGTGGCTACATTTCGAAGGCGGAAGTGTAGTGCGGCGTTCTGCCTTTGAATTGTACAAGAGCCCCAGCGGGGGCGCCTGTGCATTTCAAAGATTGAAATGCCGCATGGAGTCTTCGGGCGACTCGGTGGCCCCCACTGGCCCCAGTCTCCATGCAATGCTTCTGCTTTGAAATGTACAAGAGCCCCTGTGAGGACTCTACATTTCAAAGGTAGAACACCACCGCTGCACGTTTGCCCCTTCTGATGGAGCTGGGGGGAAACCAGATTTTAAGCTGGCTCCCCCCAGCACCCCATCCTTTTCACCCCCCTTGCTGCCTCTTTCTGATAGACAGCGGGGTGGGGGGGGAAGTGACTAGTCAACTAGTGTGGTGACTGTCCTATCAGCTTTTGCTTATTGGATAGTCGACTAGTCAATTAGTCGCTTACATCCCTAGCAGCTGTAGGAACCTAGTACCTTCTGTACATCAAGACTTTGCTTTCATCTGTGTAATGGGCATAATAGCATGTATAGCAGTCCTCTGGGATAAGGAAGATCCCACCTGTTGTTAGAGTGGGTTTGGATTTAGTTTGGGCTTAGACTATGATCGTCCCTTCTAGGCCACTGCTAATGTTGCGGACCTGGGCTCATTGACTCTGCATAGCTCGTGAACTCTTACAGAAGGTCCAGGGACTCTTCTCTTCTTCCCCGACCTTCATGCTTCGATATCCTCAAGGGCTCCTAACTTGTCTCCCTTCTGGATTGACCTCTGTGATATCAGGGACCTAATAAGTTGTTTGGTGTAAAGTGGAGTCCATAAACCATATGGTCAAATACCCACCTTGGCTGTAACGGTTTTGAAAAACAAAACGGTACAAGTGACCTAGAAGCCACAGAACAATGGGCAATGCCTACTCTCCTGTCCCTGCCTTTTTCTCGCTGGGTCTGCATTTGACAGCCAAGGGCCAAATGTTTTGGTTTGGAATCGGGCCCAACAGAGGGAGCACCAGGCCTTTCCTTGCAAAGATGCAGCATCGTGGGAGAGTCTGTTTTATGACCAGGAAGGAGGAAGAGGAAGGAGTTGACACATGTCTCGGGGAAGGGGGGAGCGGCTCTGCATGGAGCAGACAGTTGCTTCTCTTGTTCGCTACCCCTTGGAATGCTGGTGTCTCTTCTGTTGCATGTTTGCTGTGGTCAAAAAGTCCTCAGCACAAACCAGAGATGCAAGAAACTAGAGAACTCAGCTGGCTAAAACCTGAAGAGCTGTAGTCTGAGTGTGACACGCATGATGAACAGCAGTTGGTTTGGGCATGGGGAGTGGATTTGCAGCCCTCAAGCTTGGGGTTTGCTTTGTCAAATGCAAGAAACTGAGCAAAGTGGCAACCCAAGCCAACATGGATTGGCTAGGTCTCTTGGCTTTGACCGATGTGTTACATGGGCAACACGAGCTGAACACTTGCAACACCCAGCAAGTGGCTTTGGGGAACTTCTTTTGGGTTTAAGCCTTGAGCATTTAAAGAAACAAACCAATCTATCTAATAGGAGGCCAGATCTAAATACAAACAGTCTGAGCATGTTTGCTGATGACTCTAGTCTGGCTAATGCAACAAGGAGTCCTGTGGCACCTTATAGACTAACAGATGTATTAGAGCATAAGCTTTCGTGGGCAAAGACCCACTACGTCCGATTCAGTGGGTCTTTGCCCACGAAAGCTTATGCTCCAATCCATCTATTAGTCTATAGGGTGCCACAGGACTCCTTGTCGCTTTTGCAGATCCAGACTAACACGACCACCCCTCTGATACTATCTGGCTAATGACGCTAAATGGAGCAAACAGGGTACGTCGAGATGGTCTATAGGTCCGTGTCTGAGACTAAGGAAGGGATGTGTGGTGGGGAGAACTTTGTCATGGTCGGGGGTCCAGGGTAGGACTTCTGGTGCCTCTTTCACGTTCAGTCATCTGCTCTGCACCAAGAGTGTAGAGCAGCAGTGCGTGTGCACGTTTAGAAAGGCAAAGGCTCTGGATTTCTGCTGCTCACCTCTTGGCACCTGGCTTGGAAATCCTAATTTAGGTCACGCCTGGGTGAGTGTGTAACCCACACACCTAGTGTGGTTACTGAGCAATGCAAGTGGTACCTAGACCACAGCCCCAGTTAAGACCAAGAGCCCTCTACAGCATGGGCTGGGAGCCAGCTGGCTTTTAGCTCAGAGGATAGAGGCTCCTGTACTCCACTCCAGAGGTCCCAGGTTCAAATCTGCCTGGTGGCGGTTACAGGTGCACTAGACTTCTCCCCAAGTCCCACACCCATACAATGTGGTACGGTCTCCAGTCTTTTCCTAAGGAGAGTTCCAGGCAGGGACACCCACATTTTGGGGGGGATTGGGGCAGAGTCTGAAACCGCCTCCTCCTTTCAAAAATCCCCCGGGAGACCAGAGGTTAAGGTTGTTAGCGGGCCCAGGCACAAGGTCGCTGTCCTCTTTGCAGGGATTTGGGGTGGGGTGGGGGGTTCTGCATGGGGTTGGTTCCCATCACGCCTGTCCCTGAGCTGTGAGATTCCTCCACCCTGCTCCCGGCTCTGGCCCTGGTGCACTGTGGTCACAGTGGAATCTGGGCTTGGCTGGCAGCATGAATTGTCCCCTGCACTATGGATAGGGGCGATGGCCCCTCACTCAGATTCGGCCCTGCTGTCCCCCTCCTGCCTCACGGGAGCCCTCTCAAATGGGTGACCTGGGGCGAGCTGCCCCTCCCCCTCTCCTGGGAGACCCTGGTCCTAGGTGTGGAATATTAGGGGGCTGGCAGAGGGCTGGGGAGGAGGAGGGCAGGAACAGCAGGGGATGTTGTCTGCCCACTGGCTGAGGTCTGAACTCTAGACTAGGACTGGGGGAACTTTTTTGGGGTGGGGGGCTGCTGACCCACTCAAGAAGTCTGTCAGCCCCCCACAAATGAGAAGCAAAAAAGCCCCCCAACCCTGACTGGTGTGGCCCCAATTGAGAAGAAAAACATTCTCCACGTTCCCCTCGCACACTAGCACCTGGGGTGGGGAGCAGGGGCAAGCGAGTAGATTTGGGGTGCTCCAGTCCCAGCTCCCCAATCCTGGGGGTGGAGCCCTGAGCTTTGGGGACCAGATCCAGGCAAGCCAGGGGCCACATCTGGCCCCCGGGCCTTCAGTTCCCCACCCCTGCTTGAGACCTTGCGAGTGGAGGTTTGCTGGTAGCTGTGGGGTTTTGTTTTGTGTGTTTTTGGTGTGGCCGACACTCTGACTGCTCTAAGGATAGAGGAGGAAATGCAACCTCTCCCCCTTCTTGTGTGTGTTAACCCAACCGCCGGTCGTGTGTCTGCAGCTGAATGCAAGGATCAGGGATGGCTGGATCTAGTTCATGTTCGTGCATCCAGCATCCGGGCATGTTCTCTTCTCTGCACTTTCCCACCTTCCAGACATCCAAACGGGTGCGTGCGACGGCAGGGGCGGCCCTAGACGAGCTGCCAGGAACTGGCTCCCTAGGTGAACCATGCACTCGGCGCCCCCACCTCCCAACCCCTCAACGCTACTGCGCCACCATTTGGCACCCCATGTAACTTGGCACCTTAGGCGACTGCCTTGTTCGCCTGTATGGACGGGCCGCCCCTGTGTGACGGGCACGCAAAGGCATTGCTCTGCGCTGGGGGCAGGAGGCGAAGCGGCGGCGTTTAGTGCGGCTGCTTCTTTGTGGCTTACTTGGATTTGGTTTTTTTGCGTTTTTGTCTCCTGTGGCAAAACACAAACCTCTCACCAGGACTGTTGCTCTTCTCTCCCCTCGCCCTGACAAATTAGGCTTTTCATAGGAACCATTTGTAGGTTTGAACCATGGGACAATATTTGGCTTGGTTTCAACTGGAAATTATGATTTCTCCATTATCATTGTCCTCAGGTCCCTTCTATTCCCTCTTCTCCCCTGCCCGCTCCCATAAAGGGGACTTCTAGGGCCCTGGTTCTGTGGAAGATGAAAATGTTGTAAAAAGGGGAGAGAGGGGGAACTTTACCTAGCAAAGTCAGGGAGCAGAAGGGGGAGGGGAGGGTGTTTTCTCTGCTTCCTAAAATGTCTGGGGAAAATAAAGCCCCTCTTTGATTGCTTCCTCGATTGTTCCATAAAACTCTCTTTCTTTTATTTTTTTAAGGGAGGAAAATGCCCGTTCCTTCCTTTCAGTGCCTGGTGTCTTTAAGAATTTGCTCTATTGTATGTCCAGGACAGAGACCCTTCTATGAGGGCTGCACAGACTCTCTTCAGCGGCCTCCTCGCCCCTCCCCTCCCGCCTCATCTCAACAAGCCCCCCATTCTCCTCTGAAGAGGGTCCCTGTGTCTAAAGGCGAGTCGCTCTTAAGGGCAGCATTTATCCTGGGGCACGCCGCTCACAAAGAGCGCTGGAGTGTCAAATAAACGCACTCAGACCCGTAAAGAGAAGAGGGAGGAAAATACAAAACCCCCTTTATTTTCACCCCCGCGGGGAAACAAATATGGACTCTGTCAGCAAGCGGCGATCTGACAAGGCAGCAGTGTGTGTGTGTGTGTGTGTGTGTGTGTGTGTGTGTGTGTGTGTGTGTGTGTGTGTGTGTGTGTGTGTGTGTGTGTGTGTGTGGACTTGTGGATCTATGAAAAGATCATAAATATCCTCTGGGGGATGAAACTGATGGGCAAGCTATAAATCAAGCTGCCTTGTGCAACGGTCAGCATGCAGGATGGCTGGCGGAGGAGAGTTGCCGCTAACTTAGCCTTTCAGTGATGTGTGTGTTTGCTTCTGGGTGAGGCAGGTGGTGGGGGGGGAAAGGGCGTTCTCTGCAGCCCACTCCACGCTGAGCCTTTTGGCTGAGCCCCTCCCCCAAAGTGCAAGGTTTTTCCAGGGTTCCTCTTTTATAATGGGCCAGATCTTCAAGAGAGACCCCCCTGGGCTAAGCAGTTTTTGGCACTAGGCACAGGTGCAAATTCCATGTGCAAATTCCAGGGGACTTGGTACCTCGCTGTTTCGTAGCGTCGCTATTTTCTGCGTGTTTTACGAACCCGGTTCTATTCCTGCACTTAGCAGCAGCGCTCGCATTGTGGGATGAGAACAGGAACATCCGGGTAACTTTCCGGGGTGCAGTTCTTTTTGTTCAGAAAACTCGCTAAACTCCTGTGTTGTGGCTTCTTGTCCTATGGAAGGAAACCATAGACCGATAGTGCCAGGTGTTGCGGCCAATGTCTACAATCGGCACGAGCCAAACCGTTGAGATGGCCATTGTGGAAGCAGAGCATCCCGCAGGACTGGAAGCCTTTCCCGCCTGGGGTTTCTTGCAACACCGCTCTTTGCTTAGCATGTCCAATTGTGGTATCTGGTTTTCATATCATGGGCTTCCTTTCCACATGGCCCTTGAGTATCTGCCAGCAGCTGGCGCAGTTCCGTTTCTGTGGCTATCAAAACACCTCTGAGGCTGCCAGCCAGTCACTTGCCTTCCACCAAAACCAAATCCTTCATAGACAAAAGGTTCTCTAGTCTTTCAACCAGTGCACCGAGGACCCCTCCTGCCGAACAGACAACGTCCTTGGGTTTCCTTCCCAAACGTGGCAGCGGTCGTAGGGACGAATGTCCTTTTCACACCTTAGTAATTGTCCCCACCCCAGACTGTGGATGGAGGAGCAGAAAGACCCATCCCTCGTTTGCTGCGATTGGAACTACAGGCAGTCCCCGGGTTACATACAAGATAGGGACTGTAGGTTTGTTCTTAAGTTGAATTTGTATGTAAGTCGGAACTGGTACATATTGTAGGGGAAACTCTAGCCAAACATTTCTCCAGAGCTCAGTTTTATTCTCCCACACCTCACTTCCCTCAGTCCTTTATTCTCAAGCTGAGGTGTCTGCTGAGAAAAGCCGCTCCACGGCTCCCTGGTCTTCTGGGGGGGGCGCTAGCTTCGCGTCTCCCTGGTCTGCTGGGGGGAAGCAGCTAGTGCGGGGTTACCTCACCCCGTTTGTAAGTAGGGATCCGTTGTAAGTCGGATCCATGTAACCCGGGGACCGCCTGTATTTTGGCTCTGTTGATTTTGCACAGAAGATGTTGATTTTGCACATGTCTTAGGCGCTGGAGAGCAGTAGAAAACATTGAGATACTGGCCAGCCAAGTCCTTCTGCTTTTAACCTTGATTTCTTTTGGTGCAGCCTTTCCGGTAACCTGGTGCTGTTACTGACACTGACTCTGCTGCCACTGGCTATCACTTCATAGAGTCCTAGCTTTAAAATCAGAAGGGACCATTAAAATGGATCTTCGCCCAGTGAGTCCTTCCTTGAGCCCAGTGACTTTTGCGATTGAACGGTAGCATGTGTATTTGTCTCGATTTATTCTTGGCTTTACGTTTTGAGAGCTAAAGGTTGCTGAGTGGCCTGTCTGTAACTTTTGGGTGCCCGAGGGGCTGTTCATCTCTGGAAATGGAACTCTGTTGGGGACGTAAACACTGACGTATGTTTAAAATCCAGTGAATTTCTCCGCTCGACTTGCTTCTGGGAGCACCGTGCTTTCATTCTTCTGCGAGAACAGGTTTCTGTGCAAGAGATCACCAACAAAATGCTGGGAAATGCAGCCATGAAGGACCTGGTCCTGCAATGTTCAGTGGTTCCTCCACTCCCATGAGTCACCTAGAGGCAGCTGGGTACACTAGGCAGGCTGTTCAGGGACTGTTAGTTGGCAGGCAACTTGTAAGGTCTTCAGAGCACCATGAACGCTCCAATTATCAGTTGACAGCGGAGTAGATAGAGGCAGGTTGGTCACACCTGTAACTGACCAGAGGTGGAACTTTCACAAGTTTCTGACTCTGGGAACTGGGACTGATGGTTTGTCTACACAGCCCTGCAATTTGGATTGCAGGGTGTGAGAGAGAGATTGAGACCTCTTAAGTGTCTTTAGGTTTTTTTGCATGATTACAGTAGATTGGACATCCCTCTCTAACGCAGGGCTACTCAACTTTGGAAGCACCGGGAGCCACAATGATACTCACAAGCCGAGGGCCGCAGCTTAAGTGTGGTTGCATACACGTGCAAATAGCTTCTTCCACAGTGACGGGCAGGAACACAAAGATGAAGGCAAGACTACACAACACGCAGGCCCCATTTAAGTCAGTTCTGCTGATATTAATACAATGCAATATTTCCCCAATTTCCACCCATATTGCACGTTTTGAATGAGTAATGACAGTCCAGGGACTTAACTACTAAAACAGATCTCAACAGAAGACCACTATATTCACTACTTTTTTGTGTTGGCTCCCACTCGTGGGCTGCATGTTGAGCCCCGTGTAAACCTAAACTGCACCACAGGTCACAGACAAACGGGCCACATGCGGCCCACGGGCCGTGTATTGAGTAGCCCTGCTGTAAGACTTAACATGTGCTCATGACAAACCGCCCCTTCTCCATTTGGAGAAGATGGTCCCTCAAAGAGGTTTTGAAGTGGCACGGGATACAAGCAGGTTTTCCTCTCTCCCGGGAAGGAGAACCCTGCTGCTGTTTCTAGCCTGGTAAGCGTGTCAAAGCAAGTGGTGGTGGCCGGGAGGAGGAGCTGCTGTTTTTTGAGGTCCCTACAATCCCAGCCCCCTCCCTAGCTCCTTCTCCCCTGCTTCCCAGACAGCAACTAAAGACCGTCCCTTCCAGCCCTGCCCCCCAGCGAGGGGCGGCATTCCACCTTCCTTTGTTCCTCTCCCTGGGGGGTAACTGGTAGAACAGGTTCTTAGCCCCCTTGCATAATGACTCATCCCCTGCCCTGCTGGGCCGTGCTGCAGACAGCCGCCAGTGGAGGTCACTCACAACCCACTGCCCAGCATAGCAACCAGCAAGGTACCCCCACTACGTGTCACCCCCATGCCGCCGTATGCGACTGCCGAGATCACCAGAGGATAGGTCATCCTGGAGGGGAGAGAGTCCGTCAATGGCTATGGGCCAGGATGGGCAGGAACGGCGTCCCTAGCCTCTGTTTGTCAGAGGCTGGAAATGAGTGACGGGATGGAATCCCTGCGTGATTCCCTGTTCTGTTCGCTCCCTCTGGGGCACCTGGTATTAGACCTTGTCGGCAGACAGGACACTGGGCTAGAGGGACCTTTGGTCTGACCCCGTCTGGCCGGTCTTACGTAGGCATTTCAGCTGAGCCCCACCTCTAAATAGAAGGGAGATGCCCACTTTGCCCCCACCTTTGGTCTGCAAGAACCCCTGCCGGCTGACGTTTGGACTGTGCAGTACTTTACGTGGCAGGAGTCGTCTTTGCCAGCGTTTGGGTGGGACAATCGGAGAGGGGGGCCAGGCTTGTTTCTGCGGGCGCTGTCATGCTGTGATCAGTTTAATCTTCGTGCTACGTCAGAGCGGGTCGTAGGGGCTCTGTGCATATAAACCGACAAATACCGTCGCTGGTTATTTCGGTGTTTCTCAAATGCCGTTGACCACAGCTGGGGAGAACAGGAATGTAACGAGGCTCTCGATTCCCCGTTCGTTAGTCTGAGTTGCCCACATCCCAGCTCCTGCAGCCTTAGGTGAGCGAGGCCACGTGTCACTGTCAGTGTTGCCGGTCTAATTTTTGCCATCGATGGCCGGAATCAATTTTGTTCGGTGCGCTACCGGGAGAGAGACAACGCTGCTGGCTGTGGGCACCCTGCTCCTCTGTTGGGGGGCAGTGGCATCTCTCTGGGGTGGCTGCCCCAGTGCTCTGCTTGCAGGGAACACTGATCACAATCGTGACTTTACGGAGGGGGAAACTGAGGCTGCGCACTCATTCCGTGGCAGAGCTGGGGATGGATCCCAGGGGCCCTGGCTCCTGCTCCCTAGCTCTGTCCGTCTCCAGAGACTCTGCTCTGTTGTGCACCGGCGTCAGGCCTGCCAGTGAGGAGGGGTGGGGGGAAGTTGGCCAGGGGCCTGGCATTTTCAAAGGCTCCGGGAGCTCCTGGCCATCGCCCCTGCTACTTCAGCAGCAGCCGCAGTCCCGTGTCCCTTGGATCACCTGCAGGAGTGCCGCTCTGTGCAGCTTTGAGGGTTCTTCGTGGGGCTCGGTGCCATGCTCTGGGTGGTACTCGGGGGCTCATGCCCCTTCTGCTGCCAGCCCCGCCGCCTGGAGCCAAGCCCCCTCCCACCTTGCCCTGGGGCCCGTGATGGCTCTCGGCCCCGCTGACCACCGCTGGGCCAGGAAGATCACATGTCTGACGTGCCTTTGGGTGGGCAGCAGCCTCATGCGATCTGTCCGTGCTGCGTGGCGGATCCTCTCCCTGTGTGCGCGGTGCCCCTCGCACTCTGCCTCGCTGTGCGCGGCTCTTCCTCCGTGTCGCTCAGGTTACCCCATCGGTGTGCTCCCAGCCCCGCTCCCAGCCCCACTCCCGGGGAGCCCGCTGGGTTTTGTGGACTCGTGGCTGGCCTTGGTAGAAGTGATCTCACAGAGCCCGGCCCGAAGGCGGGCAGGCGGAGACGGGGGGGTGCTGGGGAGGACCCTGCCTCGCTGGAGTCCACAGGCGTTCTGGCGGGCTGTTTCTTGGGGCCAGTGGCATTGGCGTGGGGGTTTGCACACGGGGCTTGGCGTTCGCTGGGCTCTGGGCTTCACCGGCCAGCTTGAGCGACCTGATCTCTTTGCGTGTTGGCGTCTTGCTAGAGTCAGCGCCGTGGCATATTTCAGAGAGGGGATAAATGCCCACCCCGGCCTGCCTTCCCGCCGGACCCACCGGGGTCCGGGTCCTCCCACAGCCTCTGCGGCGCCTGTGCCTGCTGAGGCTTCCGTCCCGCAGAACCCAGGGCTGGGCTGGGCTGGGCTGGGCTGGCTTGCCATAACTCGGGGGGCTCTGAGCATGACAACTGCCCTGAGCCCAGGAGATGGTAACTTTTCTCCCCCCCTGTTCCCCACCCCCATCCTAGGGCAGCTGGTCACTCCGTGATGGGCCCAGCTGCCATTCATGCTAGGGATCTGAATGTTTAACTGGTAACGCTCATCCTTAACGGGTCAGTTAAGGTTATTATTGGTTAAGGTTAACCAGTGGGAGCTAGAGCTGGGGGTGGGCGGGAGTGCTCCAGCCCAGTGGTAGACTGGGATGCTGACGGGGCCATGCCCCCTCTAACTGGTTAATCAATTAAACATCTAGTTTAACAGTTAACCGATGAAAGGGGATTTTACATCCCTAATTCATGTGCAAATCCATGGCTGTTTTTTCCCCTCTGCCCCGGTGCCAGTCACAAGAGCCGCGTAGTCGTGTGGGGTGCTGGGGAGGTTGGTGGGGAGCGTGGGCCATGGATGCTGTTGAGTCTTGGATGGGAGTGGGTCGGTTAGCGTGTGAGCGGGTCCCGGAGGCTGGCTAGCCACGTGGGGCAGGAGTGAAGGGAGTGGGTGTTGATTAGACAGGGAGGATGGGCTTTGGCAGCGGTTAGCTGTGCGGAGCTGGGAGAAGACCCGCAAGTCCTCAAAGCCGTCTCCGTGGCCCAGGCGTTCAGTGGTGTTTTTAAATGTTGTTTCAGAAAACAATTGCAGAATCTAGGACCTCCCTCTCTGAAGGACTTGGGGGAGGAGAAAGCCGGCCCTGGGAGCAGCTGGTGACAACCGTTTGCCAGCAGTTTTAAACTTCCCTGGGTTTGTATAACCCTCCGGCAGTCTGAGTGCAAAACAAACAACCCTTCCAAACAGAGAGCTGCCTTCTTCCAGCCCCTGCCTGACTCGGAGCCTCCCCGTGACTCCGGACCCAACGCTTCATGGCCCGTGTCTGGCGTCTCCCCCCGACCACCGCTGGCCCTGGAGTGCTGCAGGCCAATTTGCCCCAAGAAACTTGCAGATGCGCATCAGGCCATGGAAACTGGGCAAGAGGGGGGATGTCATAGAGTCCCTAAAGATGCCTGATCCCCTTTCTACCGAGCCCAGGTCCGGAAAACCGTGGCCTGATTTCTTCTCTAGAGTAATCGCAGCCAGTTGGATGCTCAGACGCCTTCCTGAAAAACAGCCTCATGGGCCTGGAATTTCTAAAGTCAGACTAGGCCGCAGGTTCTCCCTGGGTGCATCTCCCACTACTTGGCTTGCTGTGCCTTTCTTTGAACTAGGGTAAACAAGCCTCCTTTAGTGACTTCTCTGCCTCTCCTTCTCTACTCCCCCTCTTTCTAAGACAGCATTTTCATTAAGTCTTCTCTCCCTCCGGCTCCCTGATTTATATCAGCCCATAGCCCGCAGTCTGGTTCCCTCCCTTTCACCCTTGGGCGTGGAGGACTCCAAACTTCCTCCCATGCTTGAAAAGATTTTTTTGGCTGCATATTACCCCCCTCTCCCTCCATCTCCCCAGGCTACTGTGCTAATGTGTCTCAGATGAAATAGCTCTGCCTTGCCCTGGCCTATAGGCTTGGAGTGGTGTCTCATTTTTGTTTCTTTGTTTTAAATGAGCATCCGGCAGTACCAAGCACTTGGCTTCAATCTCTTCTCCAAAATAGGAGTCTTGGCCTTCCCCCTGCTATTCAGAGCTGCGTGGAGAGGACAAGCCGAAATCTCTCCCCTTCCTCCCTCCCCCCTCTCCGATATTACATGACTCCTCCGTGGTGCATTTAGACTTGGTGCCCCTAAGGAGTCTAAAATGTGGTCTTGAGACCAGGCTTCGGAGGGGGCTGGCTGCAGTGGTGGTGACCGAGGCTGCTGCGTTAAGTCTCCTGGCTGCGGGATGAGACGCGTCTGAGTCATCAGTGGTTTTGTGTTGAAAAAGAAAAGCGCCCTGTCAAATCGTCGGCGTGCCCGTGTCTAGCCCTGATTTTCAGTTGGGGCCTAATACAAATCATTGGACAGACAAGCCGCATCCTTCTCCAGAACCAGCCTGCGATTCTGCTGCTGAGCCCAAGGTCTGCCGCAGTACAGGTTGAACCTCTAAAATGCAGGACTCTCTGGTCCGGTAACATCCGTGGTCCGGCAGGATTACGAGTGTCATTGGACCAGAGAGCCCTGGCTGGGTACAGAGCCTACAGCCAGGCGGGGAGCTCTTGGTTTCCCCTGGCCTAGCAAACGCCGCGGTTCAGGTCCTGAGTGCCAGACCAGGGAGGTCCCGCCGGAAGTCTCGGAAGAAAAATGCTCTTTCCCGCTAATGCTGCTTGGACTCTTAGACCCTCATTGTGTGTAACCTAAAGGCGCTTGGATCGCTAGAGTGAAATCTGCCCTCCAGCCTTAGCTAAGGGCCAGCTGGCGTTTTAGCTCATGCTGTATAGGCACATGGCTTTACCAGGGCCGGATTAAGGGGGGGTGGGGCTAGCCGGGCAGCTGTCTGGGGGGCACCTGATGGCAGCTGTAGAGCTGCAATTAGGCATCACGTGCCCGGGGGCGGAGCCACGCATGCATCACGTGCCCGGGGGCGGAGCCACGCATGCATCACGTGCCCGCTGCCCAGGGCACAGGAATGGCTCGAGCTGGCCCTGCTTTAGCCCCTAAGGTTGTAGGTTCACCTGCTAACAATCCAGGTTCATCAGCTTTACACTTGTTTGTGGCCAGGGGAGGGGGGAGGGGAGTTCACCTATCTGTGGGGTGCTGGCCTCATTTTGACTTTCTGTAGAAAACCCACAAACAGCTGACTTGAGTTACCTGGGATCCAGTGGGGCTGGCCTAAATTACATGGAGGGTGTTGTGTGGTGTTGATGGCCCATGTTAAGGCTGTTACCGATTTTTCAGTTGCACTAAATTACGTGAAGGTGGTGGTGGTGGTGGGGGTGAAGAGGCTCAGACAATTAGTGGATGATAGAAGTTGAGATTGGGGGTGGGCAGGCTTCACAGCTGTTCAAACACACATTGTCAGCAGCGTGTCAAAATCTACCAAGGAAATATCCCTAAATCATACTCTACATTCTCAGGTGGCACTGTCTCTCACCTGGCCTTAGTGTACATTTCAGTGATCAATGGAAATATTTTTGTGAAACTGACACTTGGGGGTATTTCCATAATCCTTCCATATCTGGATAGTTGTCTGTCTAGTGGCTGCTCGCTACCTCCTGACTCGCGCCTTGCCACGTCCCGGGGCCTCAAGACACCTGCATCTGGACTTGAGAATGGCCTGTGACCCATGGTTTCGCTGCAGGGTGATCAGAATGAGCGTTCCTCCCATCCCATGCCTGAGTCCGTGTGCCTGGAGTCAGCCTGTGTCGCTTTGGCTGCCCTAGCAATTGCAAAAGTCCCCAAACCTCCCTTCCTTTTCTCCAGTCTGTGGGCTAGAGCACCTGGCAATGTTCCACTCCTGGGTCTCAGGAACTTTCTCAAAGCAGCGCTATCCCCAACCAGCGTTCCTTCTTATCGCTTCCATCCATGTGTGGAATAAATTTTATGTGCACCAAGGCATGTGTGGATGTGCACCACCAGTAGCCAGGCATGCTACCGGCTGGGGGCTCTCGGCTAATCAGCTGGGCTGCATTTGAATCTCTCCTGGGTGGTCGCCCGTGCACTTGGCTTACAGGGATCGCTGCCCCCGACTCTAGGGAAACTTGACTCAAGCTCCAACGGGCGAAGAGCCCCAGCTGGAGTGCACTGTGCCACTTCCCTAAGCAAGGGGGCAGGTTTGGCTCTGGTGTCGGCAGGTGCAGGGTCGTTCTGGCCCGGCATGCTGGGGACGACAAGTTAGGCAGACAGCCCTCGGCGCTGGTCTCCTCTCTCTCCCTTGAATTGGTAGCAATGGGTAATGGCAGGGCCTGTTTCCCCATCGACGTGCCTTGGCCTGGGACAGGGAGACAAGGCAGTCAAGTCTCCGTGTGCCCCCAGCCAGCAGCGCTCTGCCCTGCCATCCCATCTTACACTGCCGGGCACGGAGACGTTTGGATGCAAACAAAACCAGGCAAAGCAGGGTGCCCGGGGCTGACGTTTGCCTCCAGGCATCTGGCTGGAGCTTGCTGGAGAGGGAGGAGGTACACGGGACTGACCTGTGGCCTGCTCTGTCACTTGGGATGCCCAGGCCTTTGTCTTGGGATGAGAGGGAGAGGTGCATTGTGGGCATTGCCCTCCCCTGTGGTAAGGGAGCTGCTGGTACCTCCTGGCCTGCCTCATACCTAGGTCAGCCTCATGCCCAATCCCCCCTTTCCCTGCTTTCCGAGATCCTGCCTCATGCTCACGGTGCCCCTGGGCTCCTGGCAGGTGGACTTGCCATGTGGCTGCTTTGCAGGTTGCATCGGCCGTGCGGAGAGCAGCGCCCCCTAGCGGGCACACGGTGTCTCTGCAAGAACGTGACTTTACAGCTGTCCTTTGCAGTGGCTGGGTTTCCAGTCTTAGGGGCGGGTGAGCTGGGCCATTTTCAAGGGGCTGCCGACAGAGCTGGTATTAGGGATAGGCCGTGACTGCATTTCAGCCCGACCTCCTGAATCCTCCCCCCAGGTTTCCCGGGTTACTCCCCGATCTTTTTTTTTTTTTTTTTGGCTTGACAAATTGTCCGGTATCGATTTTTTTTTTTTTTTTTAATTTTTTTAAACCATCTAGAAACCCTACGGGTGAGCTGGGCAGTCGCCCGGAGCTGCCAGTTGGTTAGGACCGGCCCTGGGCGAAGGCCCCACGAGGTATCTCTCCCGCACGCTCTCCGAAGAGAACACTCTCCCAACAGCTGGGTCAGAGGTTATGGTTTAAACGTCTATTCTCAGTCCTACAGATGTCTCTCGTCATCCCTCCGCTTCCTCCTCCGAACCAACGTTACGCCCTAAAACACACAAATCCATGTCCCCAACGGATACCGTTTGGAGGCTGCCCGAGGGAGTCTCGTTACAGTGGTGACCCACGGAAATTGCACGTGGGCCCTTTGGACGGTGGCCGCTGCTCTTCTTGGTGTGTGCTGCCACCTGGTGGGTGTGGGGTGTGCTTGGCGGAAAATCTTGCCTCCTGGCATCCCAAAGGTTCAAAGCACCTGGGCCAGGTTTCTCTCGAAGGGCTGCTGTTGCAAGGTAGCAGTAACCTTCGTTCAGAGCACAGAAGCAAACGAGGAGCCGGGGGGATGGGTGGGTGTGTTTTCTGACTGATTTCTGTTGGGTGGCCCAGTGAGGAGCTCTGGTGTGAGCCCTCGTGGCTGGGGCAGGTCGGGGGGCAGGCTGTGGCTTATGAGCAGGCTAGCGCTCTGGGGGAATGAATGGCTGAAGCGTGGGTGGTGCGCTTGTTCCTTTGACAGCATCGCTTCTGAGGAGTTAGGGCACGAGGCGGGGATTTGGGAGTTTGTGGGGGACGAGGACTTGAACCCTCCTTCGGCCGCAGTGCCCAGTGTGCGGAGAACGGCAGTTCCCAACCGGTGGTGATGTGAGGACCAGTCCAGGTGAGGTGCTCAGGTAATCTGGTAATGGGGGGGTGGGGGGCATTGGAAATACCTCAGGGAGTCACCTAGCACCTTTGGGGCCGCACATGGTTAATAGCTTCTTGAAGGAATTAACGGAGAAATTCAAAGAAGCACCTGCCGTGAAGGGTAAATACATGGCCAGACAGCGGACGGTGGGGCCTGGGCCCGAGGGCGTGTGGCTTGTTAAGCTGAAATGTTGCCTGGGGTGGGGTAAGGTTGTTCCTGTGCTCTTGAGGGGAGGTGGAGGCCGGGGCGGGGGGAAGATCTAGGTGAACCAGGAGGAGTGGAGGAGGATGGGGGGGGGGCGGGGAACCTAGCCTGGCAAGAGGCCAGCTTTGCTGGTCGGGTGCTGGCTGTGGTGAGGCCAAGGGTGTGTGTGTGCTGTGGGTTGGGGGGAGGGGGTGTTCTTCACTCAGGTTAGCTGACGGGTTAGAGCTGTGATGACATGGCCGCTGGGGTGGTTCCCCCAGGTTAAAGCCTCTGGTGGAAGAAGAACCGCTCACCTGAGCTGTTTGCTCTGCTGCATTAACACGCGTTGGCCAGTCGGAGGTAAAAAATCCCTCCTCCCCCCGCCATGTCTCCATAGAGCACCCCCCCCAGAATAAGGCTGGCCACACCATGCCGTTGACAAAGCCTTGTTTTTCCCTCCTGCTGCATCCCCGGCAGGTGTAGGGGGCTGCCTGCACCAGGCGGGTGGCAGCTTATCCATGCTGGATGGGTCGGGGAGGTAGACTGTGCTGGAGCTTGCAGGTGTGACAACATTTAGGGGAGGTAGAGGAAGCAGGGAGCTGAAGGGGGTTAACTTGGGCAGAGGGTGTGGGTGTGTGTGCGCGCGCGTTTGTTCCGTTCTCTCGGGAGCCAGGGAGCTTGTATTTAATGCTTAAGGATGTGAATTTAAAACCTTCCATGAGCCTGCTCTGCTCCCCTGACAGCCAGCTCCTGGCCCTCCACTGCTGGTCTCTGCAGCCACACCTGCGTGTGACCCCCACATGTACTGGGCATGGGTCACTGTTCCATGGAGTGGCACTTAGAGATTGAGTTTGCTCTACAGCCTTAGCTGAGAGCCAGCTGGCTTTAAACTCAAGGTGTAGATGAGTGTTTCTTAAAGTTTTTAAGACCAAGGAACACCAAACAACATTTTTTTTTTGAGAAACACCAAGGATGTTTTTTGTAGAGTTCCAAAAAAAAAAAAAAAAAATTGGGGGAAAGTTATTGAGCAAAAAAAAAAAAAGCTGCATGCTCCTTTAAGGGTGGCCATTTTGAATTCTGTCCTCTGCAGCACACCTACGAAACACTGCTGTAGAGGCTCATGCACCAAGCTCCAGAGATCCCCCGGTTCGGTTCCGCCCGTCGGTGTTACGCGAGCACACATTGGCGACTGGAGCCTGTGGGGGCAGGCGTGTACGGAGGGCCACCCTGGGGACCAGGGAGGGGGCATGAAGGAGCACCCCATTTAGCAAGTGAATCTTGGCCAGGCTTATGGGGGGCAACGCACCCCCTGGGTTCTACCACGAGTTGCTGATGTGTGCGCAACAAGATCTGCCCCTCTCCTATAGGTGCACGGAAGAGGGAGACCCTCGCGGGTGCAGCTCCCTGCCCAGACTGAAAAGAGGGAGACAGTGGAAGATCGGAGGAGAGGGGCTTGTGACGGGGAGGCCAAAGGAGATCCGGGCCTGGGCAGAGACTGGTGCAGGGAGCTGAGAGAACAGACCATGTCAGTAAGTGGAGGGGGAGGATTTGGGGGGTTCTGAGCAACAGAATCCCTTATGTAGGGGGCCGAGGCATGTCCATGGTGCCATGGACACCTGCCAGTATCTAGATTAGAGCATCTCCCTTAGGGCCAGGGGTCCCCGCCAGCTGCAGCGGAGGATGTGGCTGGGCCCAGCTAGAATTTCAGAGCCGTCAGACTGGGTCAGTAGAGGGACAATGAGTCCCAGTCCAGCCAGGACTGTAGGGAAAGGCAACAAGCCATGGATCACCAGTCGTCTTCCCCCCTATTGCCAGCTGGAAGGCGCTTGGCATGACGTGCCGTGGGGTGACGCTGCAGCTGGGTCCTGTAACCCCTGGACGGGCAAGCCAAGGTGAAGAGGCCATTTGAGTGAGCAAGCAGCTGGGTCTCTCCAGCTCCTGCCACCGTGGTGAATGTGGTAGGGGGACGGCAGCCCCTGCAGCTGGTGCCAGGCACCCAGGTAATCCCCGGCTGCTCAGGTCCGTGCCCATAGGACGGGGGCCTCCCAGTAGCCTCCTCAACCAACGGGCAGGGCCTCGGATGGTCACCCCGAAACATCCTCCGGATGGGATGGCTCTGGTGGTTGCAACCGTAACCTGTAAAGACCTATGGCTCCAATAACATCCCAGGGCCATTTTGAGCAGCACAGTGGCAGCCGTCAAGTCCTAGGTGGCCACTGGCTTGCGTCCTTGCTAAGAACATCCTCTGGGCTCTTCCTGCCGGTAGTTCGAGCCCGGCAGTCTACAGCTGTCCTGCCTCCTTTTTCAATCCTCATAACGCTCGCTTGATTCCAAACGTGGGAATTCTCCAAGGTGCGCGTGAGCCTTTATTTCAGCCTCCCCGTTCTCTGTGCCAGCAGGGAGATCAGTGTCTCACACTGAGTATGCGCCACGTTCGTGATCCAGCGGCGTTTTCGTGGAAAAGCGGAGAGAAGTCGACAATTCCCCTCCCCCCCCACCCAAGTGCCTATGAAAAGACACCTTTCTGTCTTCCACAACTAGGGAACTGCCTTTCTTCTGAAGGAGTCCCTTTCTCTTTTAACTAGCAGTTCCGTGCGGGGATGTTCCCTGGTGGAAATCTCTGGAGAATTTAATAATCTCCCTGCTTCTGATCATGAATAGTTTTTCATCTCCAGAGCTCGTCATTTAACTAAATGGCTGAATCTTCCCATCCACTCATGCTTGGTCCCCTGTGAGGTTAGTCTCCTCTCCTTTTTACAGTGGGGAAACGGAGGCACATGGCTATAGGGCCGGGTTGGTCGGCAGGAGCTGATGTCTGCCAGTGTCGGTGCTGCGATGCCAATCCCAGTGATCTGGGCACACCAACCATTACCTCACCCCATGCATCAGTGCATCTGGCTTGCTTGTATCTGTGTTTCGCATCTAACCCTTTTGATCCTAGCATTGGCTCTGGCAGGAATAGTCCAGCATTGCGATTTCAGGTTCTTCGCGTCTTCAATTCGGAGCAAGTACCCGGTCTTACGAAGCCTCAGTCTGCCTTCACCATCCATGGTTCAGACATCCTGGCCTTTGGCTGGATCAGGAAAACAGTTCTGAGGCTTTATAACCAGCCTATTTACCCAGCAATTCTTCCTTCCTTTTCCCCTGGAGGAATCCAGTTTGAACTAATATTTGCAGATCTGTCTGCGGGACACCTCTAAAGGGTTCGGAGGAAGAGACCCTCTGTCCAGCAGTCGCTGCGACCCAACGGACCGGTTTCACAGGTAGCCGTGCTCGTGTGTTTCAGCAAAAACCAAGTTGGGTGGCACCTTTAAAACGAAAACATTTATGATGGCATAAGCCAGGCCTGGGCAAAATACGGCCCGCGGGCCTGCCCAGCCACAAGATCCGGCCCACGGAGACAGCGGGGAGCCCCAGCCAGGCTCCCCAGCTTGTGCCGTGCAGAAACACACCTGCAGGGCTTCCTGTTGTGAAACTGGAGGGGAGGGGGGGAGTTGTAGGAGCCGCCCCGCACATTCCCATTGGCTGGTTTATGCCAGAAACCGGCCAATGGGAGCTGTTTGTTAGAATAACAGGCAGCTAAGAAGAATCACACCCCCTCTCCTAGGCTCAGTTATTCCCTGAAGCACACGGCTGGGAAACATTTTAAGCTGGGCGGGCAGGCAGACGAGTTTGGCAGCTGACAAGTCTCTTGGCCACGGCCTATGTCTGCCCCCCCACCCCAACTCAACATACCCAAACCCTCTGTCCCCCTCTTACACCACACCCCCTCCCAGATCTGGCACCCCAATCTCCTGTCTCCTCTCCTACTATAGGTCACATCCCAAACCCTTGAACTCTAGTCTCCTGCCCTAGGTCACAACCGCCTGCTTCATCCCAACTCCCTCCCAGACTCCAGTCTCCCTCTTGCTCCCCATCTATTACCCCGAGCTCCCTTCTGCACCCAACCTCCATCCCAGACTCTGTACCTCCTCCATTAATACTATGTTAGAGTGCGGCCCTCCACCACTTTCCAAAATCTTGGAGTGGCCCCCCCATCAAAAACGATTGCCCACCCTGGCACAAGCTTTTGTGAGTTGCAATTCACGTGATCAGATGCATTGAAGTGAGAGAGAGAAACAGTAGGGCTACAGAGATGGGCGTGTTGCATCTGAGCCTTTGATACAGAACCTTTCGTCAAGGCGTTGGATCTTTGTACTGACAGGATCGAGACCTGACGTCCTATGAATTGAAATGCATGTTATTTTGAAGCTGTCTTTATTGTACAGACTCGTGCTCAGAGGAAACGCACGGCTTTTTTGGGATGCTTTACTCTCTGGCTTGTTTATTGGCTGCAAATGTTGAGGTTGTAGCGGATTAAGAAACAGATTTCTATTTGCCACTGAGAAGCAATTCACATTGTCAGGTATGGGCTGGAAGTAGCATGATTTGCCGATTGCACACTCGGGATGTTAGATATTGTGTGACTGAGGAGTCATGTGACCACATGACATTGTAGTGGTTACACGACTGTTCGATAGTGCCTCGGGGTGGGGGCGGTAGCCAGTGTGCTTCCAACCCCGCTCCCGGGGAGCCCCCTGCTATCGAGCAGAGGCAGCCGTGTGGGGTGGCAGGCAGGAGATGGGAGGCAGGATACAGAGGCAGCAGTGTGGGGAGGTGGAGCACCCCTGTCTGCGGAGTCTGAGCTCCCCATAGGCAGAGGCTGCTCTGCATCCCACGTTGCAGCCTCTGCAGAGAGCTCGGAGCCCCACGGACCAGGGGCTGCTTTGCAGCAGCCTCCCTACCCTGCCACCCCTGCCCTGTTGCCTCTGCTAGGGGCAGCAACGTGGGCGGGCGGCATTGCAGAGTTGGTGCTGGAGGGGGGCCAGGCAGGAGCCAGAGTTGGTGGGAGCCGGCTTAAAAGCTGGTTTTGGCCCCCAGCACTAGCTCTGCGATGCTCCCTGTCCCCCTTGCCTCGGTAGGAGCCAGCGTGGGGGGAGTTGCCGGTTAGTCCGCAGAGCCGGCAAGCGTGGGAGGAGCATGCTTGAAAGCCGGCTCCCTGAGAGCAGTGTGTCACTTGGTTTCCATCTGGCTCTGTTACCTTTGTGTGTCGTTCCTTTAATGGACATTGACTCAGATTTGGCCTTAGCTCTGACGATCAGAGGCAGCAGCGCAAGGGTGGGGGCAGGTGGATCTGGTGCTTGTGGGGAGCCTGCTTAAAGCTAGCTCCGAATGGGGACAGCCTCCTGCTTCCCCCCCCCCCCCCCCACACACACACTTTGCTGCCTCTATCAGAGAATTAACCGATAAGCCTAGGTTTAGGGCTCATTGTGTCGTTCTCTACACAATGCCGTCCCTAATGCACACAGCTTCCTTGTACCGAGTATCTTAAAACTTACGCCGAAGGCGTAGCGTGCGGGGGTGGCTGCCTTGGTTTTCATTAACTTTGGGCTAGAAGGAGAAATGTCCCTGTCACAGGCGCGCACAGAAAGCGAACCCCCAGGAGCCATGTCAGAACCGAGTTGCTCTGTAGAACAGCCGCTTGATGGCAGTGTTGTTCCATGGCTCCGCTCTCAGGCGGCTGTGGATAGGTAGGTGCCAGGCTGTGCACCGCAGCCCTGCGTTGTCGATCCAGCGTAGGTCTCAGTTCTCGACAGGCAGCTTTTGCCGGGGCTGGACTTTCCAGACTTCAGTTCTGTCCGGTTACCGGCAGCCGTGCCGTGGCTTTGAGCAGCGCGTCGCTTGGCTTCCACCTGGCCCTTATCGGTGTGTGTCGTTCCTTTAATGGACGCTTACTCCGATTTGGCCTTAGCTCTGGGACGGTCCTTTTTACACCCGGGCGCCACCAGTGAAGTTTCTCTTTAGATGCAATTTATTTGTGTTGAACTCCAGTACAAATCTGGCCTCGTTCGAAGGCAGACGAACGTGCTCTGGTGTTCAGATAGGACCCATGCAGTGATCCAGGTGAAGTGTGTCGGGGGGGGGGGGTCTTTCCTCTTTAATCCTGCCTCAGTGCAGGAAGGGGCGTGGGTGACTACCTCAGGTCGCTTCCAGCCCCATTGTAAGGCTGTTCCCCACTCTGGCACATTAAATGCAGAAGTGGGGGCCTGCAGAAGCACCCCAAAACCTCATCTCTACAGGCTTTGGTACAAAAACTCCCCCCCCCCCCCCCCCCAATCCTAATACCCAGATTTTGGGGAATAAAAACGGCTAGCAAATAGCGCGGTTCCGCATGCCCACGGGCGGTCAAGGCGCCTCGGATTTGTCAACCCAACTTTGAAATGTGGGTGCTGAGCTTGGGGCTTGAGTGTTTCACTTGGGGGTGGTTGAGTGAGGCAGCCTGGGTCAGAAACGAGACGCAGCAGTGGAAGGGAGACTGGACCCTGCCGTGTGCAATGGTGCTGGAGCAGGCCTGTCGACAAGGAGGCAATTGCACAGGGTCCCGGTGTCTCAAAGGGACCTGGAGCTGCTGCAGTACCAGCGGTGGCGGGTTGGAGCTCCAGGCCTCTTTGAAACACCATGGGAGCGCTGCGCTTCTCCAGGCTCGGGGGTGGGCTGCGCTCTGGGCGGGGCTAAGGATGGACTGCCCTTGGCCCCACCCCATCTGCCTGAGGCCCCACCCCATCTGCCTGGCCACCTCCCTAACTTGCCCTCGGGCCCATGGTGGCTGTCAGCCCTGCTGTGCTGGAACAATTTTTGTAGTGGGGGCCTTGAAGGTGGAAATTGCACTTTAGGTATTTGCTCCTACTTCACCCATGCAGTCCTGCCCTACTCCCCACAGTGTCTGTGTTGAAGGACACAGGGACCTGGGGTTTAAATGAGCCTCCCCCATGTTGGGGGGATTTCCTCCTTTGCGTCCCAAGCTCTCCCCTGATGCAGAAGCGAGGGGGTGGGCAGTGGAATCTGCCTCCCCCACCCCTTACAGACACACACCTTTTTGTATAGGGATGGCCGCATTGCTGCGGAATGACTCAGCCTGTTGGTTCCTGACAGTCCTGTGAGAGGCTGAAATGTGCCGGCCTTCCTGGTGACAGGACTTTCAAAGGGTCCTTCCAGATCAGTGACCAAAATCCCCCTCCCGACAGTCCTGTTCAGTGGGAGCAAATCAAAGGGAACTGGCCTTGCTTCTCCTGGCTCACTGCTAGCCCCCGGGCTACTCGGCCCCTGAGCCCCTTGTATGCTGGAGGCCGCTGGGTGTTTGGAATAGAGGCCATGTTGAATAGAGAATTTCTGAACTAGGGCGGGAGGGAGGGAGGGGAAATCCAGTTCCCTTCACTCTAGAGCCGGGGTGTCCAAGCCGTTCTGAAGCAGCAGCCCCTATAGTGGCTATTGCGGTGGCAAACTAGCCACACTCAAGCGGCCAAATAGCCCCATGTCTAGCGTGTGGGACACCATGGCTCTAGTGCGTGAGCTGTCTCCATAATTTGAATAAGTCCTTTTGCCCCCGACCCACTCCTTCGAAAATCAACTTTTCAGCCAACCTGGATGGCTAGTTTTAAAGATACTTTAAAACCGTTTTTAGGAAGTTCCTGGTAGGGATGTAAAAGTCCAGTTAAATGCTCAGTTTAACCAGAAACAAAAAATAGGACTATGTAGCACTTGAAAGACTAACAAGATGGTTAAATGGTGGGCAGGGGTGGGGTTAGGGGGGCTGGAATGGGCCCCCATCCCGCTGGCAGGAGCTGCTCCAGCTCTGTGGAGCTGTGGACTCCAGGTTGGGAATTAGCAGCCTCTTACAGTGGGATGGAGGGTCGGAAGCGGCAGAAGGAAGGGCCATTCCTGCCAGCTCCCAGCCCACAGGAGCCAGCAGCCCTGTGGGGCTGGAGCAGCCTTCTGCCCGGGGTGGGGGCTGCTCCCAGTAACGGTTAACCATAACCAGTAAGCATCACACGTTAAGGGTGATTCTTACCGGTTCCCCGTTTGCATCCTTCGTGCCCGACTCCGGTGAAGAGGCGACAGATTTGACTCGCACTCTCAGATCTTCGTGCACAGAAGTTGGTGACTGACTCGCAAGCAGGGCTGGAAGGAACAAACAGAGGAAAAGAGCCAAATTCGGATTGTGTTTAAATCTTGAGCAGCATTGCGGAGTGGCTCTGGAGTGACACTGGGGGCAGAGAATGCAGCCTCGGGACTGCAGCAGCCAAACGGAGGGATCGCTCAGCAGGTGACTTTCATTATGAAAGGCTTCCCTGTTCAGTCTTGTTGATATTCTTAGCTGGTTGTATTTGTAAACTACAAATGCAAATTCCAGTGATGCAACCAAACCTGGGAGCTGGGTTTCCATGGTGACTTGGTTCCCTACTGTACTCAGAAACCCGAGAGTGTTTGTTTGCTTGGTTTTTTTTGCAATTTTCACAGTAGGACAGAAGCTTCCTTCCTGCTACCCTGGAATTGTTCTCTTATTGGGACTTCCCCACTGGAGGGACGAGGTTCTAAAACTCACCTCTTGTTGTTGGTGCGTTTCCCCCCCTGTGTCTTGTAGGGACACAATTCTCTGCAACACTATATAGACCTCTCAAAGGGAATATGGATCATAGAGAGGGCGCTAGGCAGAGAAACCAGTTCTATGCCTGGCTGTGTGTCTGACCTTGGGCGAGTCAACGCTGCCCTCTGTGCCTCAGTTTCCCCTTACACAAGGTGTCTTTTTCTATTAGTCCCCTCCTATGAGCTTGTCTCCAGCAAGTGTGACACTGAACCCAGTTCCAAGCAACAGGATGCTTAAACCGTCCCTTAGAAGCGGTCTCAAACCAAACCAAGCCACTCGGCAACTGAAACAAGAACATTCACGTGGGATTTTGGAGCTGGGTTTCACTAGATCGGCTCAGAATCGCTGCAGACCAGGCTTGTGTGCTGGTGCAGTGCCGCAGGGGGACAGATCTTGGCTAGCTGCGGCTACAATGTAGGAATCTCTGCTCCGTTTTCACTGACTTCAGTTGGAGCTGAGTCCTAGCCGGCCGGCTGCTTTTTATCGGGGCCTCCCGTGTGCATTTCCTCACGGGTTTGGTACTGCAAGTGACTTGACTCGAATGCCTTTACCCGTCCCTGGGATGGTGCTGCCCAGCTGGGCTTGTGCGGTGGGAGTGACAGGGAGCCCTTCTGGCTTAAGAAATGCTCTCTTGGTGCATATTTTCTAGGCACAGAAACAGCTGTGTCTTGCCCTTTCCCTCTTTCATGGGGTGGTTGGGGGACCAACAAAAAGCCTGCGAAGGGGTGTGAATCTGGAATGGAGCAATTGGAGAGGAGCAATTCTGATTCACAGAAGACAAAAATCTCCAGAGTTTGAAGCTGGAGAAATCAAAACACTGAAACTTTCTCTTTAGAAGAACAAACAGGAGCGGTTACTACCGCTTCCTCTAGCCCATAAACAAAGCCAGAGACTTTCTTTCTTAATTGTTTGCTTTTTTTTTTTTAATGGCATTTGCGAGGTAGCCCATGCACGGGCCTGTAGCTTCCAGAACTGGGTGTAGCTTCCGCTTCATGCAGATTTTCCCTCCCCATCTCTATCCCGTTCACCCTTTTCTTGCTTCTCCCTGTGCATTCCTCCTCCTCAGTTTCCTGTTGTGTCCTTTGCTCTATTTAGCTTCTGGGCTTTTTTTTTTTTCTTTTTAAAGTTGATTTTCTCACGTTTAAGCCCCCGAACGCCCTGCTTTGCCGCCTCTTTGCTCAACGCTGTTGGCCATCGAGCGTCTCCATTTTCTTCCCATCTTGGGCTTTCCTCGATGCTGGGGAATGGCCCGACTCAGCATTCGGAGCAGCTGTCTCACCGTGAGGGCCGTAACTGGCCTTGAGCAAAATTCCAGTTAGTGCTGACAGTGGCACTGGAACATTTAAGAGTGGGGCTGCTGGCATCCTCTCTCCCCCTCCCCCCCGGCCACCTCAGCTGACCCCAGGAGCAAAGCCCTGGCGTGCGGGGGCCGGCAGCAGGAACCTGGAGCATGGGGCTGGCACCAGAACCTGTAGCATATGGGGTCAGTGTGCGGGGTCAGCAGCTGGGACCTCAGGCCTGGGGCCAGCAGCAGAGCCCCCAGAGTGTGGGGCAGCAGAGGCTGGTAGCAGGGCCCACAGCACATGGGGAGGCCGAGGGGGGCCTTGGGGGTTCTGCAGAACCTCCTGAGCCTGATAACGGGAGCTAATGCTGGCAACTGAAACACGCCGCTCTTATGCAGGCTTGCATTCACATCTGCCTATGGACTTGTCTCCCCTGCCCCCCTTGAAATAGCTCCAGTGGCATTACAGCGCTAGAGAGGGTGGTGCCCATTTAGCATCACGTAGCAGCACTGAGAACCGGGGTCCAACATCGTGTGGTTTCCCGGTCAGATCCCAGCGCGCTCGGCCCCTCTGAAATCTGCACTCGCTCTCCTACGCTTAGAGGCTGCCGCCGGTGCAGCCCCATGGGTTGTCTTTATGGGGACAAGGGCAGGCAGGGCCCGATGCTGTGGAATTTGTGTAGTGGGCTGGAATGGCATGTTTGTGTGCGTGGCTGCTGGTTTAGTCCCAGAGTAGGACCGGAAGCCTTCATGGCCCCATTGCAGTAGGCAATGGAACAGCACCTAGCAAGATCCGGCTCCTGCGTCAACCGCAGTTAGACAAGAGAAGGGGTGGAGGGAGAAAATACAGTCTGCCCATTTTACAGCTGGGAAAGCCAGGCACAAACTCCTTTGCCCAAGGTCAAACAGAACTTATAGCCTAGCCAGGAGTGGAACCCAGGCATCCTTGGTTCTTGTCTGCTGCCTGAATTGCAAAATCATCCTTGGATTTGACATTGGATATGTTGCAAGCGGGCGGGGGCCATCTGAGCATGTGCACAGTAGCATTGTGTGAGGATAGAGGGGCGGGGGGGGGGGGGGAGGGCAAGAAGCAGCAGACCTGATATCGCTTCATTTTAGCGAGGCTTTTGAAAGTCCCACGCTGTTCTCGTAAGCAGACTGAGGAGATGTGAGCGATGCAGTGGGCACACTGGCTGAGGGTCCCACAGGGATCAGTCCTGGGTCCAGTGCCATGTTCCTTATAAGCTGAACGCTTGATTGGCCACCCAGGAGAGATTCAGATGCCGCCCAGATAATTAGCAGAGCGCCCACGGCTGCCAGCATGTTTCTACTGGTGGTGCACATCCATCCATGGCTCAGTGCACATTAGGGATGTACTCATGTAGTCGATAACTTTTGCTTATCGGTTAATCAATTAATGCTGTAGACTACATGCATTTCTTCCCCTCCCTCTTCCTCCCCCCCTCCCCGCCCCCCCCAGGAAATGTTTTAGCAGGCTAGCCAGCAGCCTGACTGAGTCCCGGCTTGCGCCAGGTCCAGGACCTACCCCTGCTATGACTCTGCATTTAAAGTGTATTAGGAGCCAGGTGGGCAGGCAGCCCGGCCTAGTTCCAGCTCACGCTTGGTCCAGGAGCTCCCCTGCCCCACCCCTGGACAGGCTGCTGCCATCCTACACTGCTGCCACTGTATCAGAGGCAGCAGTGCGGGGTGACAGACAGCTGGTCCGCAAAGGGAGCTGTTTTTTAAACTGGCTCCCCTTGTGGACCAGCTCCCACCTGGCATCTCCATTGCTGACTGACGCAGAGGCAGCAGTGCGGCATGGCAGGGGGCTCCTTGGGAGCGGAGCTGGAGTGCACAGGCTGTGCCAGCCTCACCCGCAGGGACTCTAGCAGTGGTCCCCAACCATTTGGGGTTGCCGGGCGCCAGGGGGCGTGGCCGTTCGCCCGCTGGGCGCCCGGGAGGGGGGGCGGCCCCCCCCATAGCCGCATTCCGGGGGCTGGCGCTCTCTCCCCCCCCCCATGCGCTGTGGGGGGTCAATCCGCGGCGCCCCCGGGGCCGGCGCTCACCGTGCGCCACGCACCCGGGGCCGGCTCCGGCACTGCGCATGCGCCACGTGCCCGGGACCAGGCCAGCCCTGAGCACTTGGCGGGCGCCGACAAATGCCCCCGTGGGCGCCATGGCGCTCGCGGGCACCGTGTTGGGGACCACGGGACTATAGAATACCCGAATAACCAATAAGAATCCATGAGGTTAATCGACTATCCAATATTTAACATCATCAGTGCACATAAAACTTATTCTGCACATTGATGGAAAAAATGATGGGGAACATTGCTCTAGTGCTCTTCGGATCCGCGTAACTCGGGGACTGCCTGTACTGCAAAATGGCTAGGTGCTTGCACTGCTGAAAAGGATCTAGGGATTATCACGTATCACAAATTGAATAGGGCTTGTCAATGTGATGCAGTGGCAAAAAAGGCTGCTGTCCTCATACAGTGTATTAACGGGAGCGTCGTCTAGAAGATAAGGGAAGGAATTATCCTACTCTACTTAGCCCGGGTGAGAGCTCAGCTGGAGTAGTGTCTCCGGGTGGGTGGTGCTATGCTTTAGGAAGGATGCGGGCAAATGGGAGAGATTTCAGAGGAGAGCAATAAAAGTGATGGGTCAGATTTTTCTAAACCCTTTATCGGGAAAGGTTGAAAAGACAGGATGTGTTTGGTCTAGAGAAGACAATTGAGGAGGGACAACAGGTTTTCAATATATGAGCAGCTGCTCATATGATCAAGACAAGGGTGATCAATTATTCTCCATGTCTACACTGGTAATTCAGCGACACAGCTTTTGTCATTCACAGGTGCTTAACCTCCTCTCCCCCAAGACAGAAACTTTAGCATAAATAGCACACTCTATGTCCACAAAAGTGCCCACAAACAGTGTTTATGAAGCCTGACTTTTAGCACCACAACCTGGTGGCTAAAAGCTGCATCGTGTAGACAAACCCTGAGTTTATCTGATGCACGATGACCTTCCCAGGTCCCTTCAAGCTCTGCAGTTCTACAATTCAGTTACTGTAGCGCCAATTTTTTTCCATTGTTGTTGTGCAGTGCAGAGTCGGGTTTTTTTCCCTCTATCCCTCTTGTGACTGGGTTTTAAGTGCAACATTGTCAGTTCTTTTCTACTTACATTGTGTACCCGAGATTATGAAATCACTCGGGATAACGAATAGCCGAGCGAGTGGGCGTGGGAGGGAGAGAAGAGTGACTTAAAGGGCAAGGAAAACTGCTCTCACCGTGAGGAAATCTGCTTTTTAGGCCTGATTCTTTCAGTTGCCAAAAGGCCCAGGTGCAAGCTGTTTCTAGGCCCACCTGCTTGGGCATGAGGTATCCCGTGCGTGGAGGGTGACCTCTTTCATGCACAGTTCTTGCCTAGCTACCCTACCGAATGGCAGCGGGATGACTTTTTTTTTTTTTTTCCCCTCCCCACACCCATTCCCCTCCACCAACCTGGGCTGGATTGGTTTAGGGGCGGGATGGTAACCTTGAGATGAAAGGCTCTTGCTCCCCATGACCAGGTCCCTGTGCTATCCTGCCCTCCAGCCTCTAATTGCTTTCCAGGAACGCATCCGGTAACTGTAAGGCACTCCCTGAATCTGGAAACCAAACGGCTGTAACTCTGTGACTCAGCTTCAATTTCTTCACAGTTAAAGCAACTCTAAGACCTTCTCGCGTCTTCTCTGCTATGGTTTCTGAGCCCTTCGTAAAAAGTATTGTGGTTGGGGCATGGAAATGGAGACATCCCTTAACTTTTGGTCTCCCTTTACAAGTGGGAAGAGTCTGAGGGGTGGTCACCGTGGTAGTCTGTAACTTAAAAAAAAAAAAAAAAGTCCTATGGCCCCTTTAGCGACTAGCAAAGATATATACAGTATCATGAGCTTTCGAGGGGGAAGAACCCTCTTCAGATGAGCATGAGTGGAGAAAAAAGTAGGAAACAGAATTGTGGACCCCAAGGGAGGAGAAAGGGGGTGCAGGGAGTCCTTACCCAGTGGGGCAGGAAGGAGGCATATGGAGCACTCTATTTTGTAACTAAATTTTAGCAAGGACGTGGGGGGGGGGGGGGGAGGTGCACCACCTATGATGGGACGTCCGTCGCCCAGCAGAACTTAGAGTAAAACATATCCGCCCTTTACTGTGGCGATGGGAGAACGACAGTGCAGGAATACGCTGCTCAAAGATGGAAGGCTACTTTGCCCGGGGAAATGCAGCGGGATCACCCGGTTATCTGCTTTGCACCATGGGGATGAGCAGGTATTGTTCCCTTCCTGCTGGCTGGTGAGAGCCATTTCCACAGGGTGTGGAAATAGAAACCACCACCTTGTAGCAAAAGTTGGAGTTGCCCCTTCTATTTTTGTGGCAAATGAGCCATGAAAAGTTGCTGCAAATACAAAACCTTTAGGGTCCTTGCAGGCAACAGCTACCCTACTGTGCTGGTGTTTGTCTCTGGTAGCTTGAGCCCCAATGTATAACCGAGTTGGTGCCAGCTGCTTTCCAACGTGCCATCTTCGGGGATAGCTTGGACTCTAGTACCCGGGTTCTCTTTCTCATGTGCCTGGCCCCTGGCCTTGCAAGATCAGCAGGTTATCTCCTGTGCACAAGGGTCAGCAATGCTGAATGCATGAGTAGTACAGGTTCAACCTCTGTAGTCCGGCACCCTGAGTGGTACAGGTTCAACCTCTGTAGTCCGGCACCCTGAGTGGTACAGGTTCAACCTCTGTAGTCTGGCACCCTGAGTGGTACAGGTTCAACCTCTGTAGTCCGGCACCCTGAGTGGTACAGGTTCAACCTCTGTAGTCCGGCACCCTGAGTGGTCTGGCAGTCCTGTAGATGCTTCCCAGAGCACTGGAAATAGCTCATTTGCTGTGCTGAAGTTTGGGGAGGAGCAGGGATGGGGGGACACCCCGAAAGAGGCAGAGTAGCAGTGGAAACCCACAGCTGAGAACCAGGAGCACCACCCTATAGCCGGTGGGGGGCGGGAGGAGAGCAGCCTGGCTCCAGCAGGTCTCCACATCCACCCTGCCCTTCCCCAATCCCCACTCGGTCTATGCCAGCCCTTGGCTCGTGGGCGGTAGGCGCAACAGGCAAGGGAAGGCCTTGCCTTCTCAAACTGCCAGGTGTGGTCCCACCCACCCTCCACCTCCAGCTTCTGTGTGGCTCCTGGACGTCAGTCATGGGGATGTCGTGGAAGTACGCCCCGCCTTAAAGGCACAGCCTCCCACCGAGTCCCCCCGAGTTAACGGTTAACCCATCGACCTCTCCCATCCCGAGGCGTCTTATTTGCGCAGTACGAAAAAGATGCTCTGAGCGTATCTAGCTGCTGCAGTGGCTCCCCTCACCTGCCGAAGATGAAAGAGGCCGCCTTCGCGGTGTTTTCCTGGGGCGGGGAGGTAGTTTCCCCTGTGTGGAACAAGGACAGTAATAAAGCAGCGGATGATTACGGGTGGATTTTTTTCAAAAGCAACAAAGTCCAGACTTTCAGTGCACGGGCCTCTGGCCAGGCGGGAAAGCTGTGGTGAAGCAGACTACTGAACACTGAGTAGCCAGCACCCCAAAGCCATTCGTTCTCTGCTCCCCCCGAAAACTATCCTCTTCTAGACTAGGATGAGGGAGAAAATGGTGTGACATGCCTGCTAGTGAGGGGGGAGGAAGGCATTTTACTAGGCCAGACAGGATGGTGGAGGGGAGATGCTTACAAAGGGCAACAAGAGCACATGCATGCTCCGTGTAATATTTTCCCGCTCTCGCCATGCTGTTTGGCTGATCTTACCCCGGTACAGCCCCATGCCTCTATCTCAAAATAACCCCCCTCTTTTTAGAAGTGTTTTTTCTCAGATTTTTTTATTTATTTATTTTTTTTTACGTGGCAAGGCTTACTGCCCCCGGGGCTCTTTCTTTTTTCCCTCCTGCTCGCAAAATGAGTGCTCTGACAAGCCATAAATCCCGTCTTCATGGGGGGGGGGGAGGTGTGCACACGTTCGGGGGGAGAAATAACCCAGCAAACATTTGAAAACAAAGTTCAGGCAAATTTATGGCGGCGTTTAAGAGCAGGTTCCCTTCCGCCCGACAATCTCCAGTAAAACATGTCTCTTCAAAGCAAACTATGCAGGGCCCGTCAAGCTAAGCAGGCGGGTTATGGTGCTTTCGTGTTTCTTACGGCATATTCCTGTGACCTCTATCCTTGTCCATGTGAGACACCTGCTTATTCCTGTGTTGGGTTTTATCATCTAGTTGTAGCTATTACACTCCTGGTTCATTTTAAACTTGGCTCTATTGTCCATTTTCCAGTGGGGAATATTGGGAGTAGCCTTTGTGGAGATAAGAAGTCAGTGCACAGGTCCTGCCATGGGGTGAGCACTGCGGCTATGGCCCAGCTGCTAATAGAGATGTTCTGTGCTCACCCCTCTGAAGGTACCTTTAAATCACTCCTCTGGCGGTGTGGATCCATCCTGGTGGTTAACCGCAAGCAGGATTGTGAAGCTGGCTTTCATCAAAGCTATGCGAGCCAAGGGGTGACAAAAGGACCCCCAACTCCCTCGTCCACATTGAGAACTAGCAATACTCCTGGGTAAGACGCCAGCAGAAATGGCTTGGACAGTTAGAATTCTTTCTCTACAAAAATAAAACAAAATAAACCGGAATAAAATAAGGGAGGGAGTTGAAGATGGTTTTTTTTTTTTTTTTTTAAAAACCAAAATTCGGAAGTATATTTTTTTCCAACAAAAGAAGAAGCTTTTAAAATCAAAACTTTTTTGGCTCCCCATCTTTCTCCCTCTTCCTCCACTTCCCCCTCTCCTCCCCTCTCTTCCCCACTCCTCCCCCTGCAGAGAAAGAAAATTAGAGGGGAGAACTGGAGAACTAAGAAACCAGGAACAAATTATTTGAAATCTTCCAGTGAAAGAATTCAAACCACCACGAATTGTCAGAAATTGTTTTGCAACCCTGCCTCTACCTGGGCACAAGGCTAGTAGTTTCTGCAGAGAGAATACTGGGTCCAGGTCATGCAGGTGAGGATACAGTTGGTGGGGTTTTGTTTCTCCATGGATGAGAGCACATCTTGGTTTAGGGCGCTAGTGACGGAGGGCGCTCCTTTGAACTAACTTCCCATAACCGCCCTTGACTCATCCAGATGCCTATAAAACCGGGGTGGTTTCTCTGTCGGCTGAAACTTGCTCCGTGAGGTTGTTTGTGCCAGGTGCTGTTTGAAGTGATGCAACTGTATGGGGTTGAAGGACTGTTGTGTTGTGGATGATTTTCCCACTGTCCTTGTGAGATCTTTCACCTCTTAAGTGGAAACCGTTCTTTAAACCCAATGCCTGGGAAATTCAGGCTGAGAGGAAATACAGGGCTAAGTCTGTGCATGGATAGCTGCAAGAACCATTTCATGGTTCTGGAGGACAGATGCAAGAGCTTCAGAGGCTGAATATTCAGCATGTGTATCCTTTAAGAGAAGGGCATGATTGCATTGCCCAGACGTTCATCTCTGGGTGTTTTCAAGCACCAGGAGCTATGGGACAAGAAGAGGTGACAGATGCCACCTTTTTTAAAACCACAGCAATTCTCCCCCTCCCGCCCCCCATAACACTCTACAATTACATAATCTGACCTCAGACTATTTCAAATATCCTGGGACCAATGCAGCTACAGCATGGCTGCGAACTCGAAACCACACTCGGTAATTTAGCCAATAGAACCCTGTTGGGTTTGATGGCTACTTTCCGAATGGTTTCAAAGAAACAAATTGCTGTGTGTTGTCTAACGCCGCGGACGGATCAGTCTTAAAGGTTACACTTTCTATTCAGGGCGCACCTTCGTAAATCGCTTACAAAGGGTTAATGCCTTATGACTGAATGTTTATAATAAACGGATACTTGAATATTTGTCAGTGGTTAAAAGCTTTCTGTAACCGTCCCCCAACCCCTTGGATGGATGTGCTTATCATTGGAATGTGTGTTGATGCGCTCGCTTGGCTTGAAGTGGTTTCGATCCTATACTGTGTTTACCGTTCGGTTCTATGGCTCAGCACCCTGGCTAGGCTAATGGTTCCAGCACCCCTGGGTGTCAGGCGCCCACTCTGCTTCTGCCTGCCCACGGTGACCTTGCTGAATTGGCAGCTTGTTTGGGTGAGAGGCTGTTGGGAGCTGAATGCTGGTGGGGGGTGTGGTAGCTGAAAGCTGCCAGTGGCTGTGCTGAATTCTCTCCTTTGGGGCTTCTGATAGGGATGTGAATGGGAAATGCTCCAGTTCCCCAGGAGCAGCCCGCCTCCCCCCCCCCAGAGGGCTGGGAGCAGCTCCAGCCATGCCGCAGTGTTCTCCCGGCTGGGATCCTGCCTAGTCGGTTAACCGGTTAAATGTTGGGTTCACCAAACAGTGAAGCGACAAATGGATTAATTTGGGATTTTACATTAGTTTCTGAGGCGGCTCTGGGCCTTCACGCTGGCTGCACCGGGAGTTAACCTGGTTAAGCAAAGCCGACTGGAATAGTCCTGGTCGGCATGGTTCCATTTCATCTCCCCTGGCAGAATTGCCCCTGCCGTCGCATCTCCTCACTCCGGCCTTTTCCTCCCGCTCCCCATGAGCCAAGGAATTGTCTTGAGCGCCCTTTCCTCGGTGCCAGGGTGGCTTGTCAAGGAGCGGGAGCCATGTGTGCTCCCTTTAGACCGAGGACCCTGGCAGCTCCTCCCCCAGAAAGAGCGGGTGGCAGGGATAGTGGGGACCAAACTCGATATTAGCGACACAGATCTCGGTGACAGGCCACGTCATGGGTCATGACCGCTGCCCCCTAGTGGCCAGTCTGCTCCAAAGCGTTTCCACATTGGGATGTGCAGCAAATCCCCTCCTCTCACAGCCTCCTCCCCGTTGCAAGAGGAATCAACCCATGATGGATGAAGGCTAGGGGTGCAAAACTGTGGTTAACCTGTCAACAGGGTAAACAAAATGTTTCTGTGTGTGTGTGTGTGTGTGTGTGTGTGTGTGTGTGTGTGTGTGTGTCTTTCTTTCTTGCTGGGCTGCGTTGTAGTGCCCGCAGCGTGGTGTAGTTGATTCAGCCAGGCTGGAGCGCGGCCCCCGCCCCAGCCTATGGGACACAGCGGGTCTATGGGGCTGCGGTCGCTGCCGGAGCTTCCAAGACTGGGGTCCTGCCTGCCCCTTCCTAGCCAGTGGTGGGTTAGGGCCACTGCAGCTCCACCCACTGCCTGGCCCGGTTAACCACTTACCTAACCATGGGGTCCTCAAACTTTGTGACACCACGACCCCCCCTTCTAAGTTGCTGACGACCCCCCCGGCGGTCAGGACCCACAGTTTGAGAAACGCAGTGCTAACCCTAATGCTTACTGGGTAACTGGTCAACCGGGTAACCATTTAGAGCCCTAATTAAGGGGCCTAATTAGCCGTCTCCTTTTGCAGTGCCTCAGTTCCCTCCTGGAGTGCTCCTGGCAGGGGCAGCTTTGGCGGGGAGGGGTGTGTCTGTCTGAGCCATTCTCTTTCAAACCCCCTACCGGCCTGGACTGGGGAAGGAGGAGCGTCTCTGAGCAAGGATGGAAGAACTGTGCGGGAGTCAGGAAGAAAGGGGAGAGATGGCGTCGCGTGCTGCTACCACATCAATGTGCAGAAGTGGCCAGAGAGGCAGGACGTAGCCCTATCTGGGTAGATGGCAGCCCCCTGGGGCAGAGACCTGACACGCTCTCTCCATAGCATGCCATGCCTGTGTTCCCGTGGGCCCATCCACGGACACGAATGCATGTTGTGCCTAAATCCCAAGCCTCTTCACTTGCACCGTGAGACCCCGTGAGCTCCTACCTCACGGGGACTATCGTTCCCACCGACTGCGTTAACACCTGCCGGGCCAGCTCCCCAAACTCGAGGTGCTGTTTGCTTGGTGATGTCCAAGGCACCCAGTTTCTGAACAGCACCTGCCGGGTCTTGCGCGTCTGGCTGGGCCGGTGACTCGGGACGGCCCTTCGTCTCTTCCCTTATCTCAGGGTGCGGTAAAGGAGCAATAAATGGCAGGCGGCTTCCACACAGGCATGAAACTTACATAACTTGTCCTGGAAGGCTGAACTCTGACTCTCTCTCAAGTGCTCGGCAGCCTGCGGTTGCTTTTGTCCTGGAGGGGCATTAACGGAGGTGGCTTAATGCCAAGGCGATGTCAACACTACAGTGCTTTTGCGCAAAACCCTGCGGAGCGTCCACACCTCAAGCGCATTTTTGCGCCAAAAAATTTACAGTAAAACAAAAGAACAGGGGGTTTTGCAGTGTAGGTACTCCTCTTTCTACGAGGAAGAACTCCTTTTTGCACCAGAGTTCTTGCGCAAAAAGGGGGGTGTGAACGGGCAACGGGGTTTTTGTGCAAAAAGAACCAATCGAAAAAAGCACAGGTGCTCTGGGTGCTATTCTGTGACTAGCAATCAGAGCTTTCTTTCAAGAGAGCATCCATGGCTGGTCAGCCTGCTAAAAATGTACTCGGGGTGGGGGGGGCATTTATAGAATTAACGGATACGCTTTTGCTTATTGGTTAATCGACTACACTATTACATCCGTCATGCAGAAGAAACTTGACTTTCCGACCCCAGCCTCAGTTGTCAGAGCGGGTAGTTGGGAAACGTTGCCAAGCAATAAATGTGGAACTGCTCCCCCCTCGGTGCATCTCTTTTAAAGTTACTTTGCGGAGTGGAATGACACTGCAGGGCATGACCATGGTTTATTGCTTAAATACAGCCTCTGAGGATGAAAGCAAGCCGGCCCATATCTTGAACACACTCAGCCGCGGAGTACAGCTGTCATGTAGCAGTTATATAAGCTACTCAGTCCTGCCTTTTTATTGCTTGTTTGTTGTGCGTCGGACTGATAAGAATGATTTACAGGGAGGATGGCGGAGAGATAGCGGCATAAGTGTATGTTGAGTTTTTCAGAAGGTTGAGGGAAGCATTCAAGATCCTTTCCCCACCCGACTGCTGCGTTCCTCTCCAGAGATGGCCGCATTTCACCGATCGTGCACATCACTCTTGTATCTTTGGTCGTCTTGCAGTTGCTGGACCACATCAGGAGCTCTGTAAGTCTGGTCCTGCTTCTAAGCCAGTGATGGGCTAGCTAGGCTAGCGAGTGGCCCTCCTGCATCAAACTGGGCCACAAGATTGTCATAACCAAGACGATCTCCTGGGCTAGGGTCGTGTTGCTCACTGCGGCGGGTGCCGATGGAACCGTATCAGCATTTTTGGCTGTAGCAGGAGCACCCGGCGCTCAGTCAGTGTTGTGTGCAAACAGCACGCATCTCACTTCACGGCCCTTGCCTTACGCTAAGAGAGAAACTACGTGGACAGAAACCAGCAGACTCTCTGGCAACCCTGTGCATGAGCCATGGTGAACAAAATGTCTTGTGGGCCACAGGATGTTCACTGCTGTTCTAAGCTAATGGAGCTTCTGGGTTTAGCTCAAGCAGTAGGGACTTGCACTTTAAATACAAGGGGGAGGGATAGCTCAGTGGCTTGAGCATTGGCCTGCTAAACCTGGGGTTGTGAGTTAAATCCTTGAGGGAGCCATTTAGGCATCTGGGGCAAATCTGTCAGGGATGGTACTTGGTCCTGCTGTGAGGGCAGGGAACTGGACTCCATGACCTTTCAAGGTCCCTTACACCATCTCATAGAACTGGATCTCCATATATTATATTGTATTAGCTCTCCAAGGTTCAGTCCACGCAGACAGCCCACCAGGAGGCACGGCACGGGTGGAAAGCAGGCTGGGGTCTGTCTTTGGAGATGAGACCTACCATACGAATGCTGGACGAGTGACTTTTATGGAAGGCTGTCCGTGAAGCTGGCATCACCGAGCCGAAAGTCAAGTCCTCAAGTGGACCGTTCCCAAGGATCAAAAATCTCCTCTGCGCTCATGAGTCATCGTCTTTTTTCTGGATGCTCTTTACCTTCTGGAATGGGGAGTCCTGTTTCTCCAAGGTTGCCAGGAGCACGATGGTACATTTATTGCAGAACCAACGGCGCTAACTTCCAACGTGAGGGTGTGAGATCCCTGCGGAGTCCCAAGCCCTGTCCCCACCCTGTCCCTGCCGCTTCTGCCCCACCCATTTCCATCCTACCCCCTGCCCTCGCCCCTCCCTTCCAGAACTTCCTGCCCGCCATGGAACAGGAGGTGGCAGGAGGGAGACCTTGGCTGCCAAGGGTTGCTAAGCGCCCACCCACTTTTTTCCGTGGTTGCTGTAGAGCTGGAGCACCCGGATAGTTGGCACCTACAGGCAGAAGGGGGCACAGCTGTCGGGGCTCTAGAAGGCTGCTTGACTGCAGCTGTCCTGGCTTTGCTTTTTGTACAGAGGGGATGGGGGTGGGAAAGAATTCAGATTTGACTAGGGGAAGGTGTGCGGACGTGGAAATACTGAGACGGCGTCTTGCGCACGGATCATGTAGCTGCGAAGGCCAAGTCCATGTCTTGCCCGCCGCGATACTGTGCAGTTAAGTGGCCTGATCGCCCGTCTAACCGTGGAAACACTTTGACACTCGTGGCGGGCAGCCTGTGGCCCAAAGGATCCATGTGTGGCCCACAAGACATTTTGTGTCTCCCCCGTGCAGAGCTGCCAGATTCTGTTGGTTTCCGTCCTGGTTGGGTTTTTTCCCCAACTGGTTTTGCTGAAGTGAGACGCACGTAAAGTGAGGTGCGTGCCGATGGCGTGCCACGTTGAGAGCCGTACGCTCCCTCAGCGCTTGGAGGGGAGGCAGCCATGGTCAGTCGGCACCCGTCCTCCCCTGGCACAACTTCTAGGTACACAAGCGCAGTGAGCAAAACTACCCCCCTTGGGAGACCATCTTGGTTATGACAAACTTGTGGCTCCCCGAGGTGGAGGCCTGCTCATGCGGCCCCCTCGCTTGCCCATCGCTGCCTTAAACTTGAGAGCGCTAACTCCAGCACCGGGCCTTCCAGAAGGGAACACATGTGGAAGCGTGTCCGATGCAGCTGTGGTTCTAATGTGCTAACCTCTCCCTGCTGCACACTGTGGTTTGGGGCTTGAGCTACGTGCTTTCTCCTAATTAGACACAAGCGGTAGCCTTTTGTCCTGAGAGATTTCTGGAATGGAGTGGTGCTGGGGTGGGGCACGACAGGATTCGCATGCCTGTGCTGTGAGGGACTAAGGACTGGAACTGCCGGCAGTTGTAAATGGGTCTTCCATTTCCCTCCTCCAGCAGTAGACTCTCTTGCTACTCCCTGCCGCTGCGCAAGCCCCCTCCCGCCCAATTTCTTCCGGCTCCGAGCCTTTCATCTTCATTTGAAAAGAGCATGGAGCTCGCTTTTCAATGCCCTTTTGTCATCGGCTAGGAATTTACTATTTGTGACCATTGTTTTAGTGTAAGATCAGAAGAGATTCAGATGCCACCCAGTTGATTAACAGAGCGCCCACGGCTAGGTTTTTGTGGTGCACATTCTCACACACTTCAGTGCATGTAACAAAATTTATTCTCCACATGGATGGTAATGATTACAGGGAGCATTGCTTGTGACCTCGGTTGCCATGTTCTTAGGCCTTATTTTCTTCATTGAGCTAATGAGATGCATGTTCTCTTCACACGCAACAAAATATCCAAATATACTTCTCTCCTCCCTGCAGCAGTGGGGCGAAATTCAACTGCTATGTGCTTCTGGAGCTTCCCAGACCTATCTGCTTAAAAGATAACCAGCCTGTGACGATGTAGATTATATTTCGGAAGCAGGGAAACAGTAGTTAGGTTCAACAGTAGTTAGGTTAATCTATGGAGATTAATGCCCTGAGTAAGTGAGAGTTACGGGTTTGCAAATGCTGGGGTGGAATCAAACACTGCTTCATACAGTACAACCCTTCCACGCTTCCCGGACCCGAGCAGCGAGGTTTTCAGCGGGTTCTCGGTGCCCGTTGAAAATGGGCTCGTCCATGCTGAAGAGCTACTAGCGATTTGGAAAGATCTCGTGGCCTTGTTTGGGTTTTGGCTGGCAGGGTGCATGGTGCAGTGTGTATCTAGATTGAATTTGGATTGACAGCTCCTTTTTTGTTCCCTATTCCCTTCTGTACCCACAAAGGGCTTAGGCAAAAACTCGATGGTCTGTTTTGAAATGAAGTTACTGACTATTACAGATGAAGAGCCAAAATAGCAGTGGATACAGCGTAAAGGGCAGGGGGGGGGGGAGTTATTGGGGGGGGCGAAAGGCCACTGTGTTCGGTTGAGCCAAAAAAAAAAAGTTTTCCCTTTTAATACGGCCGTTTTGAAGTCTGCACATGACACCGTGACTCGGCTCTGTCTCTTTCAGACAAACATGCTGCCCCTTTAAGAGCAGCAGGTGGGGGATCCGCAACTTTTTCTTTCAAGGGCCTCATGCGGCTCGTGAGCCACGGGGTTGGCCACCCCTGCAGGGACTATTGGATCTCCTTCTGTCCTGAGGCTTGGGTTGTGTCGCGAGCCTTTAGGGAACGTTCAAGAGATGCTACAGAGGAACGAGAAGGAAATTCAACCCTGCGGAGAGGTTGGGCCAGCACCCACTGACTGGTCTGCCAAAGCCCCCAGCTCTCGCTGCTGTGTAGTGTCTCAGGCATCAGCCAGCTAAGCGCAGAGAGGGGGCGAGAAGCTGTGTGAGGTGGAGGGTTTTAATTTGAACACTCAAATAAGCAGCAAAATTCCATAGCAATTCAACTGCACGCAGGTTCTGGAAAGTGAGGCAGAGTAAAGATACAGGAAAAGTTGGGAGCTCCTCCATCTTCCCCATCAGCACTCCGCAGGATGGAGAAGGAAAACAAAGGTCCTTGCCAATATGCTTGGGGGGAGAGGGGTGACACTTTGCTGATTTCCTCCTGGCTGACATTCCTGTGTCTGAGTTGCCTTGGGCTTGCGGGGAAGACAGACGTGTAAACAAGTCTGCGAGGCTCAAAATATACATGAATAGACACAGCTCGGCGAGCCTAGAGCGCGTGAGGTGTCTATTTCCATTGTGTCCTCTTCCTCACCGTCTCAGAATTTCAGAGTTGCTAGGTGAGCCCCCAAACTTTGGGGTACTCTTCTGAAGCATGGATAGCGCAGATGACTTTCCCCTCCGCAAGTTTTCACACCTGTGAATGACTTTTTTTTTTAAGTCAAACAGTGTTGCCAATTCCTGTGATGTTTTGTTTGAGAGAGTTTTAAGAAAAAAAACCAACAACTATAATCTGGGAATTGGAGTATACCAGAATCGCAGCTTTCAATTAAAAAAAAAAAAAAAGTGTATAGCCCTCTGTCATTCTTGAGCTAAATTTGAAAACTTGAACCCAGAAGTTCAAAAGCCACGCTGCAAAAAAAAAAAAAAAAAAAAGAGAACTAAATGCACTGTTTTAAGAACTCATGGATTTTTTTTTGAATCTTACTCATACCTTTTTGAATGCCCTGATGGAGCCTGGTCATCCGCGGGCAGAACCGAACCTGGGACCTCTGGAACTTAGTGGGTGAACCTCTACTCCTTGAGCCTAAAAGCCAGCTGGCTCTCAGCTAAGGCCGCTTACAGAGAGAACGAGTCTGCTCTACGGTCTCGGTGGCATTAGATGGGACAAAAAACAGGACTATGTAGCACTTTAAAGACTGACAAGATGGCTTATTAGGGGATGAGTTTTCATGGGCCAGACCCACTTCCTCAGATCAAATAGTGGAAGAAAATTGTCACAACCATATATTCTAAAGGATACAATTTAAAAAAAAAAACACCTATGAAAAGGACAAATCAAATTTCAGAACAGAAGGGGGACGGGGGGAGGGGGGAGATGCATGTCTGTGAGCTAATGATATTAGAGGTGATAATTGGGGAAGCTAGCTTTGTGTAATGGGTAAGATAATTAGCATCTTTAAAGTGCTACATAGTCCTGTTTTTTGTTTCAGCTACAGCAGACTAACACGGCTACATTTCTATCACTATTTTAGGTGGGACAGTACATCATGCCGAGAAGGTACGTGGGCAGGCCAACGGGATGGGGGGGGGGGCGCACACAAAGTGGGCAGTTACCCTGGGGCTTGAGGTGCTCGGACGCCACCGCTGCTACTGTCTCTTTAAATCACCGCTGGAGGGCTACTATACGTGCTTGGGTGGTGGGACCAGCAGCACTGAGGGCTGGCTTCCCCCCCCCTCCTCCCAAGGCCCTATTCCTTCCAGGGGCACGGAGCCTCCCCGCCGCACCGTACGTGGGGGCTCGGGGAAGCTGGCGGCCTTGCTGCATGCGGTTTACATCTAGCGTTGGGAATACTGTAGACATCAGACAGAAGTGTCTGGAAGGCCCCTGTCTCTAGGGCATGACCGTGCTGTTTGCCTTGAAGCCAGAAACACCTCATGGGGCCCCACGTGTCAAATGGCCGTCAAGCAGGGCTGCAGTTCCTAGTGGTGTGCGCCCTTACTGTGTGCTGGAGAAATACACTCACTACGCTTTCTATGGCCCTCATCCCCATGGTGTCTGAGCACCTCAGTGTAAGGCTTCCCCAAACTCCTATCAGGTAGGGTGCTACTACTATCCCCATGGTACAAAGGGGGGGAAACTCAAGCATGGAGAGGTTAGGAGACATGCCCAAGACCATCCAGGACGTCTGTGGCGGAGCAGAGAGTTTAGCCCAATGGATGGAGGAGATGTAGCTTAGTGTTCTGATCCTTGGACCCTCCTTCCTCCCCAAACCTCTGTTGGGTTGGTTTATTTGAGACTTGTATGTGGCCGGTTCTGTTTGGGGCCATGTTAGAGGATTAAAAGAGCCCCTCCATGGGGAGTGCTGTCAGTCACCTAGGATCAGCCTGGGTAGCTCATGAGGTCACTTCCTAAGCGATGGCTGGTTACCAGGCGAGAGGGCTTTCGGTGCCCCCAGCCATGTGAACCGCCTGGCTGGCATGGTATGATTAAATTAGTTTCTAGGAGAATAAATCCAGGATTAGCGTAGCTGTTTGCCATGCTGAAAGTGGAGCCCTGCTAATTAGCTTTATGTAACGAGCTTTCGTGGCTTTATGTAACGGGCTAGGGGTAGGCTGGGGGTGGGGGAGGGGAACCCAGCTGCTTTCGTTAATTGGGGGAGCATGTTTTAATCACCAGGCCTGCTGAAATCGGGGCTGGCCTTCCCAGGTTGCTAAGGAACTCTTTTCGTAGCTTTACTGAGCATCCCGGTCCAACGACGACGCGGCACGGACATTGTGAGGGGCTAGCCAATGAGCGTGGCTCTCGACGGACTGCAGCGTCTTGGAGCAAAGGAATCCTGTGGGTAGAAACGGTTCCAGGGGGCTTAGCTGCAGATGGTTCTGCTGTCATGGGGGTGTGGCTTTCCTGCCCACCCCTGCTGAGAGATGTTCTTCGAGTGTTCTACCTTCCCTCTAAGAAGAGGGATCACGTGTACCTGATACGTGAGTCAGTGTTAGGTTGGGCGGTGAGGACGGGGCAGGTTTGCGCACCCAGGTGTTTGGACCTGGAATTTGGATGGACTTGCTGCTGTTGGCAAAGGAGAAAATTCTTTTGACTTGCAAATGAAGGGTGGCTGTTACAAAAGGGAATGAGCCTCTTCCACCCACCCCTCCCCGCCAGTGTGGTGGGTTTTGTTTTTCCCAGAATCTCTTCACTGATTTCCTCCCCCGTCCCTTAAAATCCAGACTTTGACTGTCATGACCTTCCCAGATTCTCTCCTGTTGTATCGACATCGTGCGGTGTACAATGAGGCATTCTTCCCAGTGCCACGTCCCAGCATGATGCTGTGGTGAAATCTTGCTTAGCAGCAAGACCTTGCTCCACCAACTGCCCCTTGAATAGGGATGTAAAAGACTAGTCGAGTCGACTACTTGCATTTGGCCCCTCCCTTGCTGCCTCTATATCAGAGGCAGCAAGGGGGTGGAGCAGGAGCCGGTCCCGCACTGCGTGGACGGGGATGTCGGGAGGTAGAGGTGCAGCGGAGAACCCCCTCATGCCGGGTTCCCCGCTGCGCCTCCCCATCGACTAATCGAGTAGTCGATGGAAATTCCATTGACTACTCGATTAGTTGGTTAATGGAAACTTAACATCTTTACCCCTGAATGTGGTTTAGGTTGGGGGTGTGACAAGACCTTCCAATTTTACACCGGGAGGGCTTCAGAAATAGCAGGTCTGATGGGAACGCCGAACTCCCCATCCAGGAATACGTCCAACCGGAGTGGAGAAGAGCATTCAAGGCATTTTCTGGTGCTTGCGGCTTTGGTGTTCCGTATTCCTTCCCCCCCCTTTTCTGCCTGCCCCCCAGCAAAGGGGAGGTGAGTTTGACAGCCTCCTTGTGCCTCTTCATTGGGTCTTCTCCAGTCTGTTCTGCTCTGAGAGCCGCTTTTTCTCGGCTTCTGGCTCTGAATGCAGGATCTGTAGCCCACTTTGCCCAGGGAGGGTATCCTAGAACTGCCTTTGCCTTCACTCCTATGCAGCCCAGGTAGGTCAGAGGTGGGGGGACGGGCACGGCTTGACCCAAACTGCTGGACAGGCCTCTCTGACGCCTCGGCGGGGGTGGGAAATGGAAGGACGGGGGCAGCGGAAGGGATTATTTTGTTCTAAGCATGTTTGGAAGTAGGATCTGTGGCTGGTTTCTTCACCCTTATTTACACAGAGACTCGCCGGGCGCGGTGTTTGTGAGGGATCTTTGCCAAGTATTTCTGCCACCTTGGCAGCTTGACAGAGCGCGCTGGTCACTTGACTTTGTACACCTTGCTTCTTTCTTCACCCACTGCCGTCTCCCCGGGCTTGTCCCTCGCCCCCTTTCCCCCCCGGCAGAGAGAATGCCCTTCCCTCTCTGACCCTTCCCTCTGGCCATGAGCTTGGTGCTCTCCCTAACCTTAGGGCAGCCATCCAGTCTCCTAGAGACCCTGTAGTAGACTCTGCTTTCCACCACAGCAATGAGCAAATGAAGACCAGAGCTGGAGTGCCCAGAGAAATGGGGCTCCAATAGATGGCCAAGAAGGAAGTTTCAAGTGGAGTGAAAGGGAGCAGCTCAGTTCTGAGGGGAGGTCTTGAGGAGGTCTCCTGCCACCCCACTGAACGGCCGGCCACCTTCTCCAACCCCCTCCTCCTCAGTAGTTTAGGAGCAAGACCGAGTCAGTGTTGGCAGTGAAACGCCAAGCCGCGTCACCGGAATAGTCACCACGGTTTCGGGCAGACTTTGGCCCGTTCAAGGCTTTGGGCCGGAACAGGACAAAACGCGCGATTTGTAGGGCAGCCCCAGGTAGGCAAAGCAAATGCTCAGGTGATATGCTGGCTCTGTGTGCGGATGGCACTAGCCCCAGCGCGTGGTGTAGCCTGCTGACCGCTCCTGGCGTGACTCTTGGTGTAACCTGGACTCCGACGCCAGAGATCCGGGGCTCCATGTCTGATGACCCTGGTGCCTGCGTGGATCCGTCCCTGAGTCGTCATTTGCTCAGGGTTTATGAAGATGTACCATGTGAGTTCTTTACCCGGGACTAGCCACCAAGGAGTCCGTCTGCTTCTCCCTGAGCCCCCCTACTTCAGCCAACTTAGCCAGGTCAGCGGTCCCTTGGGTTCCTAAGCAGATATCCATCGGTCTGAGCGGAGAGGCGCTACTGAGCTGTCTGACCTCCGTGCAAAGGAAGATCTAATACAGGGCTGCTCAGCGCACGGCCCGTTTGTGGCCCACCGTGCTGTTTGGGTTGACACAGGGCTCAACACGCAGCTCGCAGGTAGGATCCTTCGAACACGGCCTCCGCTTGGAACACGCTCCACAACAGTGAGGCGTCTCCCAGGCGGGGGTAAGCATTTGAAAGACGGGCTGGCTGGAACAGATGGGTACAGGTTGTCAGTGTTTCTAGCCCCCGTGGAGGAGGTGCCTGGACTCTGGGGCATTGTGTGAAAAGCGATTTGCCTATATTTGCATATATTTGCATGTCTATGCAACCACACTTAAGTTGCGGCCCTCGGCATGTGCGGTGAGTATCGTTGTGGCCCCCAGAGCTTCCAAAGTCGAGTAGCCCGGATCTAGTGTCTTGCCCTGGGGCAACCCTTTTCCCTACAAGGAGCGTGGCCAGCATTGAGCCTTTGCAAGGGTCCCGCTGCCCTACACGTCTCTTGGCACACTTGTCTTGCAGTCACCCCACCTGGTCTTCTGCTCTGTCCCCACAAACTGAATCCCTGGGGGCCCAGCCCAGAGAGAAGATCCCTGAAGCAAGGTGAGCTTTCTTAACATCCTGGGGTTGTTCCGCTTCACGTGGGCTTTCCTGCGCCGACTGTATTCCGTTAGGGGTTCCTCTCTTCACCCTCGTGTGTGTCCGGCCCACCACCACTGGGGCCCAGTGGCGCGTTTGATCTCCCAGGAGTGATTAAATTCACATCATCCAGACTGACAGCTTAATATACCTCCGTCAGGCAGCCCTAAATTAGTTGTGTCTATCTTGCCAAAGCTATTGCTGCAGAAATGCCTCCTGACAGCTAGCGCCTCACGATACCCTTCCTTTTTTAATATAGTGCCCGGGTTACCTTTTGCTCCGTTCCAGGGCATCTTTCCTCATGTTTCATATAAATTGATCTAGCACGGCTGGAGTCAATCCCGTCTCTGTCTGGTGAGTGAAAGCAGCTGCTTGAGTCCTCCAAACCTTTTCTGGGCTGCTTGTCTGTCTTCATACGTTCCGATCCCTGTGTGGGCAAGTGAGTTGATGACTACATTTTTCATTTAATTTCAGCACTGCAGTGGGATTTTAGCACTGGTGGAAGCGACAGGCCGACCAAAGTCAAAGGGGTGACAAGCCACTCCAAATCCCCCCCCCCCCCATGATGCTCTTCTAACTTCTGGACCTGCCCACTAGTCTACCCCATGTGGCTTGGGGGGGGGGCGGGGAGGGGGGGCTCTGCTAATCAAACAAGGCCCAAGTCGCATAGCGTGTTTCTGGTGTGGCCAGAGATCCACCCAAGTCTTGGGCCTCACCTGGGTTTGACTTCCTTGCACTGGTCCAACTCTTCTATCAAGTGAAAGCATTGCCCCTCCCAAACATTCAAAGATTGTGAGTCAAATATCACAGGTGCCTTTTATTCATTGTATCCTCCATACCTGGGTGTAGTTCATTGTGCTATGGAGTGGCACTTCGACCAATTACAGCAAGGGGTAAGAACAAGGAAGTGCCTCAGCCTGGACTGCAAGCCAGCTGGCTTTATAGCCCAAGCTGTAGAGACTCCTACACTAAGCTCAAGAGGTCCTAGGTTCAAATCTGCCCAGTGGGAGTTAAATCCACGCTCTGATTTTTGGAGCCTTCATGGTCCCCTTTTAAAGCTCTTCCCTGTAAATAAGTGCTAGAAACTCCCTCCCTCCCCCACGCCCCCGCCCTTAGGTGTGAACTGAGATGTTCATACATTTGATATCATTCTGGGAGCCAAGGATATAAAACGCTAAACATCGAGAGATTCCTTAGCGAATCTTGAATGATGGCGATGCTGGGGGTAAACCTCTAATGTAGATGCACCGGTTCAAGCCTCTCGTGACTTGCCGATGGACCTAAGCTAAACCAGCTTGAAGCAAGACTGAAACCGGTTTGAGTGAATCTTCATTAGGGCAACGTCTACACTGGCATGAATTTCTGAAAATGCTTTTAACGGAAAAGTTTTCCGTTAAAAGCATTTTCGGAAAAGCACGTCAAGATTGGCAGGATGCTTTTTCGCAAAAGCACTTTTTGCAGAAAAGCGTCCGTGGCCAATCTAGATGTGGTTTTCCGCAAAAAAGCCCCGATCGCCATTTTCGCAATTGGGGCTTTTTTGTGGAAAACAATACTCTGCTGTCTACACTGGCCTTTTTGCGCAGAAGTCTTTCGGAAAAAGACGTTTGCCCGAATGGGAGCAGCATAGTATTTCTGGAAAAGCACTGATGATTTTACATGAGATCGTCAGTGCTTTTCCGGAAATTCAAGCGGCCGGTGTAGACAGCTGGCAAGTTTTCCCGCAAAATCAGATGGTTTTGTGGAAAAACTTGCCATTCTAGACACAGCCTAGGGGTTTGCATCAGCATAGCTAGATGGTTGCAAAGCAACAAAACCAATCTTGTGTAGCTGAGGAGACCCACCAAATTTGCTTTGCTTGCGTCCAAAGGTGGAGGTGAAACGAAACATTCAGCTGGTGTTTCCTTCCCATCGATGTATCCCCACTAATAATAATTTGTCCTCTGCTGTAAGCCCCTTTTCACCAAAACACACGTGCAAAAAATATATTGACCTTTCCTGAAGGTGTATGTGCCTCACCCCGTTTGAAGCAGGAAGGGGTAAGGTAGCCTGGCCTGACTGCCTGAGCTGTCAGACTTAAAAGGAAGAGTTAGCAGCTGTGACTTGTTTGGCTGCGGGATGGGGAAGCCAGGCGCAGGAGGCAGAGCGGGCGTGTGGCAGGAGCGTTCCTACAACAGGTGAGCATGGCTCCGGGGTAGAGCTGAGGATGGGAGCTTTGGAGTGGAGGGGAAGAGGCTCCAGCTTTGGAGGGGAGGTTGGGGCTGGAGCAGGAGGGGGTTACCTTGAGCGGCTCCCAGGCTAAGGCAGCTTTCTGCCTCTCCCGGCACCGCAGATCGTGCTGCACCCCAGTAGCAGGTTCCCAGCTATGGGGGAGCGGCGCTAGTGCTTGGGGCAGGGGCAGTGCGCAGAGGCCTGCGTGCTGTCTGCCCGCCCTCCTACCTAGGAGCTGGGCCTGCTGCGGCTGCTTCTGGGGCATAGCACAGTTTGCAGTGCCAGGACAGGTAGGGAGCTTAGGCCCCCCACTGCTCACCGGATCCTCCTGCAGCAAGGAGCCCCAGTGCCTGACATCCCACCCCCCCCAGCACTGGGTCGCGACCTGTAGTTGGAAAACCCCTGGTCTATGACCACCAGAAGCACTTGTTTTCTCCAGCTAGACCCTGGCTGGAGGAAACAGCCTGATGCTAGGTGGAAGGAAGTCCTTGTATGATTGTTCTGGTTGGAGTCCACACTGTGACGGTTTCTCTACTGGATGAGATGGGAATATTTCTTTCTTATTTTGGGACTTGATTTTTGGGCTAGTGCAGGCCCTCCCGCCCCACACACAGCGGGTAGCTGTTGGTTCTGTTGCTTCCCCTCTCTCTCCTCTACCTTGATATTCTTTGGGATACTCGGGAATAAAAGATGGTCTGCACCGTGGTGATCAACGTCAGGTGGACACGAAATCAGAATTGCTTCATCCATCTGTGAAAAGCAGCCACCTCTGAGTGAGATGTGGCAGCTGTTTTGATCTTGGGCCAAGACAGGAAGGAGTATTGAAGCACCTTTGGAATGGAATTGGCCAGCCATACATCTGTTCTGAGGTGTAAAATGTGTGGGCCAAATTCTCTGCCAGTGTAAGCAGGCAGAATTCTGTTGACTGTAGCAGTGCTTTGCTAGCTTACACCATCTGGGAATTTGCCTCTATGTAGTGTTAATAAGAAAAACTTGCAGTCTTTATTTTCATTCAGGATGGATGCTTTCTCCTTGCTCCTTTAAATCTGTAGCATGGCATTTGAATCTTGTGGGATGTGGGTGGTGTGTGTTTGTTCTTTTTTGTTGTTGTTTGGGGTTTCTTGTGGCCCACATTGTTAAACTGATCTGCAACACTGGAAGAGGCTTTTTTGTAATGCAACTTTCCACCCCATCATGGGCACGCCCACATGTTTGCAAGCCTGGGTGATGCTCTACAGCAGTGTTTCTCACCCTGGGGTTCCACAGACCATCGTCAGGGGTTCCGCGAGAAATCGTGGAATAAATAATTTTTTTTCTTATCCTGTAAGCCAGGGGTGTCCAAACTTTTTTCAAAGAGGGCCAGATTTGATGAAGTGAACATGCGTGAGGGCCGACCATTTTGCCTGACATTCTTTGAACCATTAAAATTAAATGCAAATTAACTATTTTATGCAAAGTTTATTGCAAACGGCATACTTTTCATTTCGTCACATGGATGACAAATCTAAACAGGTGTTAAATCACTCTGCCTTTCATATCTGAAGCCCAAATGAAAAAAAAATCCAGGAAGCTGAAATATGTGTCAGGAACATTGTAAAGTACATTATATATTATTGGTAATAAAGGTTGTCCGTCAACTTTTAAGTTCAAAAAATATGAACAGGAACATAACACCAAGTATACATGTTGTGTCCAAATATATTTATAACTGATTTAGACCAACTGACTAACTGAGATTTTACAATGTATTCATCTCAATACATATGGATTCGTTGGGGGCCATAAAAGATAGGTATTGCCAAATTACCTGTGGGGCCGTATTAAACCGGAACACGGGCCGCAATTGGCCCGTGGGCCGGACTTTGGACATGCCTGCTGTAAGCTGACATATATATATATATACAGGGCTCGACAAACTATAGAATCAACACACCCGTGGCGATTGGATTTCAGCCGCACGCCCCGTTTATCGGCAGCGCACGCATGCGCAATGCGGCTCTTGCGCAGTGCGGGGCTGGCAATCGGCTTTCACCGCCATTTGTCAAGGTGTGTGTGTGTGTGTGTGTGTGTGTGTGTGTGTGTGTGTACATACATACACCTCTTTACAAATTTTCTTGACAATAATTTAGCAGTAATTGAATTACGCTCCCTGCTGTCAACTTGGCCAAGCAAACGTTTTCATAGGTAGGAATTCCTCGGGATACGAAAAATTATTTTAGGGGTTCCTCCATCGGAAAGAGGTTGGGAATCACTGCTCTACAGCCTCCTTTCCTGCATGATGATGATGCAAATCTGGGTTTTTTTGCAGGTGGCAACCCTTTTATGGCACGTTTCTTGTCCTTTTTCTGCGCCAGTGAAGGTTCTCACTGCTTTGACTACGGTTTAGAATGTAGTTTTTGCTCCTATCTAAACCTTTCCAGTCAGCTTGGGGAAAGTCTTGTTTTCCTTGCCAAGAGCTTGACGGCGAGGGGGTTGGGGGGGGGGGGGGCAAATCTTCATAACTGCCACATTTTAAAGGAAGGAATTCTAAATAAAAAGCTAATCTCCTCCAAGGATTAGCAAAGCATGCGGCGTCTTGTCAGGCCTAGAAGCACAGTTCAGGCCTTAATGTTTCGGGACAAGAGGGAGGATTCTCTTCAAGCATATCTCCGTCACCCGCTGGCCGAGTGACCCGGGTGGCTCTTCCGAATGGGGAAGGAAGGGATTGTTCGTCTCGCTGAGGAGGAGTTGCTGCGCTGACCACGTTTGGGTTGAACACTGAGAAACTCAGCCCAGTGGCTGACATGCCTGTTGGTCTTTCCTGCTTCGGCTGTTTGCTAAGAACCTGTTTTGGCAGAGACTCCTCGTACTATGACATGCGGGAGATGGGTACAAACAGCATTGGGCCAACTACTTTCTGATGAACTTGAAAGGTGACCAGTGTGACTCTTGGCTGGTGGGCAGAAGGAAGGGCTTAGTGCATCAAGACGTTTCGAAAAGTGGTCGTCACTTTGAACATCTCCATCACAGGACCGTTTTTCTTCTCAATGTTGAGTCTTGAGTCACCTGGCTGGAGTGTGGGACTTCTGGGTTCTCTGCCACAGATGGCCCTTGTGTCCTTGGGCATGTCACATTCTGTATCTGGTCCCTGGTGGCAAAGTGAGGAGGAGGGCATTTCTTCCTCCCCTCTGTTGTCTGGTCTAAATAGACTGTCAGTTCTTTGGGGCTGGGACTGTCTCTACCTGATAAGTGTATTCATCTAGTCATAGTGGTGTTTGGCCTCTAGTGCTATAAAATCGGAGCCCCTCACAATCTTTACTGTATTTAACCACACCACACCCGCTAAGACTAAGTGACTTTCCCTTGGTCATATAGGGAATCTGTGGCAGAGAAGCAAATTGAACATTTGACCTAGGCCTGGCTACTTGAGCAGTCCTAGTGCAGTGGGGACCTGACTTTGGCTCAAGTATTTTGCGGCTACCACAGTAATCAGAGCATTGACCAAAGCTTAAGCCATTGTAAGGCGGGAGCTGCCAATCTGTTGTCACCAGACTTGGCTGCATGTGTGTTGGAGACATCGCTGTAGCCCAAGGCAGCAGCGGGTGAACTACGGCGCTTTCTTGGCACTCCATTTTCAGCTGGTGTCCTCACCTGAAAAGCGCGAAGCCTTTGCCATTTACCATCTACATAATTATGAATTCGAGTTTTCATATCCCCTACTCATAACTCCGATCACCTGAAGCAGTGGGCTGTTGCTTTTGCCTGTGGCGGAACTTTGTATTGGACTGGAGAAAGCGGTTTCCAGTCAGCGGTTTCCACCGAAAGCCCTGTGTTCTGGCTTCCCACATGCTTATGCCACAACGTAAGAACGGCCACACTGGGTCAGACCAAAGGTCCATCCGGCCCAGTGTCCTGTCTGCCCACAGTGGCCAATGCCAGGTGCCCTGCGGGGGTGAACACAACACGGAATCATCTGGTGATCCCTCCCCTGTTGCCCATTCCCAGCTTCTGACGAGCAGAGGCCAGGGACACAATTCCTATCCATCCTGGCTAATAGCCCTTGATGGACCTAACCTCCATGAATCTATCTAGCTTTTTTTGAACCCTGTTCAAGTCCTGGCCTTCACAGCATCCCCTGGCAAGGAGTTCCACAGGTTGACTTTGGGACAAGAAGGGGAGGATTCAAGAGAGGGCAAAGTAGGGTAAGGGATGCAGTGTGTGAGACAGATGCGAGGGGACAGGGAGGGCAAGTGCCGCCCTCGCACGAAACTTGCTGTATCTATGCAAAATTGTCGGGGGGTGAGGATTTCTGGTGCCTTGCTACTCACTTAACACTGGTGAGATGCACACTCACAGTGCACTCATTCTGTGCACTCTTTTCTGTGGAGGGCCAGACCTCCTGTGCTAAGGCAGCTTCATGGCGGAAAGCTGCCTTTTAAAGCCCTGGGTAGCAGGCCATGGTTTAGTGGCTGTGGTTCCTTCACTGGAACGGATGGCATGGGGCCGAGGCAGCTATGGCAGGGGGTCCAGCAAGAGATTCCAGACACACAGATCTCTTGGCACCTGGCAAAACTGGGAGCAGCCTTCAGGAGGACTGGCCTGGTGAGCTGCAGGGGGAATGAGGACTAGAAAGATGGATTAAAGCAGGGGTGGGTAACCTATGGCCCAAGGGCTGGATCCAGCCTCCGGCTTGCCTAGATCCGGACCTTGAGGTGTAGTAATCTCTCATCCCCAGCATTGTGGGTCCGGCGCTCCAGCCCCGCATCCCCAGGGAGCGGCGCTAGGTCATCGCCCCTCCATTGCCAAGACCCCACACCCTCCTCCCGCTCCTGCACCTCCTCTCACCCAGACCCTGCACCCCTGCTCTGTTCCTGCACCCTACCGTCCTCCCAGACCCACCAACCCCAACCCACTCCTGCACCCTCCCTCCCACACACTGAACTTCTCACTTTTGGCCCCACCCAGAGCCTGGGGGGGGCTCACAAAATGTACTGCATGGGGCCCCCCCAGGCTCGGGTGTGAGAGCACAATGTGGGGGAGTGTCTTTGTGCTTCCCGGTCAGAGGCCACATCAGGGAGGCGTGGGTGTTTGGTGTCTCTTTTCCCTTCACGTTTGTGCAGGCTGATATAGGTTTTTTTTTTCTTCCCCTGTGGGCCAGTGGCCCCTGACCCAAAGAAGATCCCCACCGGCGGCTGGGTGTTCCTCTGCTGAGATGGGATTCTTCAACAGTCCGTTTCTATGAGCTGCTGGGGCCACGCACCCACGTAGTTTGTAGCATGCGAAAATTTTCCACCTGGCAAAGTCTTGGTTTCTAGACCAGACAGTTCTTTCAGCGGCCGTGGCTGGAGGATTGCCAGGGTGCGGATGGAGGCAGGGAGGCGGGGGAGCAAGGTGGCCGGCTTGACACACCTTTCTGTTTCTCTGGTGACCTGCTAGAGCTTATTCATTCCCCTTCCTGGCCTCAGACGTCGTCACAGCGCGGAGCCTTCTGTTCTCTGCCTGTAGCTCGTCCGGGTGTACTCTCCTGCGGGCTGTAGTGAGTCAGGCTAGTGTGGCTGGCTGGGTTTTTCCTGAGGGTGGGGTCGACGGCCTGTGCTAGACGGGATGGTCTTTTCTGGCTTTCAGCTCTGCCTATGACTCTGCTGCTGTTGGGAATCTGGGATTCTGGTGGTGCAGACCAGTGCTTTCCAGTGGGTTGGGAGCTACTTGGACCCTCCTGCGCCGGATCCTTTGGCGTAGCAACGGCGGTGTGATGCAGGCCTGATGCTGAATGCAGAAACCTCACCCCTGCTGGATGTTGGTTTGCTATTACAGAATGGCGACTGTGCATGGTGCTGAAAACTGCAAATAGGGGACCTATACAAGCAATACACTCTGAAGGGTTTTTCCCCTCAAACTATTGTCCTTGGGTGGGGGCAATGGCAGGCTGTTCCAGTCCTCCAGAATATAGACTATTAGAGTTGGACGAGATCTCCGGAGTCAGAGTTTGACCCCTCTGTTAAAAGCAGGACCCAACTAAGTCATCCTATACAGGGCTTCGTCAAGCCGGGACCTCAAAACCTCTAGGGATGGAGACCCTAGGGAACCCATTCCAGGGTTTACCACCTTGTGAAATAGTTTTTCCTAATATCCAGCCTAGACTTCTCCTGCTGCAACTTGAGACCATTGCTCCTCGTTCTGTCATCTGCCGCCACTGTGAACAGCCTCTCTCCAGCCTCTTGGGAGTCCCATACAGGAAATTGAAGGCTGCTCTCAAATCCCCCCTCGCTCGTCTCTACTGCAGACTAAACAAACCCAAATCCCTCCGCCTCTCCTCAGAAGTCATGTGCTCCCGCCCCTGAATCACTTTGATTGCCCTCCACTGGACTCTCTGATGCATTCACATCCTTTCTGTAATGCGGGACCCAGAATTGGACTCAGTACTCTACATGTGGCCTCACCAATGCTGAAGAAAGGAGAATAATCACTTCTCTGGATCTGCTGGCAATGCTCTTCCTAATGCACCCCAATATGCCAGTAGCCTTCTTGGCTACAAGGGGCCACCCTGCTGACTCCTATCCAGCTTCTCATCCACTGTCATCCCCAGGGCCTTTTCTGCCGAACTGGAGTGTATGGCGTACGATGGACACTTTCCTCAGTGTTTCGATAAGGAATGAGAGAACAGTACAGTGGCAGGAAATATCATAGAACCCTAAGTCTGGAAGAGACCTCAGGAGTCATCGAGTCCAGGCCCCCAAGGCAGGACCAACCCAACTCAATCAACCCAGCCAGGGCTTTGTCAAGTCGAGACTTAAAAACCTCTAGAGATGGAGATTCCACCCCCTCCCTAGGGAACCCAGCCCAGTGCTTCCCCACCCTCCCAGGGAAATAGTTTTTCCTAATATCCCACATAGACCTCCCCCACTGCAACCTGAGACCATTGCTCCTTGTTGCCATCCGTCACTACTGAGAACAGCCTTTCTCCAGCCTCTTTGGAACCTCCCATCAGGAAGTTGAAGGCTGCTATCAAACCCCCCCTCACTCTTCTCTTCTGCAGACTAAATAAACCCAAATCCTTCAGCCTCTCCTCATAGGTCATGTGCTCCAGCCCCCTCATCATTTAGGTTGCCCTCCGCTGGACCCTCTCCAATGCGTCCACATCCTTTCTATAGTGGGGGGCCCAGAACTGGACACAATACTCCAGATGTGGCCTCACCAGAGCTGAATAAACGGGAAGAATCACTTCTCTAGATCTGCTGGCAATGCTCCTCCTAATGCACCTTAATATAACATTCGCCTTCTTGGCTACAAGGGCCCACTGTTGACTCATACATATGTCGCTTCTGTTGCTCTCTTCCACTGGCTCCCTCCCTGTGGGTTCAGCGTTTCTCTTCAGGCAGGGTTGTAGAGAGGAGGGCCGTGATGAATGAAACTGGGCTTCCATTGAAACCTCTTTAAGTACCAAACTGGGGAGATAAGCATGGGTGAGCTGGTGACGTTGGAGTCCGAAGTCCAACATGGCTAGTCCAGGCTGGGGTTGGAGAACGTGTAGGTTGGAAGGGGCACGATCTAAGCATCCACCTCTTCATCCTGGGCGGGGCAAGCCCCCCAAAACCCACAGGTGGCGATGTCTGAAGGGCTCCCCTGTGAAAGTAGGGCTGAAGGGGAGCAAATGGGAAGAGTGACTTTGTTGCTGATCATTTACACCTGAGCTGGGCTCAGCGGGGGAAACGCATCGGGACTGCAAGAGGTTAAAACTTTGCCCCGGTGTTTACTTTCGTTGGCTGCCACACTGCAGAATAATCTGTCAGCACGTCAGGTGGGGATTTATTTGTGCATTAAAAATGGCCCGGGGCGGGCGGATGTAGGCGCTCTGCAGCATGCTGGAAAATGTGCCTCCAGCGTCAAAAAACAGCCTCTCCAAATATTTCACCCTTTTAATAAGTGCATTTAATTAAAGTCATATAACTTTTTTTATTATCATTATTATTATTAAAAAGCAGGGAGGGGGAAAATTGGTGGCCTGCTGAGGCTAAGAGCTAAGACTGGAATACAAAGAAGAGGGGTTTAGCTGTTGGCTATTAATGGAAAACTCATCAGCAACATGTTGTTTCTCTTTATTTCCCTCCCCTGTTTTGATTGGGCATAGAAAGTCAAGGGGACTCTCGCTTTTCTCTCCCCGATCGCGAGGACCCACTTCGGTTCTCTTGAAAAGTTGCAGAACGATTAACTCTTCCCAAATCCAGTGGCCAGATTTTGTTTCTCTCAGATGTGCTAGTAATCTAATCTTTGTTTTAACGTGGATTGCCATGAATTTCTCCTCTTCTTCTTCCAGTAGCGTCAATGAGCTCATAAGCCAGGCTAAGATTTCGATTCATCTCTGGGACGGTGGTGACAGGAGAGGTTGTGGGGAGGCTACCAGATAGAAGGCCCTCTCCATATGAAGGCAGTGGCCTTCGCATGGTGCAAGAATGTGGGTAATAACCCACAGTTGAGTTGTGGAGGAGAGGGAAGAGGGATATGTCGAGGCAGGAATAAGGAAAACCCAGAACTGCACTGTGCCACAAGCTTAAACTCGGCTAATAGCGCAGCCCCGGGAAGCCATGTTAACTCTCCAGACTAGCTGGGCGAGGTCACGCAGAAAGGCCCAAGAGCCTAGGACCCGGTGAGGAAATAGACGAGTCGTCAACCACCCGTCCTACAGGCTTCCATGCAAAATGTTCTAGATGGCTTCAAATACCAGGGCAATTCAATAGCCTGCTGGGGGTCTGGGTCAAGTTAGGGATGTTGAGGACTAGTCGACAGGGTAGTCAACTAGTTGCTTCTCCCCTCCCCATTACTGCCTCTATTAGAGGCAGCAAGGGGGGGGTACTTCAAAGGGGCAGCGCCACACGAAGCCCGGGATCAGCTGTGTGGCGCTGCCCCTTTGAAATGCCGCGGAGGCATTTCAAAGGGGCAGCACCGCGTGGAGCCTGGGGTCAGCTGGGGAGTCCCCATCTGATCCCGGCCTCTGCGTGGCACTGCCCCTTTGAAACGCCACGGCAGCGTTTCAAAGGGGGCTAGCGTCACTCTGTCGACTAATTCAATAGTTGATGCAAAAATTCATTGACTATTCGATTAGTCAGTTACACAATACTTAACATCCTTAGGTCAAGCCAGTTACACTGGAAGTGGGGACTGTGAATCTCATCTAGTGCGTTTCCTCTGTTGAGCTCCCCGCTGTCAGCATCCGTCACCCAGCTCTGCAGAGGCCCAGGAAGGCTGTGACTTCCTGGTGTGTCTGTAGCATGCGGTTCCAGGACGCCTGACGCACAGGTCAGCGTTTCAGCCAAAGAACGCGCTCTCCACCGGGTGCCAACGGCACGTCCCCAAGATACTGGGCGAAGGGGTTTCTCCCGCGTTGTTTTCCTTTGCTGCTGTTCAAAGGTACCTGCGATACCTCTCCTGCATAGCTCAAATGAGAGCACGGGTAAGGGGATGCTCTAAACCAGCTGTTGTCAAACTTTTATTTTCTCGTGACCCAGTTGTAGAAAAACGTTGATGCTGCAACCCGATGTGAATTGACTAGCGTGTGGGCTCCGGGATGGGGCTGAAGATGAGAGCTTGCGGGTGTAGGAGGGGGTTCCGGCTTTGCGGGGGCAGGACTGGAGCAGGAGGGTCTTACCTTGAGCACCTCCCGGACAGCAATGCTGCGGGGGGGGGGGGGGGGGCGGCTAAGGAAGCTTCCTGCCTCACCTGGCACCGCAGACCAGGCTGCACCCCAGAAACAGCCAGCAGCAGGTTCCCAGCCAATGGGAGTGCGGGGCTAGTGCTTGGGGCAGGGGCAGTGCGTGGAGCCCCGTGCGCTCTTCCCCCTCTAGCCCACCTAGGAGCTGGGCCAGCTGTTGGCTGCCTCTAGGGTGCAGCGCAGTCTGCAGTGCCAGGACAGGCAGGGAGCTTCCTCATCCTCTCCACTGCTCCCCTGATCCCCCTGCAGCAATGAGCCCCAGGGCCCGGCCTTCCATCTCCCCCCCCCCCCAATCCTGGGTCATGACGCATCGTTTTAGAACCACTTCTCTAAACAGCATGTTGCATGTTTATCCCCATAATAGAGTTGTGAGGGTCTTTCACTTCATCAGGCAAGTAGGACTCCGCGTTGAATGCAAGTCGGAACTGAGCTCCCGTTGGGGTGGGAGGGCAGGACAGGAACAGCTGAAGTTGTGAGTTTGTGGGGGGGGGGGTTCCTCCCCCAGGCCAGAAGAGGCCTTTGGATTGTCTGGTTTGCCCTCCTGTATAACACAAGGCGTAGAACTTCGTTCTGTTAATTCCTGCTCCGAGCCCAATGACGACAGCCCATAGCTGAGAGTGTGGCGTACTGGAAGGACGAGGTACAAAACCACTGGATTCACGTGGCCCGATGATGGCTGTTCAGAATGGACTTGCGTTGGTAGAGTGGGGTGATGGGCTTAGAAATGCAGAAGCATCCCAGGTCTGTGCAGCATGGAGAGAGAAGATGCTAAATCCATTGCAGGGGTCAGATACTGGTTCCTTGCCATGAGTACTATTATTAAACCAACACTTTCCAAAAATGGAACATAAAATACTCGTGGAGATGCACTTCGTGATAGGGATGTGAAAATGCGTGTACCTGAATAACCGTATAACTGCTGAAAACGTCAGCGGTTACATGGTTTACATGCGAGGTGGCAGCAGGCTCACTGGGAGCCCATGCGTATAGGAAGTGGACTTTCAAGCCAGTTCCCAGCATGCACCGGCTCCCACCGGCCGTCCTGCGCTGCTGCCTCCGATGCAGAGGCAGCAGTGTGGAGTGGCTGGCGGCTCCCCAGGAGTTGTGTAGCCATGTCCCATTTAAATGGCTACATTTTTACATCCCTACTTCAGGAGAAAATTTAGTCTAGGTGATGATGGGATGGAGGGAGGGGTAGGTGTGTGTGTGTGTGTGTGTGTGTGTGTGTGTGTGTGTGTGTGTGTGTGTGTTTGCAACATGGCTATAGTTGCATCTGTGCTGGGTGCAGCTCTTCTGAGCATTGACGTTGGAGAGGATCTTAGAGATCAGAAACTGGCCAATGCTTTCTCACTGGCGGCTTCTCTTCCTTCATGGCGCTGTGGGGACAATGTCTGTCATTCAGTCGGGGTGCCTGCCGCCTCCCACGGCTGAGCTGTCCACGTGCCAAGCTTCTCTGTCTCTCTCCTCTCGCTTTCATGTCCCGGCTGACCTCTGCGGTAACGCTGGGTGCAGAAGCGGGGGCTGGGGAGCGGGAGGTGGATTTCAAAGCAACGCGAAGATCATAAGTCCCATTTGATCAAATTCCATGTGTAAAGGGTGTTGAGAGATCGTTGGTACACAAAGCGCTCTCTATTCCCACGCAGGCCACATGAATGCGAGATGTGCTTAAATGAAATGGCCCCATATGTAAAGCGGGACGCTTTCGTTGGTGTGTCGGATTCCTCTTCGAGATGCCTTGTAATGCAGCTGGGCCGTAGCAATTTTGAAGGATGATTGTGCAGTTTTTCCCCCCACCAAGCCTAGAGAGGGGAGAGGGAATGAATCTCTCTCTCCTCTAGGTGACCGGTTCCCTAAAATCACATGCGTTTGCACTTCATAAAAACCAAAATGGCTACAGTAGTCACTGTTAATAACCACCCCACATGTTGCAATATTCCTCTTGTAAACTGCGCTGGTATAAAGGAGGAGCATGGCAGCTTTCTGAGGACATAATTGAACTCCAGTGCTGGTGGGGAAGGGGTGCGGGAGATGCAGACAATGCTACTGAGCAGCGGGGGGGAGGCGGTGCCGGGGGGAGCAGTGGGTCTCAAACTTCTTGGCCCGTGGCCCATCCCACTCACTACAGACCTTTCTGGGGACCTCCAGCCAATCCGGGCAGGCTCCTTGCTGTGGGCCACCTGTAAGCCAGCTGCAGACCACTAGTGGACCACGCTTTGAGAGCCACTGGGTTAGAGCAATGAAAACCTGATGAGTTCTGGGTGGCATGGTTTAGGCAAAGCCATATGGGTACCAACAGATGAGGAGAGCTGGCTCTGTGCCTGGTGATCCTCTCCTTTGAAGAGTCTGGGCAGGACATAGCAACTGTAGACCTGAGAGAGATTAGGCCACTGTCTACTCTTTTTTTTTTTTTTTCTCCTCCCCCTGCCCTTCCTGAAGACCTGCAAAAGTACTGAAGGGCGGCTGCTAGTCTGGTGCAGCGTGTGGTCGTTGGAGAGATACTCTGCTGTGGAAATGGGGCAATTCTACAAGGAGAATTGATTGTAATTTGGAGACTGTTCCCAAACACTAGCTGAGCCCAGAGGGGGGTGGATTGTGGTTTCTAGGAACAGGTGTGAGGCAGCCCTTGCTGCTGAACTTTGCGTATCCATCTTCAAAGCACCTCACCAGCAGCACGGTGGAGGTTACCTGGCTAAACAGCAGCTTGGCTGCATAAATCTTCCATGATTGAATTTCTTCCTCCTCTTCCTCTCCCTTAGGCCCTCCTGAGCAGTGGGGATGAATCTCTTACTTGCAATGCGGTCTCTTAATACCATACGTGCCCGCAAGTGCACGGCCAGAGATGTGCCAAGCTGTCACTGATCCAAATACTTTGCTCAGCAGTGGCTATGCTGAACAGGTAGAAGAAGCTCGATCTTAACCCTAGCCCTTGGAGGCATTTGCCTAAAGCCTTGCAAATATTGACTTAATTAGGCCTCTCAAACTCCCTGGATCATTTTTTCCACCTCTACAAAAGGTGGGAAGGGGAGAGCAAGGTCAAAACTTTCCCACGTGGGGGGATCTAATGGCGAGATTATGGCAGCTAAAGGAAAAGAGGTTGCTGAGCATCCATGATTTCTGTTGGCTTCTCCGGGAATGTCCCCCCCGTCACGTGTGATACAATAGGGCCCTGGGGTTTTGTGTTGACGGATGCAGCAACAAAAGGGCTGGTGAAAGTCATGCTGGTTAGGGAAGAGGGGATGGCTAACTTGTGATCCCTGAAGTCTGAGTTTGGGGGTGGTTGATAGGATGGTGAGATCTTTGTAGCAGTGCCTTCCCCCATCTCCTTTTTCATCCTCAAAAGTAGGTTTTGCCGAAATGCCAGGTCAGTCCTCCAGGCGGTAGGGAGAGGGTTCTTCCCTTTTCTGGGCAATGTATGACCCTCTACAACTTGAAAGAGGGAACAATATCCGTGCACGTGTCGGAAATAACATCTTAAAAGATTTCAGTTGCACCTCCTAGACACTGAGGCCTGGTCTACATTACGTAGGAAGGTCGAAGAAAGATACACAACTCCAGCTACGTATCTTACATCGTGTTTCTGCGCTGTCCGCGCGGCATGAGATGGATGGGAGCAAACGTTCTCTTTGGCTTCCTCTACTCATGAGGAGCAGGAGTACTGGCGCTGATGGGGGCACCCTCTGAGTTCGATCTGGTGGGTCTGTTCTAGACCCGCTAAATCGACCTGCTGTATCGAACCTTGGAAGATCGACCGTGGCAGCGTCACTCTTCTGCATAGCGTTAGGCGTGCCCTGAATGTCACCATATGCTGTCGCAGGGCAGTGCAGTGACCAGATTCACCGTGTGTTTGAAGAGCGCTTCCTCCTTTTGCTGCATGAAAGAGGAAAGTGGCTGCGTGGGGGGGTGGGATTTGAAAGGAGGCACGATGGGTATATGCAAATAACAAACACCGATTCCCTGCTTTCTCCCAGACAGTCCTTCATGAAGCCTCCGGGTCAGACTTTTGGCACGCTGGCATTGTAGACTGAAATGGCATCGGATAGCCGGGAAGACACGTAAGTAGATCGCAATGCCATGCCTTGGTGGTTTGGTTTTTTCCCCTTTGCCGGTAGACTCATTTCATTAGCATTTCCCCCATGATAGTCTTTGATCATGCTCTTCACAGTGCTCCGTTGATGGTCAATTTTTTTTTCCTTGGGGGAGAGGGATACAACTACATAGCAAGCCAGGGTGTCTTTGACTGGACGTAGAAACAAAGCTAAATATTGTAAAAACAAACAGGAGTCGGGGCACCTTAAGACTAGCACCTGCATTAGGGTATAAGCTTCCATGAGCTACAGCTCACTTCCTCAGATGCTTGAAGCAAAGGAGGGGCAGGATACAGAGGTGGGAGTGCCACCTCAGTGCTAATTCAGGGTGGATGTGACCTACCTCCAACAATAAGGTGAGAGGACCTGAAGGGGAAATCACTCATTGTAACGAGAGCCGTTCCATGTCTCTATTCGGATCCCTTCTGATGAGGGTCAGATTTTGCAGGCGAATTCCAGCTTCGCAGTTGCCCCTTGAGCCTGAGATGGAAGACTTAGCACAGGATTGAGAGATGACGTGGGAGGGATAGGTTGACTCGTTTGTGTGAGCATAAGACCGTTGTGAGGGAAGTTAGCCCCAAGGATGTGGTGGGGATGCCATCGCAAATGGCAGGACAAAAATATTGACTTGCTCAATCACCTGAGAGACATTTCTCTGTCGTGCTTCCTTCCTCGTACTTTGGCTTCTTTACAGAAGTCCTGCAGACAGCACAGATTGGAAGAGAAAAAAGTACTTTGTCCGTGTTCTGTGACTTTTGGCAGAACAGCTCTGTGCTGGAGGGTTGGGGTGAGGGGTGTGTTACCCAAACCTCAAGTCAATGGAAGGACTCCCATTGTCTTGAATGGGCTCCCGGGTTTGTAGAGTCCAAATAGATACAAAGGTAGATTTATACGCAATCCCTAAAGTCCTGGGGGAATGCTGGAAACAAATCCGTGGCATTCTGTAATGGCCAATATACTATGTCAGGGGTGGGTAATTTTTAATGAGGGGCCACTCCAAGATTTTGGCAAGTGGTCAAGGGCCACCTTTTTACCAAGGGGGTTTGGGGTCTGGGACAGGGGAGCTTGGGGTAGGAGACTGGGTGCAGGAGGGGGAATAGTCAGAGAGGGTGTTTGGGTGAAGGAGGGGGTTGTGATTGGGGCAGGGGAATGGGGTGCAGGGTCGGGGAGGGGGTATGAGTACAGGAGAGGATTCTGGCCTGAGGGAGGTGTGACCTGGGGGAAGGGGGTGAAGAGGGTTTGGGTGGTGGCCTGGAGCAGGTAGCTGTGGTGAGGGAGGGGTGCCAAAGGCAGGCTCTGGCTGGAAGGCTCTTACCTGAGCAGCTCCCAGTCAGCAGCCCTGCGGGAACCTGGAGGCTGCAGTTGCAAGCTGCTCCAAGTGGCTCTGCTCTGGCGGGGGAAGGAGTGGTGGTGGGAGGGAGAGGCGGCTTCATTGGCTGCCCCTGCTGCCAGCAACATCTCAGCTGCTATTGGTTGGAAACTGGCCAATGGGAGCGGAGAGATTTTGCTGAGGGGCGTGACAGAGCACAGACCCTCCCTCCTGGCTCCCAGAATAGAGCAGCCATATTCAAAGCGGCTGCAGCTGCGCTTAAGGGTCCCAGCAAGGCAGCTGTGAGCCAGATCCAGTGGCTTGGTGGGCCGGATTCGGCCCGCTGGCAGCCTCTTGCCCACCTTTGCTCTATGTGCAGTGGCTGTCAGAAGAAAGAGCTCCCCATGGTAGCTGGTGGTGGTCTGTTTTCATAGCTGCGTTTTGTGCAATGAGATCTCATGACGCTCTCATAAAAAAAAAAAAGCAACATTCCCCCGAGTGTCGTGGGTCTGCCACGCTTTGAATGTGGCAGTGTGGTCGTATCCAACTCCCATCTGTTGTTGTTTCTTTTCCCCTCTTCCCGAAAGAGCAACTGTGTGTCTGACTCTTCAACGTTAGACCAAAGGAAACAGCGGAGCAAGAAAGAACAAGAGTAAAGCCGCTACAAGGGAGCACAGAGTAGGCATCTCCTTACAGTCTCTGCAACATGCAGCCGGTATCTTGTTCTCAGGAACAGATGGCAAACAAGGGGCAGGTTTTAAAAGGAGCAGTAACCCGGAAATAAGACATTGACGTTTCTTAGGGGGCTTTTTAAGCTATAGAGCACAAATATCCCTGTACAATTCCAGCAGGACAGGAGAGGGTATAAGCGAAATTATGATGGGGCTTGCATGTGGGGCAGAGCAGGGTTTTTGAATTTTTCCCCCCCCTCTGAGTACGAGGTTTTTGAGGTGAGCTAGGCTACTCCAGCAGCTCTACAGCTATTGCATAAACATGCAATCACTCTAATTTATAAAAAAGCAGCTGACCCCCCCCTCCCCCAACTGCTGCTACCCTCTTCTCCCCATCCCGAACACGGGCCAGTTCCCATGAATCTTTCTCTCTCCTCCCCTCCCTGTCTGGCGTGAACGCCGCTCGTTCTGTTTCAACTGAATGAACACACAAAAAAGGAGACCCACATTCCTTTGTGCAATCTTATTCAAACATGGCACGGCTGCAGTTTCTCAATTAATCAAAAAGTTTCTCTCTCCTTGTTTGTTTCCTGCTTGGCGCCCCCGCAACTCTCCTACCTCCTCCCCCCCCCCATCTCCTGGCATCTAAATCAGAGGCCTGGCTCCTGCCCAGCTTCTCTGAAGTTTGTGCAACTGGAGTGACACCTGTCCAGGTAAATAACAGGTGATTCCGGTCTGGTGGGGGGGAGTTTAGCTTTGATTGTGGTAAAATAAATAATGGATTTTGCGTTCTCCAAGCAGACTAGAGAGGTGGATGGTGGGAACCAGAGCAGGGCTTGAATATAAAAGGAAACGAGTTAAGTAGCGTCACCGAGCCCCTTAATTTTGCTGCTTTCTCTTCCTCCCCCGGTTCTCGTGTGGGTGTGATTCTAACCACCGTTTTCTTGCTGGTTTTCTGGGTCTGTCTTTCACCCACCTTTTCATTGAGGATCATTAGACACTGTCATGTGAATTGCATATTAATTAAGGTTGCAGTTTTGGTATGTAAATTTCAGGGGAGAGGTTCAGGAAAAAAACTAGGGGCTAGGCATGTAAAATCGGGATGAATCGGTTACCTTGTTAAACGTTAGGTTGACCCAACATTTAACCAATTAAGTGGGATCCATGGAGGGGACTGCTCCAGCTCAGCTGGAGCATCCTCCATACTACAGGCCGCGGCGCTGGGGCTGGCTGGTATCTGCGGGGTGCTTGGGCCCGCCCCAGACAGGAACAGATCCAGATGTGGTTACTGGTTAGCCTTTCATATCCCTTCCCACAGGCTCATGTATTAAGCTCTGTAAACCGGTTCCTCCGCTGACCAATGTTCCCTCTAATTTTTTCCATCCATGTGCAGAATAAATTTTGGTATATGCACCAAGGCACGTGCCCATGTGCACCACCAGTAGAAACCTAGGCTGCCGGCGGTGGGCGCTCTGCCAACCAGCTGGGTGGCACCTGAATCTCTTCTGGGCAGCTGCCCAAGCATTCATCTTGCAGGGAACACCAGTCTAGGCGGGTTGGTGTTGCACCTCCGTTCTGGAGAGGAATATAAAAATATCTGCATAGTAATGCTACCTGCACCTTTGTCTTGTAACGTAATGTGTTGTCTGGCTCATTGAGGATCTAAGCTCCCCATACAGTGTTTTTACTCGGTGTTTAAGAGCCAAGTAGCACCAGAGCCCGTGGCTGCTTATTTAATAACCCCTCCTAACTAGTTGGTTGAGAGTTAACCCATGAGAGACTTATTCCTCGTGTAATCTATTTTTCCCCCTGTTTTTGCTAACTGGTAGTGAACCAAACGTGACTAATTGTGAGTATCTTGGATGCTGTGTGTCAACTTGCTCAAAATTGAACAACCTGCAAGCAACCCATAATCGGAGTAACTATTTGTGGTGTGTACAGGTCAATAAGTAGCGGTAAATAGGGAACGAATATTCATGCAAATAAGAGGATTAATCTCCCTCACCTTGCTTCAGACCTGTTTAAATCCAAACCGCACCAAAGCAGGGATATACACCATGGCTACGTCTAGATTGGCATGATTTTCCGGAAATGCTTTTAACGGAAAAGTTTTCCGTTAAAAGCATTTTCGGAACAGAGCGTCTAGATTGGCAGGACGCTTTTCCGCAAAAGCACTTTTTGCGGAAAAGCGCCCGTGCCAATCAAGACGTGCTTTTCCGCAAAAAAGCCCCGATCGCCATTTTCGCGATCGGGGCTTTTTTGCAGAAAACAAATCTGAGCTGTCTATACTGGCCCTTTTGCGCAAAAGGACTTTTGCCCGAACAGGAGCAGCATAGTATTTCTGCAAGAACACTGACAATCTTACATGAGATCGTCAGTGCTTTTGCGGAAATTCAAGCAGCCAGTGTAGACAGCTGGCAAGTTTTTCCAGAAAAGCAGCTGATTTTCCAGAAAAACTGGCCAGTCTAGACACAGCCCATTTGACCTTAAGGAGTGGCTTCATATGAAGGCAGCAGCAGTAGATTGTTGTCCTCTGTGACTTAACCACCAGATGGGTGCGACAAGTGTGTTACTACTTCCAATTATGTAGCCAAGTGCAGGACTGTTCCTTAAAGGGAAATACCTCTGCACCAGCACATGAGAGTCGCTAATACTATGGGGACCTGGGGTACTGGAGGAGATTTGGGGTACAAGAAGGGGCTTGGGGCACTGCAGAGGTATGGGGCACTGGAGGGGGCATGAAAGGGGACCTGGAGTACAGGAGGGAGTTTGGGGTGTGGACAGGGGCTTGGGGGCACTGGAGGAGATGTGGGGTACCAGAGGTAATTTGGGGTACAGGAAGGGGCACAGGGTATTGGAGGGGATTTGGGGTGCTGTAGGGGCTTGGGCACCAGAGGGGGTGTGTGTGTGTGTGGGGGGGGAACCAGGGGTGTGGGCTTTGTGGGAGTAAAGGTACCCTGCCCGCCCTTATTTTTAATAATTGAGAGTACCAATTATTTAGACACTTAAATTGCATTGTATACTCGAGGGCAGTAAAATGTACAGTTGAGAGAAAGATGCACACTATATTAAGCCTTGTCCCTTATTTTTCGTGTTTCCGTCCTTGTTTCCATTCAATGAAAGTAGTAACCCAGAGGGAGAATCCAGTGGCCACGCAGAATTTGGAAAATAAAATTGTGACCGCTGTGTTTGCAGGCTTTAGCCAGCTTCTGCAATAACCTCGCCTCTTCGTTTCCACGAAGATTGGCAGTCCGAATGGAGCATTTCCCGTGGTGCAGGGAATTTCTCCATAACGGCATCTCTTCCGTTCCATGAAAACCTGTATTCTTCTCCTTCCCTTTTCTAAAAATAAACCCTTCCATTTGTAGCCATAAGCCAGGCCCAGCTTTGCTGAATATGCAAAATGCGCCAAAGGTCTGCCCCTGCCAACCGGATGCCTGCCTGCAGATTGGGGTGTTTGCACATGCACAGAGTTAGTGTGTTGCCTCATTGCCTGTCGGTGCGCGCAAATAAACACGTGCAATTGCTCACATCTACCAAAAAAAATCTAGCCCCTACCAGCCTTCTCTTCCCTCTGTTCACATCGGTCCCTTGACCTCGGCCAGAGCTCCGGAGGTGAAGGTTACGCTGCCTACGTGCAGACTCGGCTGGCCTCTGAGCGTCAGCTGCCAGCTCGCATGAGTTATGGTGCATGGGTCAGGTTTTATGGGTGTTCCCCGCTGGAGAGGGGCTGATCTTCTGGTGTCCTCTTCAGAAGGCCTAGGCATTGCCCTTCTAATCCGTTCCATCTTGGGCCCTTCTGTAATTTTGGCTGGGAGGGAAATTGAAGCCAGTGCGATTTCGGACTGCACAGGCGGAGGGCTTGCGTATAGGGCTCGTCTTCCTGGCTGCGCTCTGATGGAACGTCCCTGGGCATGCTGGCAGTCCAGGGGACCGTGATCCTGGGGTAGGCAGACCAATTGAGGCAGAGCTAGGAAAAACCGGCTGGAAGGATGGATGTACAGGATGAGGCAGGGTACAGAGGACTAAATCCTAGGCGCGTAGGACTGAAAGGACCTTACTAGAACATCTCGTCCAGTCCCTACACTCAGGCAGGGCTAAGTAATAACTCGACTGTTCTTGACCGATATGGTGACGCACATTTGGGGAAGACCTTGCCCAGGGTGGGGCGAGTGTGCCTGCCTCCTTTAGCGCATGCATGCAGTTCCCGGCTTTGTTCTTCCCAACCCACGTCTAGATGTTCGCCTTCCATCGTGAGGCAGTGTGGCCTAATAGGCAGAGTCAGAAAACTCCCCCTGATTCACAGGGCTATGCCGCTCCCCAGTTAGGAGACAGGGGAAGAGAGCTACATCCCCTACTGGTTCAGGCTCCCCCTCTACTGCATACCAACCCAGGGCCCTATTAATGGCTGTGGCTTGAGCCACTGAGTCGGTGGGGAAAAGCTCCAGCCAAAACACACTGACTCCCGGCTTTGTCTCACTCACCGGTTAGGAGACACCTTCCCCTGGGCTACTTCCTGCCTCCGTCCCCACTGCTGGGGGTGTGGGGAGGGGCTCTGTCTCATCTCCCTGGTGTGTGGGCTGCCCCCTGCTTGGCATCTCTGCACTCCGGGAGGCCTCTGGGAGCATCTTGCTTTCCGCCTGGGTTGTGGCATCTCCATCCCTGGATTTGCGCTGCAGCGTGCCTGGAGAAGACGGCGCACACCCTCTCCCTCCGGCTGTCAGCCTCAACTGAGCTGCTCCCTTTTATCCCAGCGCACCTGGAGCATGCCCAGTGAGAGGGGAGGGGCGTGGCTTTCTCAGCCCTCCATGCAGGGTTAACCCCTTCTCGCCCGTGTGGGGTGAGTGTGCCCCGTCGCACTTGGCTACAGGTTAAGGACACAGTGGGGGTTGAGAGGGAGAGTTGGGAGTATGTAGTCTCCAGTTGGGGTTTCCCTGAGTATGAGCACGAAGAACGGGGCGGTTCAGCAATCTCCCCATCACTCCATCGACCACTGAAAGGCTACGTTTCGATGCCTGCAGATGCCAGGTCAGCGCCGTTCCTCTCTAAAACTCAGGCAGGCACGAGGACAGCCTGTACCTGCCAGCGTGGTCTCTCCGTCCGGTGAGGAGGGTGTGGTGTGGAGGGTGGCAGGGGGAATTTGCTTCCCAAGCCACTCTAATGCCACCATCTTGGCTTTTCTTCAATGGATTTGTTTGGTAGTTTCTTGCCAACGACCAATGCGGGACGTCGGCGGAGGCTGTTGGAGCCCTTCGAAGAGGTGGCGTAGGTGGGGGAGAGGAAGGCTCAGTGGCGCACAGAAACCTTTGCATCCCGTTAAACGAAACCCTGTATTCACAGGCAAAGCCCTGAGCAGTTTCCTGAGTGTCCCATGGCACTTTAGGGGGTACAGACTGAGCTCCTGTTACAAGCCCTGCGTGGGGCGTTCTGGGATGGACAGATGTAAAAGGAAGAGAGTCTAGGTTTGTGCCATCGAAAGGGTCTCTTAACATGATCCTAAAGCATCGGGGGCGCTGATGCTGGTGCTTCTGCCCTGCGGCTTCCCCCATGAGGCTGGAGCACTGCCTAGACCCCCCCCCCCCCACCTTCCAGCCTGATCCTGCACCCCCACTCCACACCTGCACTCTCCCTCTCACACCCCAAGCTCCCTTCCTGGCAGCCCCCTCGCACACACTGAACCCCTCATTTTTGGCCCCACTCCAGAGCCTGGGGGGGGGGGGGGCGCACAAAATCTACTAGCCTGGCCACTCCCATGCTCTGGTGCATGAGGGGGAGATGAGTGTTTTTCTGCTTCCCAGTCGGCAGCCATGTCACTGAGGGCGTTTTGTTTTGAGGGGGGGCATTTTTTGCTTGTCACTTGTGTGCGCGCCCCCCCCTTCCCCCAGACTGATTTTTCTGTGGGTCAGAGCCCCCCCCCCCGACCCAAAAAAGAGATGAGACGGGGTGGTGTCAAGGCGATCGGGGCCTAGTGAGGCTTCTGCTCCCACCCCAACCCCCTGGTTACCCGTTCCCAGGCCTCCATCAAGCCAAGTGTAAACAAGCAAGAGGAGCAGCAGAAGGGGGGCTGACCTACGAGCCCTTTCTTCGGTGTGAAATTTAAGCCGGTGCCGAGGAGGCCGGCACCAAATCGCTGGGCAGCTGAAGTCCCGGTAACGCCGAGGCCTTGCCTCGACTAGGGATGTGAACGTTTAACGTGTTCAATGGTGGGGGCTGCTCTGGCTCGGCTGGAGTAATCTTTATCCATAGCTGGGCTCCCCAATTACAGCCCTTACCCTGACCCTGTCTGGGGAGACTAAATTTCACCTTCAAAGTATTCGGTTAGAAACGGTCTCTCCTCTCTCAAAACTAAAACCAGCCCAAAGTGCAGAAGGGCTTAGGGTTGCCAGATGGTTTCACAAAAAATACTGAACGTGGCGAGGAAAAAAAAACAAAAAAACCTGCACCAAAAAAAAAAAAAAAGAAAAAAAGTCCTTGCACCTTTAAATCACCATGCTTCCTCACACGCAGCAGGGGAAGAATGTCAGAATGTCCCAAGTGGCCTTCTCTCTGAGAAACAGAAAATACAGGCAGTCCCCGGGTTACATGGATCCGACTTACATCGGATCCCTACTTACAAACGGGGTGAGGCAACCCCGCACTAGCTGCTTTCCCCCAGCAGACCAGGGAGACGTGGAGCGGCTTTTCTCAGCAGACACCTCAGCTTGAGAATAAAGGACTGAGGGAAGTGAGGTGTGGGAGAATAAAACTGAGCTCTGGAGAAATGTTTGGCTAGAGTTTCCCCTACAATATGTACCAGTTCCGACTTACATACAAATTCAACTTAAGAACAAACCTACAGTCCCTATCTTGTACGTAACCCTGGGACTGCCTGTAGTGGACATTTTACATGTCCGGTATTTTCCGTTTTTTTTTTACCAGACAGATACCAGACACCTGGCACCCTAGAAGGGTTTGCTTAGGTTAAAACGAAAAGCTTTCATTGTGCCCCTGCCTGGGGTGTAGCACATGTCTAGTGTCTGTTCATGCTGCTGTCCAGCAACTGGGGCCAGGACTTTCAGAAGGGCCTGGGTTCCCCCCGGGCTTCTTTTTAACATGTCTCTAATGGAGTCCTCGAAATCGTCCGTCGCTTTACAAGTGACCAGCACAAATGCAGGAATCGAACACCTGCCCATACTGATTTTGAAGGCAGCGGTAAGCACTTCATATGCCCCAGCCTGCATACCCTTTATGGGTTTTTTTCTGAGATCATCTGGAGTACAGCTCACCTCCCTGGTCAATCATTAAGCATGTCTCTATGTAGCTGTCATTTTGGAGGGGGAGAGATTGGGTGAGGCCAAAGGAAGGAAATGGGTTCTGAGAATGTGGTTAGTTATCTTGAAGCTGTTAATAAATTCCCTGGGCTGTATCTTTCCCACCTGACTGAGGTCAGAGATCTGCCTCTCTCCCCCCCCCCCCCCTTCTTTTTTTTTTTTTTAAAGGCAAGCTTTGTCTTAACCATGAGATGAGCTCTCTCGTTTGGGTGCTTTTTCTTTTAAAAAGAGACCTGACTTTTTGCGTGGGCAGACTTGGACCTGTTTTGTATGGCAGGGCTTGGGGGGTTTGTTTGAGCGGCCTGTTACTTTTTAATCCCCCACCCACTCTCTGATCTCTATCTCCCTCCTTTGGGGAGAAGGAAGAATGCAATGTATTTTTGGTTTGTCCAAGGGCGGGAGGGGGGGGGGGGCGAAGGTTAAAAGGTCCTTGTGCTGCAGGTGTGACCTGGCACTGGGGCTCATGTGTTTCACTGGTGCGAAGGGAATTCACGCTTCGTTTCTAATGACAGAGCGCGGCAGGTAGGGACACGACGCGCCTCGGCTCGCAGATGTGCGGTCAGGCAAAAGACAGTTGCAGATGTTCTTGGAATTCCCAGACCGGATACAAGATTGTGAACAGGATACATGGGAGATGGAGTTGTGCCAAGGGTTTTACATAATGAGCGGATCATGTTATGCCTCCCTCCAAGCTGGAGCTGGGCTAGGGTTGCAATCCCACTCTTGCCTGCACTCCAGGTATGTCTTGAAGAATCTTCTGATCCAAAGAGCCCCACTTGCAATGTCATAAATCACCGGCTGTTCCTAGAGTCCCAGAGGCTCTGTTTACATCTGGGATGACCAGCACCCGGCCTGCAGGTCAGCTCCAGGGCAAATGCATAGAAGAGACCGCCAAGTAGCCATTGCTTGGCTCCGGTTCCCCTTCCCACTGCAAAGCCGGTCTCGTCTCTAGTTTTCTCGCCTCCTGTTAGTTCGTGGGTATTTTTCTTCTTTCATGTTGCATGTGATGAATGGTGGAGGGGGAAAAAAATCCATCATCTGCAGCGTTTCCTCTATGAAGAGAGGCTAAAGCGACTGGGACTTTTCAGTTTAGAAAAGAGGAGACTGAGGGGGGGATATGTTAGAGGTATATAAAATAATGAGTGGTATGGAGAGGATGAATAAAGAAAAGTTATTTATTAGTTCCCATAATAGAAGAACTAGAGGACACCAGATGAAATTAATGGGTAGCAGGTTTAAAACTACTAAAAGAAAGTTCTTCTTCACACAGCGCATAGTCAACCTGTGGAACTCCTTGCCACAGGAGGCTGTGAAGGCTAGGACTAGAACAGAGTTTAAAGAGAAGCTAGATAATTTCATGGAAGTTAGGTCCATAAAAGGCTATTAGCAAGGGGCTAGAAATGGTGTCCATGGCCTCTGTTTGTCAGAGGCTAGAGAAGGATGGCACGAGACAAATTGCTTGATCGTTGTCTTCAGTCCACTCCCTCTGGGGCACCTGGTGCTGGCCACGGTCAGCAGACTGGGCTAGATGGATCTTTGGTCTGACCCAGTACGGCCATTCTTATATTCTTACATTATGTTCTCTAAGCCTTTCCATCTGTGAGGAATAAATTGTATGTGCACCAAAATACGTGCAGATGTGCACCACCCATAGAAACAGAGAGTGCCGGCTGTGAGCGCTCTGCTAATCAGCATGGCGGCATCTGAATCTTTTCTGCGTGCCCTCCCAAATGCTCAGCTAATGGGGAACACTGTTCATACGAACCAATGTTTGCAAAGAGGTTATCGCAAGACCTTGCACTAATTTTAGAAAATAGAAGAAAACCGCGAAAGAGGCTGGGGCTGTGTGTGAGTGAGCCCTATCAAAGCTGGGGGTGGGGGTGAGTGTGCTTCTGTGTTACTTAACAGTATCTGCTTAGGAGAGTTTTCTCCACCAACAAGGCCATGCGATGGCCGTTTGAAACAACCTGGTGGATTCCAGAGGCTGCGTTTTGGCTCTCTACCCTTTTAGTTCACATGAGTCAGCCATGGGAAGTAGGGATAGATGGTCCCTGGGGAGCAGGAACCCCAGCAGAGGGCAAGAATCTATTTGGTTTCCTTCTCTGTATTGCTCCTGCTCTTTTGCGTGGTTGTGGGAGGCTGTTTGATTCTCGTTCCCTTAAGCCCTCGGGCACAAAGGTACAGCTGAAAGCATGCTGGGTGGGTATGGTCATCAGCCCCACACTATGCCTTTGGGAGGGGTGTGGTGGTGACCTCAGGGCTCAGAGCTGCACTGCCTGCCAAGAATCCAACATCTGCACACTTGATACTTGGCAGGGAATTGTGAAATCCGTGTGCGTTCCCTGAGGTGAGGCATGAAAGGGGCGAGGTCGGCGTAGCTGTCTCTGCTCCATCATTAAGCTGCCGGGAAAAAAATGGGCAGACTGAGTCACGAGTCTTCCTTCCCGCTTGAGTCTGTTTTTGCCAACCCGTGCAGCCGCCGTGGGTGCGGGTGGTGAAGAGGAGCCGCGTGAAGAAGCCAACTGAGGCACAGGGTGAGTTTTGTCCTGCGGGACTGTTACCGTGGTGTCGGCCTGAAACACATGGTGCCGAAACACATCTGGGATTTTCAGGGCTGGCTCAGTTCATACAAGGCGCTTGGATAGCATGGTGATGGGAACACTATGGTAACCTAGAGAGAGGGGTTTTCTTTGAATAAGCCCTTCTCAAGAGGCTTATTCCCAGTGGGAGGAACCAGACTTCTACACTGGTTTGGAATGTTAAATATTGGTTAATTGAATAGTCGAGTAACCTCACGAATTCTTATCGATTAGTCCACTATTCTATAGTCCTCAAGGGTGGGGCCGGCAGCCAGCGTGCTCCAGACCTGCTCCTGAGGAGCCTCCTGCCACTCTGCACTGCTGCTTCTGTATCAGAGGCAGCAGCATAGGGTGCCAGGCAGGAACTGGCCTGCAAGGAGGGGCCAGTTGAAAAACTAGCTCCCCTCACGACCGACTGCTTGTTGCTCCGTGCTGCTGCCTGTGATAGAGGCAGCAGCGCCGTGTGGCAGCAGCCCCTGGCTGGGGCAGGAGGTCTGAGCTCCCAAACCTGGTGTGAGCTGAAACGGAGCGGAGCTGCCTGCCCCAGAGGCTGCTCCATTTTGGGGAGGGGGCTGCACAGCAGCACCGCACAGAATAGCCACTGTGCTCCGGGCTAGTGAGATACCCCATCCAGAGGCTGCAAGGGGCCAGCATAGAGCCCCATCCAGAGGCTGCTCTTGAAATGGCTGAATCTCCCCTTCCCTCCCCCCGCCGCCCTCCAACTGGAGCACTTTAAGAGCCCCTCTGTGCTGTGTCACCATGGGGGCCAGAACAAGTCCCTGGATGTTGCAAACGAGATGCTTCATAGATCTTCACGCTGCTCCCGCTGCCTAGTACGGAGGAGAGATGTGATCAGGTAACTGGCAAAATTTACTGGGCGATGGTTATCGGGGACTGGTTAACCGGTGCCTGAAAGTAGCCCCTCCTTGTGGCCTGTCCCTGCGGGGCCGGGAGCCAGCGGTAGTCCTGGCCCTGGGGCTGGGAGCCTCCTGCTGCTGGTGGCGGCAGCAGCCCACTTAGTCGGTTAACTGATGAATGGGATTACCGGTTATCTGATGAATGGGATTACCGGTTATCTGATGAATGGGATTACCGGTTAGCTGATGAATGGGGATTTCACATCCCGAGTGCAGAGACGTATTTCCTAGCTATCCAGATCCTGAATCCTCAAACAAAGAGGAAACTCGTGGTGGATACCTTCCTTTAAAGAGCCGCATGTATCCTATGGCTTCAGTGAACTCCCTAAATGCCCTTCAGCTGCACAAGGTTGCTCCGCTGTCCTGCCGTTCTATCCCCGTGTGTTTGATCACACCCCGGCTGCAGGACAGTCGTTGTTTCTTACTCTGGGTGCGTGCCGCTTTTGGACACACTTTCAGGGATTAAGACTTGCATGCAGGTGGGTTCTCTCCCCCCTGTGCGGTCACCTGGACATTGCCATGGTGACGATCCTCCCTGAAACAGAAATAAAGAGCAGAACCGGTTGGACAGAAAGTGCTGGCTGAGAAATCGCCGAAGGAGCAGGAAGGCCCGAGGGCAGCCCCGTGGGGCCATACAGAGGGCAGTGAGGGTTTGTGGGAAACTGGTTCATCTCGGGAACTTGATCAGCTGAGGTATTAGGAAAGCGCCGTGGTACTGACGTAGCAATGCCCTCCTCCTATCCTGTTGGGATTAGGTGGGATTATTCTGCTTGGGAGACGAAGACAATAAATCCGTAGCGCTAATCTCGGTAGAGATTAGGGGGACCGTGTTTCGTCCCTGGGCAGCAATGATCATCTCTAGGCAATGGAATAGCTTTCCTGCATGTGTGTCGTTTTACCAAGTTTTGGGAGCGAAGCAATAGTGGGAGTACGTGTAAAACGGAGTTGGGGGGCTGTGGGGTTAGGGCGGTCAGAAGAAAAGCAATTTATGGGTTAGAGCAGGGGGTTGTCTAAGGTGCAGCCCCTTATAGGTCTATTGGTCAATTACCCCTTTGAGTTGTCATTGTGCTGTTCCTGTAAGAAGGCTACTAGCCCACAGTCCAGATGAGGGATGTGAAAAGTCGTGCGATGGGGTAACCGTGTAGCAACGCAATGGGGTCATCCGCCGGCCCGGCTTCCAGGAAGGTGACTGGGCTGAGCATAACCAACACCATGAAACGATAAGATCCGCGTATCGGTTAACCGGTTAGTCGTTGACACGCGAACATCCCTAGTTCAGACAGGTTCTGGCTGAAGGGTTCCGCTGGTGGAATTCCCCACTAGGAATCAATAGCTCTAGCTCCTACCAGGTGTCCTTCAAAGACTTCAGCAAATGAGCTGCTTCTTGTGGTCACTTTTCCTCCCTTCCGCCCTCTGCCTCTTCCTCTCCTTTACCCGCCTACACCACTGACCGCGAGCGCCCATTTTGCCTTATTTCCCACAGCATCTCCTCCATTCACACTAGGCAGTGGTTACGGCTGCACCTGGCTTCCTTTCTCGGCTCCCTTCCCTGGAGTACATGGCAGCCACGAGCGACCTGGCAGCCACGAGCGACCTAGTCCCCACGTGCCAAGGGGAGCAGGAAACCCCAGCAGTCTTGTGCCAGGCAACCGCAAACCACTGACGTGCCCCGAAAGGATCGCAAGGTGCCCCCCCCACCCGTCCGGTGGGGACAGCCTCTTTCAAATGGGGGAACATCACTAGTAAGTCCGGGAGCTTGCGGTTTATTTTCCCGACTGGGAGTTGCCATCCTATTGTGACCTGGACATTGTGTTTTTAGCGGCAAGATCCTGGAGGGGTGCTCTACCTTTTTGCCCTTTCCCTGATCTAGATAAGATGGGAAGGGGTTCCTGGAAGGCTGTCTAGAATTCCCTTTCCTTAAATCATGGAGAACTAACTCGGCTCGGCCAAGGAAATAGTCGCGACTCTGTGTTTTCCCTTGTAGGCTGCCCTTCCAGCCTCTGTCCTGGGTGGTTTATATTTTGGGTAAACCCCAGGAACGCGGAATTTACTTTAAGAACCATCTCCCTGGGTGGAACCAGCTGAGAGAGATGGTGGCTTGCGTGGAGAACTGGGACTCTCCTGTTTGCTGGGTTTGTTTGAAGGTTTCCGTGGCCTGAGCGGGGGCTGGCCGCAAGAGCCTGTAGGTGTTTGGTATGAGCTCATGCGTCTGCTTGTTTAGGGACCACCAGCAAGCTCCCGAGGGCCTCAGAAACCAGTGTGCTGCCCCCTTTGATATTGCAAAGGCAAATATTGAGAAATCCTTTTATTCTGGGGGTAGGGGGGAGCTGTGTTCTTTGAGGATGGGGGCTGCCGATCGTGAACTGCCCCAAGGGTGGAATGTTTAACAATGGCTGACCTGTGTGGTCCATGAAAGGTGCTGATGGGTAGTTCAGCTGGGGAGTGGAGGGGGCCCCTGGCTGGTTTTGAAGACCACCAGAGTTCTATAGGGATGTTGGAGTTCACACAAGGCGATATGGTCAGATGCCTCGTTCTGCCTTCATCTTGAAATACCAGCCAGGTGGGTTTAAAGGCATAAATAAATTGGCTTCAAATAGTATTGTTTGGTGCTGTCTTCAGTCCAGTTTCTGTATATTTTTAATTGCTTTTGAAATTTGGTCCATGAAAAGCATTTAGTTGTGCAAAAACATCAGTGTGTACAAATGTTATCTTTTTGAAGCCTTATGGCCAGCCAGATTCACACTAGTGCATGCCAGGCGGTATGGGCTTGTGGGCACAAGCACTCCTCAAATTCAGTCCTGGGTTGGGTGTTTAACTTCTTCCAACTGGCCTTGCCCTGCCCCCTTTTGCACTGGCTACGCCCACTTTTGAGTTCTCCTTTTCCACCACCACCTCCCCAATCTAGGCTGAGTCACTATCTCCAAAGACCTGCCTCCCGGATTGACTCTGGGCTACAGACGAAGCTAGGTAAGTGGTCAACCTGTGGAACTCCTTGCCAAAGGATGTTGCCAGAGAATGTTGTGAAGACCAAGACTTTTAAAACCCTCTTAAATAAACTAGGTACATTCATGGAGGTTAGGTCCATTAATACTTATTGGCTAGTCTGGGTGGGAATGGTGTCCCTAGCCTCAGTTTGTCAGAGACTGGAAATGGATGACAGGAGAGGGGTCACTTGATTCCCTGTTCCGTTCATGCCCTCTGGGGCCCCTGGCATTGGCCACTATTGGAGGACAGGATACTGGGCTAGATGGACCTTGGGTCTCACCCACTCTGGCTGTTCTTGTGTTCTTCCTCCATTGCTCTTGTGAGCCATGCCCTCATGCCGCAATGCCGCAGGTGAATGAAACTTTTTGCAAGGACTGGGTGAGCAGAGCCCCAGAAACCCTGCCTCTGGGAGCCAACCTGCTGGAGAACTAGGAGAGAAGGTGGTTGCAGGGCTTCTGAGCTTTCCTGGAAGCCAGTAGCACTGCCGAGAAACCTCCTCACTGTCGTGTGTGGCTAGGCAGGGGCATTGGGGAAGCCACCCTGCATTCCAATGGAAGCCTGAAAGAGCCTGTTAAATGTTGGGTCACGCTAGTGCCAAGCCACCTGTGGTGTGCCGGGTAGGGTCAGCTGGGCAAGACCCTTTTAGATTCTTTCATGTATCTGCGTGGCACTGATCCATTTCCTCTGGCTGAGGGTGGGAATTCTAGACTTCCTTGGTGGAATCTTTGCCCTTTTGCAACCAATGGGTATCCTGCCATGGCCTTCAATTGGGCCATGATCTGAGACAGATTTTTTTTTTTTTTAAGGCTGTCGGTCATCTTGTCGGACCTGTGGAACAAAAGCCATAGAACGCCCGCCTGTAAGCCCCATGGTAACCGGAGGGGGGCCCCCTCACCCTGGTTAGAGAAGGGCCCAGAAGACCTCTCTGAGTTCGTTTGAAGTAGGTTACCATAAGCCCTGTTCTGGAAAAGACAGGAGGCCCTTTACCCTACTGGGAAGGGAAGAGAACAGCAGAGCAGCCCCCGTGCGGGTTTGACAGGTGCAGTTGATGTTGCCTGAGTTCTGGTTCGATGCTCGCTCGGCGTTGTGTAGCAGAGCAAAGAGCACCACGAGATGGCCTTCATTTCGCTGGCGTGTGCTACAGGCGACCCTCTCCTGCTTCCCTTCGGTACCAAGGAGCTTCTTTAGCGAGTCCAGGTGGTCCTTTGTCCGTGGCCATTTGCCTTGGGATTCTGGAGTCAATTTTAAAAAAGCAAAAAACAAAAAAACAGGGCCTATCAGGCACAAAGCTCAGAGCGGTCTCCCAGCTTTCAAAAGCGGCTTCTGGAAACCGTTGAGGGTGCATAGATTCGGGAAGGTTAGATTTTGGCTGGGTAAAATAATTGTGACCATGAAGTTCTCCCATTGGACCATGAAGTTTCTCCACCGAGGAAACTTCTGTAGCTGTTGACGGAAACTTACCGTGAGGAGAGGATCTCAAAGGGGCTATGTGTGGGTAGCAATATTTGTGTAATATGATGGGCTAAATTTGTGGTTACCCTAAAGAGAGACCTTGGAGTCCACTGTGGATAGTTCTCTGAAAACATCCACTCAATGTACAGCAGCTGTCCCAAGAACCCCTCCTCCCCCCCAATGATGGAAATCATTTAAAAAAGGGATAGAGGATAAAACAAATACTATATTATTGCCTCTTTATAAATCTCTGGTATGCCCACACCTTGAAGGCAGTTGTGATTGCCTTACCTCAAAAGATGGTGTCATTGGAAAAAGTTCAGAAAAGGGCAGCAAAAATTATTAGGGGTAGGGATTGGCTGCCAAATGAGGGGAGAGTAGACTGGTACTTCTCAGCTTGGAAAAGAGGAGGCTGAAAGAGGATATGATAGAGGTCTATAAAATCATGAATGGTATGGAAAAAGTGAATAAAGAAGAGTTATTTATTCTTTCCCAAAATGCACGAACTATGGATCACCAAAAGAAATTAATAAGCAGCAGGTTTAAAACAAACAAATGGAAGAACTACTTCATATAACGTATAGTCAACCTGTGGAACTCCTTGCCAGAGGATGATGGGAAGGCCAGGACTTCAACAGGGTTCAAAAAAGAGCTAGATAAATTCATGGAGGTTAGGTCCATCCATGGCTGTGAGCCAGGATGTGCAGGAATGGCGTCCCTAGCCTCTGTTTGTCAGAGGCTGGAATTGTGTGACGGGAAGGATCACTGGATGATTCCGTGTTTTGTTCACTCTGAGGCACCTGGCACTGGCCACTGTTGGAAGACAGGACACTGGGCTAGATGGACCGTTGGTCTCACCCAGTATGGTCGTTCTTGCGTACCTCATAGATGCATCTGCCACCCTACCGGCGTGTAGCATTGAGTGCAAAAGGGTGTTCTCTCTGTCCGCATTTGCCTGATCTTCTGTGCCCTTTGAGCGAGCCACCTTTCCCGCAGACGCCCTCGAGCCATGGTGGCTCTTACTCCCTGTTTGTTTCACTTCCTGCCCCTTATGCTGCACAGATTTACTGCAAACTCCGTGGCAATTTACTGGCCCGGCGTGTGGTGAAGGAGAGCGGGTGGGGAGGTAGCCTGGGTGGAAGGGTGGGTGGCTAATTGCGGTCAGGCCGCCACCGGGGTGGTAACTAAGCATGATGTTCCATCTGTTCACTTCACAACAGTTTTTTAAGAAAGTGGGACGTTTTGGGAGCTGCCAAATGCCTGTGACCTGCATGCAAATAGAGCAGGCTCCAGCGAGGGTATGTTTGTCTTGGAGATGCAACCTGGACAGCCCCTTCTGCACAGCAGCAGTGTGCATACTGAAAAGCACCACCTTAACCCTCTCCTGACTGGCAGTGGCATGCAGCCGGTTTCTCACTTGAAGCGTGAAAACTCCTTGCCAGAGGGGGATGTGAAGGCCAGGACTCCAACAGGGTTCCAAAAAAGAGCTTGATAAATTCACGGAGGGTAGCAAGGGCTCCGGGAGGCAGCCGACGAGGGGGAAGTGCAGAGACTCACTGTACAATACGAAGCTCACTGCCAGGAAGGCTTGGCTCTCAGCGATCCAGCTGTCCCTTCCCCACTGAGACACTGAGGGGAGCAAACTCCCTGAGGAAAGAGCAGTTCGGACGTGGAGGGAACCGTGGCCACGCCTTGTGGTTGGCTGTAACCACCTGGGCAGCTCCGGCTGCATTTCTTTCCCTTGCCTCGCCTTGGGCCAAGATGGCGCAAACACAGGGGTGGCTCAGAATGTCTCCCAAAACGCAGCTGCCCCCATCACGCTTGTCGCCGGGGAGGGCTTTGGGGCACCGTTGCGGTGACTGGGAGATTAAGAGCACCTCTACTGATTGTCCTGTCCCCATACGCTTCCTCTTACGCACAGTGCCTGCTGCCTACTCGTGGGCGGCGGGTATACGAGTCGGGAAGGCGTGGCCTTCCCAAACCGCTAGGTGTGGCTCCGCCCACACTCCGCCTCCTGCTTCAGCATGACTCCTGGGCTGTCCCCGGGCGTCAGCCACACTGAGGCTGGGACCATGCGCTGCCTGCCCTCCCTGTGCTCCAGGTCGCCTGCCACCCACCTTCCCCATGTTTCAGGGCTGGGGAAGCTGATGCCAGGAACTGGAGACCTGCCCCTGCAGTGCAGGGGTTCAGCTGTCGCAGGGGAGGAAGAGGTGGGATTGGGGGTTTTCACCCACATACCTGGGTATCGCTGTGCTCAGGACCGTTTGTGTCCAAGAATGTGGCTGGTACCTACGTGCTCCTGCACTTTCTCTACAGTAGAGAGACCTTGTTTATTCTGGGGTTTGCCCCCGTTAGGGTCCCCAATGCCCCGCGTCGCCAGCTGCACTCTCGTGAACCCATCCAAGACAGAATTCTGCCTGCTCCTCTGCTCCAAATGCCAGGACTCCAGTGATGCAGTTTGCCGGCAGCAGGCAGGACAAAGGCCCAGTGTAGCTAGATTTCGGGTCTCCTTGTCCCGTGGAATATATTGAAATGTCCTGTATTTTCTGATTTTTTTCCCAGCCATGAAGAGAATTCCAGGTGCTTACCAGGTTCTGCAGGGTAGCTGTCCGGCCCGGAGCAGGGAGACAAGATGGCGGGCAGCCTGTTAGGACCGCCTGGTGGGGCCAGGAAACCTCAAAGGCATTCCTTAAAGTGGCCACGCTGTGTGTGTATTTATTTATTTATTTTTTTGGGGGGGGGGCTCAACAACTTTGGTCTTTTCCCTCCCCCCCCTTTTTTTTCTCAACAGAATTTTTTCCCCCGTGGTGTGTTTTTTTTTGGGGGGGGGGAGGGGCTGTTTGGTATTTTTGTTTAAACCATCTGACAACCCCCCCCTCTGACAACCCCCCCTCTCTCCCTGGTGCTCCAGAGGCTGGGCGAAACCCCCTTCCTCCCATCTCTTTCCTCCCCATGGTGCAGGGGGCGCACTCAGCGTGCTGCCCCGCCTCCTCCCCAGCCCGTGGTGGGGGCGGGGCTTCAGCAGAAGGGGCGGGGCTGTAGGTGGGGCTGGCTTGCCTCCCCCTGTCCCGGCTGCACCGACCGCCCTTGGAATGAAGTAACTACAGCTCAAACTGCTGGCTCTCCAGAGCTGGATGAGCGAGCGGAACTGAGGGTGCTCTCCTCCCTGGAAGAAGCTGGTCCGTCGGCAGACCCACCCTGGGGTGCGGGAAGGGAGGTGGAGGTTTCTTGCCGGGTGGCCGTCATGCTGACGCAAGCTCGTTGCCTCGCTCTGCTGCAATTACACTGGATACTTATTTCCTCCTCCCTTCCCTAGTTCAGAGGCGTGTGCGCGCCCCTTGCTTTGCTCCTTTTCCCCGGCCTCTGCTCTCCGTCGCTCTTCTTCCCCGCCCAAACCTTTTGAGGCTGACGAGGGTCGTCCGCGCTCTGCGCCGTTTCTGCGGGTGTCAGAACAGTGCGTGCCCGTCGGCGAAGGCAGGAAGTCCTGCAGGCCCCAGGTGGAACGTGACTTCTCTGAGCCGGGCTCCTCCTCAGGAGATGGAAAGCGCTGATTCAGACACTGGTTTTGTGTGGCTGGCCACTTGTTTAGCCTTGCGGTGGTGCTGGGAGGGGAAACACCCCAGTCTCCCCCCTAGGCAGAGGGCAGATTTCATGCCTGTGTTTGGTGTAGCCGTGTGCCAAGATAGCAATGGGGGCAGGCTCCTGCAATGTTTCCTGGGCAGGGAGAGCCTGACTTTTATGTGATCCCTGTTCTAAAGATTTTAGCCCTACCACGTTCCTGATTACAAACTGATCTCGTTAATCAAGTTCTTAACTGTGGGATTTAATTTCTGATGCTTCAGCAGAAAGGAGCTGCTCTCCTCCCAGTGCATGCTGGCCAAGTGTGGCGGGGAGCATGTCTGTAGGTATGGGGGACACCATCCCTTCCTGACCCCTATGGGAAAGTTAAACCCTGAAGGATGAGATTTGATCATACCGATTACCTTTCAAAAATGTTCCTAGCACAAACTTAGCTCCACCCTGGCATGGAACTTTTCTGACTGCAGTTTACTCTTCTTTCTCAGATGTGTGTGTGGGGGCGGGGGTGCATTTTTGCTCTTTTAAGGGATCACTTTCGGTCCTCCTCGTGGCTCGAAAGTTTAGCAGAACTCAGCAAAAGTTCAAACCATGTAAATTAATTAAAAGCCTCTCATAAACTTGAGTCCCTTGGTTTTAGTCACTGTTCATTGTTAATCCTCTGGAATCTCTTCATTGTACCCAAAATACCTTGTTTCTCTAGAGCAGCTGGCTGGCCCGGTCCCTGTGAAGTTGTGCTGGTGATGTGCATGAGCCCCATGCTATGTAGTTGCAGGACTAGTAACCCTGATGCTGGCCACAATTACTTTTCAGGAAAAAGCATTGATTTTTTTTTTTAAATGACATGAACTGGTTGGGCTCTGCCAGTATCTAAAATGTTAAAAAAAGGGGGAGTGTGTGAAATTAGGCATTTCAATCTTTCGCTGGATGTGTAAAATAGCTCGTTCGCTGTAGCTTTGCTGTCTTCCTGTGCATGGGAAACAACAGGGTGTTAAATGAGACTTGAAGCGAAAAGCGGTTCTCTTTTCCAGAGAGAGAAAGGCTGTGGATGTTCCGGAGTTCTAGCCGAGTTCAGTGGGACCCACAGGTGAGCGTAGTAGGCTGAGGCGCATTGGCTGAGCGGTGTGTTCGAGGAGTACTCCGCACCTGGGTAGCTGGTGAATACAGATCAGCTATGAGTTCCAATGGTAGTCAGATGCGCTGAGTGTGATACAGGGATGGGGGCGTCTGGCAGAAGATAGGTAACAGCCAGCATGGATTTGTCAAGAACAAATCATGTCAGATCAACTTGATAGCTTTCTTTCTTTGATAGGATAACAAGCTTTCTTTCTTTGATAGGATAACAAGCCTTGCAGATAAGGGGGAAGTGGTAGATGCGGTATACCTTGCCTGTAGTAAGGCATTTGATACAGTCTTGTGTGATTTTCTTATCAATAAATGAGAGAAATAAGACAAGAAGCTGTGGGCTTAAAGTGCAGCAAGGGAACTTGAGGTTGGACATGAGGAAAAACTTCCTAACTATCAGGGTGGTTAAACACTAGAATAAATTGCCTGGGGAGGTTGTGGACTTTCCATCACTGGAGATATTTAAGAGCAGGTTAGACAGACGCCTGTCAGGGATGATCTCAATGGGGCTTGGTCCTGCCAGGAGGGCAGGGACTGGATTTGATAACCTCTCTAGGTCCCATCCAGTTCTAGGTTTCTCTGATTCTGAGATGCATTGGCAGAGCCGTGGAGGCGATAGCTGTTGGCCGTGGGGCGGAAGAGCGGGGTGGGAAAGGTGCAGATTCTGAGCCAAGCGCTGGAATAGAGGGCAGACAGGTTATATAACTGTGGGGTAATGGTTTGGGGAAAGCCGTGTCAGATTAGGAGGTGCTGTAGGTCAGGACTGGGGGCGGGACTGAGGTGCACTGAAGTTTGAACAGTAGTTTCTTCTGCTCTGACCAGTTTTCTGCTGCCCAAAATGTCTATTTCACTCACTCACACCCACACTCACAACCTCCTCCAGATTTTTAAGAAAATCCTTTTTTTTTTTTTTTTTTTTTTTAAGGGAGCTGCAAACCACTGTGGATACATACTGTAGAAGTGGCAGCTGTGACCACGTGGCCATCCTGTGTGAAATGTAACCAATATGCACAGCAATATCCGTGTTTATAGTGCTAACTGGTGCAGATATGAGACCCGCCAGCTCTCTCTTCCACCGCATTCTAACACGACGTTGGATAGAAGGCAAATATTTTTCTCTTGGTGAAAGAGAGGAAGATTTTATATTAAAAATAACTTTGTTTGTTTAATTTCTTCTCATTGCATACATGTTTCCTCATTCGACTGGAGCAATTGAAAGGTAAATTGTTGGGTGGGCCTTTTTGTTGCTCTTTGGAAGGTAGTTAGTTAATCCTGGTAACTTTTTTTTTTTAATGCTTTTCCCTCTAAAATCCTAGGCCAGTTAGTCTACGGGGCCAATGTTGTGTGTTCTTGGGCGTGTGTTTGAGTGTTAATTTCACATTGAGCGTCAGGAAGAGACCAGGAGCAGCCCAAAGGCCAAATTTAGGGTGGGGATAGTTTTTCAAGCTTTTCCACCCTTTCTTTACAGTAAACCCTAATTCTCGCCCCAGGGGCCTGTCTCACTAAAAATGTGACTTAATTTTACCTCTCTATCCTGTCCCAGAGTCCACTGTGAGAATTAGACAGGCTTTTTTGCTGTGCTAATTTCCCAGATCCGATCGTATAATTATCTTTTTATTGTGCTGGGTGTGTTCTCAGTTTCCCTGCTGCCCTGCAGCAAGGTGTGTGCACACAGACCTCTCTTCGGCTTAGACTTCCCGGATGAGCTCTACAAAAGTACTTCTAGTTGCTTCCTGAGTTCCTCATCTGTAAGGGCTTGTCTTCACGACATGGAAGATCGACATTGCCATAGTTGATCTTCCAGAGTTTGATTTAGGAGGTCTAGTCAAGACCCGCTAAATCGAACTCAGAGGGCACCACTGTCGGTGCCGGTACTCCTACTCATCATGAAGAGTAAGGGAAGCCGATGGGAACCCTTGGTCCCATTGATCTCCTGCTGTGGGGCCGGTGCAGAAACTCAAATTAAGGTACATTGACTCCAGCTATGTAATGTAGCTGGAGTTGCATATCTTAATTCGCACTTCCCTGGTAGTGTAGACCTGGCCTAACGTGGGGATCATAACACCAGCCTACCTCACTGAGGGCCTGGGAGAATAAATGCATTAAAGATTCCAAGGTATTTGTGTACCACGGTGACTGGGTCCTCCATCGACCGAAGATTGACAGACTGACTGCATTGGTTCCATGCTCGCTCACCAGAACTTGAGTCCATGTTCTGGCTAGCTTTGAGGGGGGGGGAGAGGAGGTTCTGTGATACACAGCTGATGCACTGGGACTAAGCGGGTGAATGTGAGGTCTACAAAGTTGGGCTCTAAGTGCAAGAGCTGCCGAATTTCGGGGTGGTTCGGAATCTGAGGGGCGTGGGAATCCATCTCTGGAGAGGGAAAAATCTTTTAGCCTGGCTCGGTTTTTGCTAGCATGAACACTGCATTGCCTTTGGCTGTGCTCCATTCACAGAGCGGGTAATTTTCAGGCCCCAACATGTCCAATTGAAGTGCTACAGACCTGTAGAACATACTGTCTCGCTCTCATCCTTCTTGATGGCATGATCAGAAGGGATCCTTCGCCTCACGCTGAAAGGGCCTGTGCGGTTCTCCATGAATGTGACCTGCCTTTCCTTGTAGGTGCTTGGGGTTAGAACAGCAGGCTATCTGTTCCCCCATCTCGTTGACTTTACTGTCCAACATGCCCGTATATGGGGGTCTATAACTAGAATACCTTTGTACAGGGCCTCACGCAATGGCCCCAAACTTGGGCCACTGTGCGAACTGCCATAACCCAGCTTATGTGGGGAGGCAAATCCTCGAGGACCCACAATCTGACATTCATCTCCTGAGTGGATGCAGCTCGGGCATCAGGAGAAGGCTCTGTCACCTTTGTACCCATGAACTTGAGGGCCTGCCCAGTGCTACATGCACAGCAACCATCTCTATGGCAACTGAGCACTTCCCAGTGATAACATCAGAACGGCCATTTTGGGTCAGACCAAAGGTCCACTAGCCCAGTCTCCTGTCCTTCAACAGTGGCCAGTGCCAAGCACTTCGGAGACAATAAATACAACAGGGAATTGTCAAGTGGCCCATTCCCAGCTTCTGGCAAGCAGCCTACAAACACCCTCCCTGCCCATCCTGGCTAATAGCGACAAAAAAACCAGGATGGTTTTGTGTCCATGAGCTTGCTCAGTTCTTTTTTTGAATCCTGTGATAGTCTTTGCCTTCTCAATATCCTCTGGCAAGGAGTTCCACAAGTTGCCTGGGTGCATATGAAAAAATACATATCCTTTTGTTTGTTTTTAAATCTTCTGCCTATTTTACTCGGCAGAAGTACATAGTTCTTATGTTCTCAGAAGGAGTAAACATTTCCTGATTTACTTTCTCCACACTAGCCATGATTTTATAGAGCTCTCTATATATGCATGAAGTGACCTTCCACAGGAGAGTGGAAATGTCACACTTGTTGATGGAGCTTTTTTGTGCTGCGTGCGCGTTAGTGATGGTTGTCTGTGGAAGCGTGGAAAGCAATGGCCTTCAGGATGGTGAATACATCCTGCCAGGGTGAGTTTCCTTGCTCTTGCTTGGGTCCCTGAGAAGGTTTTGTGTCTTGTACAAGCAAGTCTTTTTCCATTGCACTAGAGGAGCAGATTAGGGATATCAGTAGTTACTTGGTTAACTAGTTACCTGGTAAGCATTTGGCTTACCAGATAGGTAACTGGTTAACTGGGCTGGGTGGCTCCAGCCACACTGAGCTGCGGTGACCCCATGACTGCCTCAGCTAGGAAGGGGCAGGTGGGAGCTGGCCGTGCTGTTTCACCACAATTTTACATCCCTAGAGCAGAGTTGCTGTCCATCAGCCTCGTCTTGGTGCTGAGAAGATTTTTCTAGGGGGATCCGGTTCCATTCCATGAAGCGCTCCGAAGACCAAGGCCATGACTGTGAGCTTGACCACTCACCCCTTTTGTGCACCCGGGCAGTGAGACCCAACGGTTCCAGGCCTGAGGCCAATTTTATGGCGCATGGAGGCGTTCCTGGTTGATAGGAGCTGCAGTTCCTTCCTTGAGCCCCGACATGCGCTCTGTGTTTGTGTTGCTCAGGGACTGGTCGCGCTCTTTCTCTCTCCCGGATGCGCTACGTCTTGCCTGTATTTGATATCCACCTTTTGCAGGGGAGAAAAGGGGGCGGGGGAATTAATCAGCTTATGGTCAGAACAGGAAAAAACACTGCTTAAATGGGTAATCCCCTAGGATAGGAATCAGCTCAGAGCTGGGGAATGAATTTGCCGAGTGGTGTTCTCTCCCCTCGCCCCCAGAAAAAGTAGTGTGTGTTTAAAAGGGGAGTACAGTCGGTTCTATTGCCGTGTTCCGGCTGCTGCCCACTCTGGGTTCAAACGCGGACCCAGGCTGACGTGAGAGCAGTTGGAAGTGTCTTCGTCTTCACCGGTGGACGTTTTTTGTCGTCCCTCAAAATTTGCCATGACACCTCCTCTTTGAAGCACTCCTTAAACCTGTCCTCGCCCCAGTGGCCTCCTGTCTCCCTGCCTGCTGAAGCCTTCTCAGAACGTCACAAACAGGCCCTGCCTTCTTTGCAGAGCTTACGCACCCGTCCAGTGGCTTCTGTGGGACCTGAGCGTGGTGGGGCATTTACAAGGAGGGTGGTTCAGCACCTTGTGGGATTGGGCCCATAGGTTGGAATGGGGAGGAGGTGCCTCCGGCCATCCCTGAGGGGTGTAAACAGAGCTGTCAGGCTTAGGAGGAATTTGTGGATGGCTTGCGATAGATGGGTCTGGCTAGCTTTTTCCTTCCCCAACATCAAAGTCCCAGCAAAGCTTTCATTACAGGATGCAGTAATCCCTGGGGGAAAGTCCCTGGTTTGTTATGCTGGAGCTCAGTGTGGGTGGTCGCCAGGGTCCCTCCTGGCTTTTAACACCTCTTCTGCTGAAGTATTTCTTTCCTGCGTATTAACCTTTTTGCAAAACGTTGCTTCCGAAGAATTGGCCCAGACTCTAGCATGAGAACGTTGCAAAGCGTTCCAGGCTGTTTACAAACACGATTGAAACTTTCCCGCCCTCGAGAAATAGATGCGCTTCCCCCAGTGGTAAAATGTGGCTACTTCTGCATGGAACGCATTTACTGGGGTTAAGATAATGCAACATAACTAAATATACGGCAACTGAGGATAAGGTTGAAAAATACCACCTTGAATTGCATCTAAACTAGGTATAGAGGCTAGCGATGAGCGCTGCATCAGACTTTGGGGTTATTAATTCTCTACTTATGGAAAGCACCATGGGGTGTTAATGAAGTCCTGATTGCTTATCTTCAGCGGCATTGCTCTAGCTCGTAGAGCTGGAAGGGACCTTAAGAGTTCAAGTCCAGTCCCCTGCCCTCATGGCGGGACCAAGTACCATCCCTGATGGATCTTCCCCAGATCCCTAAATGGCCCCCTCAAGGATTAAACTCACAACCCTTGGTTGAGCAGGCTAATGCTCAAACCACTGAGCTATCCCTCCCACTCTGGTGTAAGTGAGAAGAGCGTTGGACCTAAAGAAACCCTTGTGTGCTCAGGTTGAGGGTTGGGCTTAGAAACAGCACCATGTCTATGGATTCAGGAGTTCTTGGCCTACCCCTCCAGGTACGCTGATTAGTTTGCAACTGAAGTTGTTGATATTTCCTCAAGGGCGTTTGAGTTTCTTCCCGGGAATCCAAGCTGCGTGATGGCCCTTGGGTAATGAGAAGGGAATGCGTGGGGAGATCGTTTCTCTTAGGGATGTGAAAGTAAACGCGTGTACACATTTAGCTGAAGAGACTCAGCTCCTCAAATAACCTTCATGGTTACACTTATCTCTCCCCACCCATAGCGCTGCTGCCTCTGATACAGAGGCAGCAGTGTGGGAGGGGGAGGAGAGGCAGGAGCTGGTGTGTGCAGGGAGCTGGCTTTTAAGCCAGCTCCCCATGCATACCAGCTCCCACGGAGCCGCCTCTTCCCCCCCCCCCATGAAAATATGTAACTGCTGAAAATTTTGGCGGCTCCACGTTTACCTAAATAAGCGCATTTTTACATCCTTGATTTCTGTCTGAGAGGGACAGATGGGGAGGCTCAAGTATACAAGGATGGCTGCATTTCTTTAGGTGGGGCTGAGAGGCAGCGTTGCCGTTCACTCCCACACGAGAGAGCATGCTGCCCTTTCGTTTCCCTCCGTCCTGGGGCTGAGTCCATCTTCCGGCAAGCAGCTCTAGATGGTCGCTTTACTTGGGAAGCCACGGGTGTCTTGTGTGACTGCTCCCTCCCCCCCAAGTTTACAAATCAATTCAGGATCTGGGGCGATAATCCGAGTAGGAGGCTTACACCTGTTAGCCTTCAAGTGGGAAGAGTTTGGTGCAGGATTGCAGGGCTTTCTTGAGTTAACACTGACTTAGCCTGCTCCTAATAAAGGATGATGTACGTTGGGGGGAGGGGAGAACGCTCAGATCCTACTGGCTGGATTTATTTAGGGGCTGTTTAAGCATCAACACTCAACTGCTTAGTGCAGTTCTCCATGTAACGCTCCAGTAGTGCCGGGCTGCGCAGGCCTGTTGGGTTCACTCGGTTTGGAGACAGCCGCATGTGCGGGCCAGGAGGAGCGCTCTCCATTATACAGGACCCCAAAGTAATAAGGAAAGAGGAGAGGGTGGGGAATCTTTCCTTCCTGGATGAGGAAGCTGAGGGGCTGAGTTTAGATTAGGAGGGGTGATGGCAAACAAGCCCCAAGTTCCCCACTGCGGCTTTTCCCACGACTTTTATGGGCAAAAGGGGTTAATGAATTACCCCAAGGGAGAATTCCAGACTGAGGGAGGTTAGCACAGACTTCGTTAGCTAAGCCTTTTCTGTTCTTTAGTGCTGGATGGGAGTTTTGTAAGCTCTTCCGGTCCCTTCCCTCCTTCCCCCACACGTGTCTTTGTAGTGCCCCTAATCAAGAAAGCAACTGGACAACAAAAGACTGTCCTTTTTTAAACCCATTCTCCTTCCCAGACAGAACACAGAGGACCTGGAAAATTACCTCCTGCCCTGATAATATGAAGTGCAGCCAACTAAAATGTGGAGCCAGTCAATGGTCCCTCTAATCTTTTCCATCCATAGGTGGATTTTTCTCCATCTTGGTGCAGAATAAATTTTATGCGCACCCAGGCATGAGTGAATGTGCACCACCAGGAGAAACACAAACCTCACCATGAGTATTCTGCTAATCAGCTGGGCAGTATTGAAATTTCTCCAGAGTGGCCGCACTGGTGCCCAGCGTACAGGGAACGCCGGAGCCCGTACTTACCGGGAATGGCCTCGAAGATCTAAAGCCGTGTTGCCCTGGGTAACTTAATAAAGCTGCCACTTTAATTGTCCTGCTTGACAGCTAGCAGGGTCCAAGGACAGGTCAAGCTGATAAGTCATAGCTAAGCTTGCCAGAATTCCTTTTTTTTTTAAATACAAAATAATTGATCATTTATTTTTTAGCATTTGTTTTGGATGTTTCATTAATTTAAATGTAAACAGTTGAGGAGAATGTGACCGTAGGTGTTGAGATTTACCCATTAAAACACAAACTGTCAATGCTGTATATCACTATACAAAGCAAATAGCCTTAAATCAAACTCTAGTCTAGTAGGTTCTCAAGCAGCATTTTGCTTTTTGCTTACTCTGCCTATCTGTAAGTTTCTGTTATTGACGGAAACATTTTGGTTGGTTTGTGCGTGTATGGTAAGATCAACATTTACTGATCACAATCTTCTCCTTCCGAGCCTAGTTATAGATACATTTTAAAAAGTGACAGTCCCTTGAATATGTAGGGATGGTTTTCCCCTCTTCTGTTCTTTACTGTGCTTTTTCTGGAGCAGTTTGCAGAGATGCAATTTTGGCGGATCCAATCTCTAGGTTGGATATTAGGCAAAACTATTTCCCTAGGAGGGTGGTGAAGCACTGGGATGGGTTCCCTAGGGAAGTGGAGGAATCTCCATCCCTAGAGGTTTTAATGTCGGCTTGACAAAGCTCTGGGTGGGATGATTGAGTTGGGGTTGGTCCTGCTTTGGGCAGGGGGCTGGACTCGATGACTCCCGAGGTCTCTGCCAACTGGATGATTCTATGATTATCTAGGAAACAAGCGAGTCGGATGGGAACTCTTTGGCAGTTGTATCTCTAGCTTTTTTGGGCAGTTAGCTCGTTCTCACGGAGACATCTGCAGGCCCCTCGTTTGGCAGAGGCGTAGCTGCTTTCATCTTGCTCAGCAGGGTCTGTGCCGTGTGTGCATTTCCGAAAGCCCACGGCAAACAATTTGGCTAATGTTGAGTTTTGGTTGAGGGGGGGATGTGCCGTACAGTGACCACAACGGGGATGCTACAGGCCCCCTATCCACATGTGTATGAATTAAATGCCACCGCGAGTGGTGTTTGCCCCGACGGTCCCGTCCTCCTTTATCCCCTTCCAAACCGATTCATCTGGCACTTCCCAACGCTGTCATCGTTTCCTGTTTAGACTCTGTAATGTCCAGCAATTTGTGATGCTTATGGTGTGTGTGTGGGCGGGGGGGGGGGGGGGCGGGGACCTGCAGTGCTGATGCTAGAGACAGTGGTGAGCAACTTGCAGCCCGTGGGCCACACGTGACCCATGCAGGTTCTCTGTGACCTGTGAGGCGTTTTGTTTCCCGTTGCCCCCGTATTTAGTGACGCACACACAAAGCGAGGGCACGTGAGGCAGGGATGTAAACTCCCGTTTTTATCAGTTAATTGGTTCAACGTTGAGTTGAACTGGTTAACTGATGGAAGCGGGATCCCACAGGTGTGGGGGCCGCTCCAGCCTGCCTGGTCCCATGGGGCTGCTACTCCTGGCCTCACGGGGCTGCCGAGGGCGGCTGTTGGTCCCGGCCTTGTGGGGCTGCCAGCCTCTGGTCCTGCTAGGCTGCCAGCCTGGCCAACAGTGTGGGCCCAGGGGGGCTGGAGCAGGCCTGCGCCCACCACCGGCTGTGGGTGGGGGGCCTGCTCTTGAGCACTAGTTAACAGGTTACTGTAAGCTGGTTAACCAGTTACCTGTTCACATCCCTAGCATGTAATGAGGTGCAGGCCGATTGCACACAACCGTGACGGCGAGAGCCACGCGCTTCCTCTGCGTCCAAACACAGCGCGGCTTTGGTTTGCTTGGCACACCCTGCAAATTCTAGGTACACCAGTGCAGTGAGCAACACGCCCCTACGTCCGGAGACCACCTTGGTTACGACAGTTGTGCGCCCCCCTGAGATGGAGGCCACTCATGTGGCCCCCCTCACTAGTCTAGGTGGCCCATCCTTGGCTTGGAAGCAGGAGCAGACTTAAGGCATGTCTAGACTAAGTTTTATTTTCAGAAGAGGATATGCAAATTCCGTGGGAATGTGCATATCTCCTTCTGATCACTTTTTCAAAAGCGGGTCTTTCGAAACTGAAAGTAGTCTGGATGCGTTTTTGGGGGGGGGGGGAAACCTTTTCCAAAAACCTGCATAAACCTCCTTTTTTAAGGTTTTCTGAGAGGGGGAGGGTGTTCTGAAAAAAGACGCATCCAGACTACTTTCACTTTCGGAAGACCCGCTTCCGAAAAAGCGATTGGAAGAAGATATTTTATTTTTTCTTCAGGAATTGGTATATCTTCTTCCGATCGCTTTTTCGAAAGCAGGTCTTTCGGAAGTGAAAGTAGTCTGGACGTGGGGTTTTTTTTTTTTTTTCAGACGTGTAGACCTAGCCTGAGTGGAGGAAAAACGTCCTTTTGTTTGTTTTAAGCCCACTGCCTGCCTATTCACTTCATTTGGTGAGCTAATACTCGCAGAAGGAGGAGCGACTGCTTGCCTGGCAGTGGGCTTGAGGTCTTCAAGACATCGATTCTACCTCCCAACTTCCTTCCCCTCAGCTGTGGAGAGTCTACTTCGTGGTCAAAAAGGAGCTGAGGCCCACGGCTCACTCGGTGCTCTCGTTTTGGAGGCACAAAGTGCTGCTCGGCGCAGGCGTGGGCCGGCGAAGCTGCCCTGCGTTCCCCAGACGAGTGCACAATGCAGCATCCGTCGGAGGAAAACCTCTTGGGGAAACTCACGTGACTTAAGGAAGGGACCTCTCCTTACATGGGCCGGGGCAAGTGGACCGAATCTAGAGGGGCCGCTCTCCCTGTCCACCGAGTACAGTTTCCATCTTCAAGGGCGGTGGGTAATGCAGGCAAGGAAAGGCATTGCCTTCCCAAAAGTCAGGGATGGCCCTGCCCATGCTGTGGCTGGCTGGAAAGGCTGGGGCCAGGGTGGGGCTGTCCAGCCAGCTGGAAAAGCCAGAAGTGGGGCGGAGGGGAGGGAGTGAGGTTGCCTGACTACTCCAGAGGCGGGGCTGAAGTTACCAGGTTGCTCCGGGGCTGAGCTGGGTCTGCTCAGCACTGGATGCAGCGGGGTGGGGCGGGGGAGCACTAACTTTGAGCCAGCAGAAGGGGCGGAGCCTTGAGCAGAAGGGGCGGAGCCTTGAGCAGAAGGGGCGGAGCCTTGAGCAGAAGGGACGGAGCTGAGACTTGCCTCCCCAAGCCAGCTGTTCACCCACCACCGCTGTCCCTCGTCCAACTGGCACCGTCAGACCTCCAAGGGCTTCCACTGGGGAAGGTGTAACTCGCACACCTCGTGTGGTGCACTGTCCCATGTAGTGGCACTTAGACCACTTCCAGCGAGAGATACGAACAAGGGAGCTCTCCAGTTTAGGCTGAGCCAGCTGGCGTTGTCACTTAAGGCTCCTACACTGAGATCCCCAGGTTCAAATCTGCCCGGTGGTGGTTACAAAGGCACAAACGTAGCCTGCCTGCCTGGCATCCTGTCTCTGTTTGAGTGCAGGGGAGGGGAAGGCTGGTTGGCGCGGCAGCCGAAGGGGTGAGGTTGCGGGGACGTGGAGGAAGTTCACAGGCGAGGAGATAATTTAATCTGACAGCCCATCCATCCAGCCGTCGCAAGGTTATCCTGTTGTGGGATGTTGTTTTTTAATGAAGGTGCCAGGTCTGAGTGAAACCTGCCTCCAGCCCCTCCGGTGCGTTACCTGGAGCCCTTCCAAAGCTCTGACATCACCCGCCTAGATGATCTCGTTAGACGAAAATCCCCTTCTCCCCAGCACCGCACTCCCTCCTCTGCTGGTCCGTTTAGACACGGCGCCTGCATCATCTTAAAGGGCCAGTCCCCTTTTACCAAAACCACCGGGAACGCTGGGGATGGAGGAGAGCAGAACTCACTGGATAGGAAGAGCAGAAATGAATTGTTCTACTAGCTCCAGGTCTCTTCTTCCCGCAGAGGAAAGGGTCTGAAATGCAAGCGGCTGCAAGATGTGTTAGATCAGCAGTCACCAAACTTTTGGGGCTGCCGCGCACCCGGGGGCGGGATCCGCGCATGCGCCGGAGCCCACAGCGCAAGAATGGCTCAGGCTGGCCCTGGTCACTGGGCGGGCGCGCATAAATGCCCCGGTGAGCACCGTGTTGGGGACCCCTGTGATAGATGATCATTATAGCCAGGGTCGGCCCTACCATGAGGCAAACTGAGGCAGCAGCCACAGGTGCCAGACTATGGGGGGGTGTCACTAGGACCCAGCGTGTAGAAGATTGTGTCAGCTGCTGGTGCAGATATATTCTCTCTGCTCTAGATGCACCGAGATGGAGGAGTGCTGGGCTGGAGGAAGGAGGCAGAATTGAGACCTTTCAAAGTTTTGGCCCAAGCGAGGAGGCAGGGGGGCGTCATTTGAGCTCCCCGCCTCAGGTGGCAAAATGTTGTGGGCCCGCCCTGTTTATAGCCATGCAGTTAGAGTAAGCAGGGGAGGGGGGGGAGGAGGGGGTATGTGGAGGGGGGGGGAATCTTGTGTTAAAATGCTTTGAGATGAGGGTGTTTGGATTCAGCTTCAACCCCAGGTTCTGATCCGAAACTTGGTGATTGTGATTAACAGGCCGAACTAAGCCCCCCTGTTCTGCATCCCCAGGATCTGGGTCCAAAGTTTCTCCTCTGATGCATTTGCTTGATCGGTAGATTTTTTTTCTTTTTATTTTTTTTGTAAGGACTGGAGGGCCAAGCTCTGTCAGCTCCTGCACCAGGCAAGCTTCAGTCTCCTTTGTGACCTAGCCAAGTGCGCTGCTGTTTCCACGGCATTCGGCCCGTCGCAAGGCTGCCTGATCTGATGGCCTCTTTATGATGGGGGCACCTGAGCATCTTGGGGGGGTTGATGAAACGCCAAGGAACAGTAGCAATTCTTTCTCCTCCCCGAGCCGTCACCAGATGCTCGCCATGGGCTTGCAGATGGGACACGGCCGTGGCACGTCACCTGCGGTCTGAGTGCCCCCACTTAGGAGATGACCCATTGGCCGCTCCATGGGTGATCATTCCTCTGATGTGAGAGGAGGAAGCTGTTGCCATGGCAAAAGGTGCCTTGGTCCTTTCTGACCGAGTTTAGGGGTAACCTGGTTTTCCAATGTGAAATCTGACTGGGCTCAGGCCGGGTCTTGGACCCAGCTTGCTGCAAGAGCCTTTGCGATCCTTGGCTTTAACAGCCAGAACCAAAGGGACTTCTCCTCTGGATCGCTCCCGTAGCCCATCGCCGATGTTTGTGTGCGCAACAATAGGCGAGTGTGTGTCTGTGTAAGCGCGTTGAGTTAAAAGGGACCATTTTTCTATGACTCATGGTGGTTTACGCCATAAAAGGGAAGTGACTCACCTTTTCAACTGAAGGAGAACTCCTAAGGCTAAGCTGACAGCACCTGTCTGGGACGTGGTTACTTATTAACATGTTGCCAGCAAGGGTGGCATGGGAACAAAAGGCTCGCTTGGCTTCCTCCAGCGCCAGAAGCTTTCATGACATCTGTTCCGAGACGCTGTGTTTTCTAGCAGGGCTTTCATGCTGAACGTGTAGGCTGGCAAATGAGGATAATCCGTTTGGGGCAGAGTTCCGTGAAGGAGGTGGAATAGTGCAATGGAATCTTTATCGATATTACTCACGTGTTTTACGGTTGTCTTTTTTTTTGGGGGGGGAGGGGCCCAGCAGCAATCAGGCCCCCATGGTGCGAGGTGCTGTCCCCAAGAGGTTACAAGCCTAAACAGGCAGGCCACCAAGGTGGAAGGGGAAACTGAGGCACAGAGTGGGGACGTGCCTTGCGCAAGATGACCCAGCTGATGAAAGCCAGGAAGAACCCTGTTACCCAGGGTCCCATCACAGTACCGCTTTGCTCTAGGCTGCTCGAACAATGCAATCTGCTCCCCATCGCTCCCCCCCCCTGCAATTTATATGGATCAAATTGCAGGTCATCCAACCCCAGGCAGTGAATCCCACTGGATGGTTGAGCCACAGAACGGGGTAGGAGACACCACGTTTCCATACGGAGCTGCTTCTGGCCGTTTTTTCTCCAGCTTGCTTTCCTCCTTGGCCTCCCTTCAGAGGCTGCACCTGGGTCCCCCCCATAGTTCTGGAGGTGGTAGGGTTCAGAGGGTGGAACCCCATCTGCTCTTTTCCTGTTGGCCAGCTGTAACTTTGTTGACAAAGCAGAGAGTCTCGGGTGAAAAGACTGGAGAGGTGGCTGGCTGGCAACATCCGTGGTCCGGCAGGATGTTATCATGGGTGTGGCCAAGTTTCCCATGGTCCCATAAAGTTTGTTTACAGCCACCAGTCCTGGCTTTCCGTGTTCTGTGTTATTTAGCTCTAATTAAACCCTAAATGCTGCAGCAGTGGACGTGTGGGTAACGCTGCCAGACAATATTGACCTCCTGTGGCCCGGCAAAGCCTCTCGTTCAGCCCCGGTCCGGACCCGAGGGTGCCGGTTCAACTGCCTCCGTGTTCCCTCTGCCCCAGTGCAGCCTTTGCGAGGCTTTGCCTGTTTCTCACTGCTGCAGCCATCTGAGCCGCTTTGGGGGGATTTTCCTGGTCAACTGTGGGAGCACGGCTCTGCCTCTCGGGATACCCCGGGCGCGTTGTGGCGTTGGAGGGCTCGCAGCCTCGCATGCACGCTGCAGAGCGATGGGAGCAGGCGTTCGGCTCGCTCGTCCTGGAGCCTTTGTTTCTGCTGGCCCACCCAGCTTGGGCGAAAAAGCACCACAGTGCTCAAGCGAAGGAGGTTCGTCTGTGGACGAGACTCGAGTTAGGGGCAGCCCACATGCACGTTCTGCAGCGAAGACCAGCGCTGTTAAAGGCAGGATACGAATGAGCACCGGGCGCTAACGATCACGCCACCGCCAGGCCAAGAGATCGGGCATAAGAGTAGCATTCTGTTTCAGCAGCGAGGGGCTTATATGTAGTGTAACCATAAGCTGGAGGGAGACCCACCTTCTTTTCCCGTCCCCCGTTATCCACCCACCTGCAGCGACTGCATCTCAGGGTGTTAAAATGCATGTAATTAAGTAACCGGGTAGCTGCTGAAAATGTCAGCGGTCACACACGGGGTGGCAGTGGGATGCGTGTGGGGAGCCAGCTGCTGCCTCTGTATCCGAGGCAGCAGCACAGGGAGACAGGCAGCTCCCCAGGATTTGGTGCATGCGGGGTGACGGCTTTTAAGCTCCCCGTGTACCAGGAGCCTGCTTGTAACCGTGAACGTTAACCGATGAGCTGATTGGTTAACGGTATACAAGATTACGCTTTCTCATTCCTAATTGCAAGCATGGACTGCAGTCCACTCTGGGAGTCAGTTCCTGGGACAGCACGCTGATCTTCCTCTGCGTGGTTGACGAGACACAAGTCTCCCAGGAGAAGCGATGGCTGGGCCAGAGCTGCCTTGTCAAACTAGCTGGGCTGATGTGCCGGCCATAGGTCTGCTGCATCTCGGTTAGTCTTTCCCTTCAACAATAAATCCCTTTCCATGGTGATCTTTCTTTTACAATCCAGCCCTTGGCGTACTGAAGATCACTCTGGCCGTGAAGCACGTTGGAGCATGTGAATACACCGGCATCCCAAAACGATGAATTCCTTTAGGGCTAGAATCAAACTGGTGTCTGGTATGTCAAGGCACTGACTGTGCAAACCACTGTCTGTTTTTTGTTTTGTTCTACCCATGCATTCTATATCTTCTCCCCCTCCAGAGGAGGGGGCCTGTCTCACTGCTTGTGGATTTTTTAACAAATTAAAAATAGTCTCGTCCCTTCTCCCCTTCCCCAAAATATTCCCTGTGCCTTGGCCCTGCAGGAGCCTGCATAGGGACAGGAAATGGGGGCAAGAGACATGAGATGATGGTATAGAAAGCAGACGAGCTTTTGTTTAGGCTAAATAAGTCTCGGGTGGGGGGGGTCAAATCTTCTACTAGGGGTAAATTGTAGCGCCATTGGTCTCTTTTTGCCCTCTGTCAGCTAATCGGTGCTTCTTGGGGGATGGTTCATGCCTTGGGGCGCTCTAGGTTCATGTCACTGTTCCAGTACAGATGCCCTGTGTGAGCTGGAACAAGTCATTTCATCTGCTCCTCCTCTGTAAAGCCAGAGAGAACCAGCCCTCCTTTGTCTGGTTAGATCGGAAGCTCTTTGGGGCAAAGATGGTCTCTTACTCTACCTACGTACAGCGCCTTGCGTAAAGGGGCCCTGATCTTGGATGGGCTCTGTAGGGGCTGGAAATAATAACTTGCACTAATAGGATCCACCGCTGTGGAGGAGGTTACATCATTCGGCACATCTGCTGGAGAGAATTCCCAGTGCCCGAGGGCGAGAGGGACTAAACGCAGAATGCCCGCGAGACGAGAGGCGGCTGGGAAGTCGCTCTGCTCGGACGGGTGCCGCAGGAGCCAGGAGGCCAAAACTGTCAGAATGATTTCCGCGCCTGTTTGGCTTTGCTGTTGCACCGAGCCAGTCCACCGGTACAAAGTTCCCCTGGGAAGCTTGATGCATTAGAAAAGGGTGGCGTTGCCAAAAGAGACGCGGCCAGTCCCAAGCTCTGTGTTTGAGGGGCCGGAGGGAGAAGCAGAAACGCCTCAAGCAAACAAATTGGCAGGCACGTCCTACGGCTATCTGGTGATTGCCTCTTTCTGTTTTTCTGTTTCCTCTGGACATAGCGTTCTTCCTGTCCTGCTGCTGAGCCTGGCACTGACCAGCTGCAGCCTCGGCCTTAGCAGTTCATGCTTCTTTCTCCTCATTCCCCAAGGAGGCAGTGTTTCCTACTGGTCAGAGGGGGAACCATGGGCTGTAGAGACCTTGCTGCCCTGCTACATGTGGGGCCTTATTGGCCATGTCACTTGACCTCCTGGCATCACGAGGATCTCAGCCCTTGGGTAGCTTGGGGATAGTGCATGTGAGCCACATGAAGTGTGGGAGGTGGTGCTGCACTCCTGGAAGGGGCGGGGCTGAGAGCAGAAGGGGTGGGGCCGAGGGTGGCATGTGTGTTGCACTCAGTGTAGCTTTCAGCCTGGGGATCCCCGAGCATTTTATAGCACCTGTGTCGGAACTTTTTCCTGCCCATTGAAATGCAGCGGGGATGGGAGCAGAGGGCAGGAGGAAGGGGTACTGCTGATGTAGAACTTCTCCAGTGGCAACCGCAGGGGAATTGCATCACTAACCGAATGCAAGTCCCCCCCGCCGGCATTCAGCCAGCCCCCGCAGGTTCAAATTCTGCCCTAATGAAAAGCTCCAGGGAGGGGGAGGAAGGTCGAGCAATGAAATGGGCAGGACGCTGGGGTCACATCTCGTCTACACAGGGGCATTCGGTCTCTGGATCAGATTGGAGCTGGAGTCCAGTTCTGCTCTCCGCTTTGGAAGCCGGTAGAGTGGCTGCATCTTTCTCCTCCTTCCCCCCACCCTGCCCTGCCCTGCCCCCAACAGGCACCTGTGTCAAGAATACCTGCCCCACCCTTTCAAGGTTGGGGACTACCATGTGGTTATACCTTTGAGTGATCTTGGTAACTAATTGACCATTCATTATCAGTGGGAAATAGGTCAATGGAGGGATGATTGGAGTTACTAGAGCGAACTTTCTGGGTGTCTGGCTGGTGAGTCTTGCCCGCATGCTCAGGGTTTAGCTGATCGCCATATTTGGGGTCAGGAAGGAATTTTCCTCCACGGTAGATTGGCAGAGACCCTGGAGGTTTTTCGCCTTCCTCTGTGGCATGGGGCACAGATCACAGCTGGAGGATTCTCTGCATCTTGTGGTCTTCAAAGTATTTGAAGGCTTCAATATCTGAGATATAGGTGAGAGGATTATTCTAGGAGGGGTGGGTGAGATTCTGTGGCCTGCACTGTGCAGGGGGTCAGACTAGATGATCATAATGGTCCCTTCTGACCTTAAAGTCTGAGTCTGAGTGCCAGAAGAGCCATCTGATGAAAAGGGGAAGAGGCAGCATGGTGGTAGTTGACCAGGTTAGAACTTCTGTCCCTGGATCTTTCTCTGGGCAAGCCCAGTTCCTCCTGTGCCTCAGTTTCCCCATCTGGAAGATAGAAATCATGCTGCCGACCTCCACCACTTGGAGGTCTACTGGTGAGGAAGTGCCGCTGGGTGCAGCAGAGACCTGGCTGTACTTGGGCCGTCATTGCTATTTGGAAGAACGCCTTCCCTTCTGCTAGCAACGTTTGAGCCTGCATTGCGAGGTACGATGGAAGCAATGCTGCTCCTCAGAGGCCAGGTCTGGGCGCGGCCCTTCAGGAACCGGCTTTGATCTCCTGCAGCAAGCCCTTTTTCAAATGAGCCGCGTAGCGCTCACCCTCCTTCCCCCGCCTCACCCCGGGAGAGGTTGAGATAACCGATCCGCGCCTGCACACACAGTTGCGCCATCTGTGTTTTACGATTGCTGCCTTCCAGGCCGCTCGCTCAAGGGAACTTCAAAAGGAGCGTATTGTAACCGCACCGCCTTGGGCAAAGATTCCCAGAGTCCTGCGGGTGGGAGACCCTGCCTGCCAGCCCAGTGCTCGTTAAGCAACGTCGTTTGGCTTGTCGGCTTTGTCTGCAGATGCTGCCGCCGTGGGACTTTCCCATCTCCGTTCTGTGGCTGTCTGGCCCGGGGGAGGCCAAAGCTGCGCAAATCGTTTCCTCGCCCCGTGGGTTTTGCTGCCCATGGGGAAGCTGGGATGGTTTTGAGTAGCATCGTGGGTTTGGATTGGCTGCAGGAGGCAGGTGCTCTAGAGGGAGGGATAGCTGACTGGCCTGTTAAACCCAAGGTTGTGAGTTCAATCCTTGCGGGGGGGGCCATTTAGGGACCTGGGGCAAATCAGTCAGGGGTGGTTCTTGGTCCTGCTATGAGGGCAGGGGACTTGACCTCTCAAGGCCCCTTCTAGTTCTGAGAGAGAGGTATATCTCCATGTATTTTATTTTTGTGGGTTTGAATTTCGCTCCTTGGAACAGCCAGAAGATGGGGTGTGCATCTTTCTCTCCTCCAGCATTGCCAGTGCAACTCAGTCCCCATTTGCCCCTTCCCCCTGCATCTCCAGGCATTCACCTGCCCATTGCAGTCCTGATCCCTCACACACGGGTTGGCCCTGGCACGTCCGTCAGGCCCTGTGATCCCAGTCTTGGGCCTGAGTCTGGCCCACAATGTGTCTGAAACTCACCAGCGCTTGTGCTGATTGTCGGGATTTGAACTCTGTTCTGCAGTAGGAGGAGCGTTGCCAGCAGATCGAGGAAAGTGATTATTCTCCTTTATTTGGCCCTGGTGAGGCCACAGCTGGAGTATTGCGTCCAATTCTGAGCTCCCATTACAGAAAGGATGTGGACACATCGGAGAGGGTCTAGCGGGGGGCTGGAGCACATGACCTACGAGGAGAGGCTGAGGGATTTGAGCTTAGTCTGTAGAAGGGAAGAGCAAGCGGGGCTTTGAGAGCAGCTTTCGACTCCCTGAAGGGAGGTTCCAAGGAGGCTGGAGAGAGGCTGTTCTCAGTGGTGGCAGATGGCAGAACCAGGAGCGATGGTTGCAAGTTACAATGGGGGAGGTCTAGGTTGGATATGAGGAAAAACTATTTCCCTAGGAGGATAGGGAAGCACTGGGGTGGGTTCTCTAGGGAGAGGGTGGAATCGCCATCCCTAGAGGTGTTGAAGTCCCTGCTTGACCATGCCCTGGCTGAGATGATTGAGTTGGGGTTGGTCCTGCTTTGGGCAGGGGGCTGGACTCGATGACTCCTGAGGTCTCTTCCAGCCCTGGGATTCTAGGAGTCTACTAAATTCCACCATCTGGTACAGCGATGGGCAACCCAGGCTCGTGAATGGCCCACGTGAGTGGCCCTCCTTCATCTCAGTGGGCCTCAAGATTGTTGTAACCAGGAGGCTGTCCGGGATAGGGTCGTTTTGCGGGGGAGTGCGGATGGAACCAGAGCAGTGCTTTGGACTGGATGCAGAGAGCTCATGGCTCTCCCAGGGATCCGCCCGTGCCTGACTTCACATGCCTATCCCGTTAGTAATATCGGTAGGAAAACAAGCTGTCTTGCGGGCCACCCGTCAAACCTTGAGGGGCCGTAGGCGACCTTGGGGCCGCAGGCTGCCCACCGCTGATTTGGAAGTGAAGAAAACCCCCACCTGGCCGCCATGGAAGACAATTACTCTCTTCTGCGCTTCCCTCGTTCCATCCCTGGTGAATGTTAAGCTTTAAAGGCTTCACCGTACGCTAATGACCCGGAGCTGGGATGTTTGCCTCCCTCACCATATTGCCAGGGGTGTCCCAGGCAAGGAAGGACGTGATGCCGGGTTTCTGGGGGGGGATCTGCCTGTTTGCCAGCAGCGCCCGGGTTAACTGGTTGAGTTGGGGAGAGAGAAAAAGAGAAGGGTTCTGACCCCTTCCACTCCTCCAGGCCGTTCCCCTTGGCTGCGGCTATGTCATCCCGGCAGTGAGGGGGCTGCGTATCGGCCTCTGGAGGATCGGCCAGGGTAACACCACAACACAAACACAACATCTGGAAGCACTTAAAAGGCTTTGTTTTTTAACACATTTGCAAACGCCGGAGACCCTCGTGCACAGGGTTTTGCAAACTCTTAGGAGCTGCATGGTGGGCTGCCCCCAAACCCGCCTCACCAAACAGCCTGGAATGGGTCTCCCTCGCGGTGTATGTAAAGAACCATCTTGTGGCATTTCAGAGATAGATGGCACCTTGCCATATAGGCACCGATCTTCTCTGAATGTCGTTCACTCTCCGCTGCTCCCAGAGGTATAAGAGCAATGTTCCCTCTAATCGTCTCCAACCACGTGTGGACTTTTTCCGTCCATGTGCGGAATAAATGTATGTGCATGGGAGCATGTGCAAATGTGCACCACCAATAAGAACACAGGCTGCCAGCTGTGGGCGCTCTTCTAATCAGCTGGATGGCATTTGAATATCTTCTGAGTGGCCGCACGAATGCCCAACTTACAGGGAACACCGTATGAGAGGTGCAATAGAGCATCTGAGTCCTCCCTCTCTTGTATGCTGTTACCGGATGTCAACAGTAAAGGGAAGCCAGACATGGTACTCTCATTAGGATATCTGTTAATGATGCAACATGTTTGGGATTTTTGGGGGGCTTTTTACACAAAGGGGGAAAATAAGAGAGAATAGAAAAATCAAATTCCTTAAAAGACAGGAACCTCCAGAGGCCAAATAAAGTCAAATGGAACAGGGTTATGGCGCAAAATTCAGTTCCCTCTAAGTGACTCTTTATTTAAAAAAAAAAAAAAAAGCTGCTGGTACTGTGTGTTTAAACGGTGCCCAAGAGAGGGGAATCCTCTGAGGGTGGGTCTATACCTGGCGTACGGCGTGGCGTTCCCAGCGCAAGGAGGCGTGCCTGCAGTAACTCTCATCGAGCTAGCTTGCTAAAAATCGAGCACAGCCCCCAACGGAGGGGCTAGCTGCCTAACCTCTTGGCTAGGTGAGTATTCGGAAAGGCCGCACCCTCCTGCCTCTCGTATGGCTGCAGCCACGTTGTTCTGCTAGAGCGACCAGGTGGATGTCCACTCAGGCTAGGAATGGCACGCCCAGCTCGAAGTGTAGATGTACCCCTGGAGAAGGAAGGGCGGGGTGTGATCCACTTTGACCGTACCCTTCATCTCACAGCGCTGGCTGTTGGGCTCTTCTTTCTCCTTGCTCTCCTCCCCCCCCCCCCAGCCCAATCTCGAGTCGATGGTGGTTTAAAAAAATAACCAATCCGTGCTCCTCCCCCTCCCCCCAGTTTTGGAGGCAGGAAAAGGATGGGGATTGGGGGAGGAGGGGAAAAGAAAAATCAGGCATCCTGCAAGGGAATTCACAGGAGACGCCAAAGCTGCCTCCATAGCAACAGGGCCTAGAATCCACCAGTCCTGCTCAGTGAAGAAGTTTCTTGCTAACGATCTGCCTCCATAGGAGTCGTAGGCCTCGTCGGGGGGGTGGTCTTCCCTCTCCCTTATGCTGTTAAATGGGGGCAGAACGTGTCGCCAGGAATGGGGCCTAACAGTCCGCTGTTTGGGGCCTCCGACTGCCTGAGGGCTTCCTCCCCAGACCACTGCCCTTCTGCACTGGACGGACACGGCTGCACTACAGTCACTTGGCCATTGGCTTCCTACTTTCCAGATGCAGCACAGAGGACGTTGTGCTCCCTAGGGGCTGGGCTGTCTGATGTCGGCTCCCATGACTCCTTGAGTTTGGAAGTGGGTTGTACGGACAGTAGTCCTGTCCAGTTTCCTTTCTCAAGACTCCATTCCTAAGTCTGGCTTCCTCCTGTCTCCACCAGGACCGTCGGATCGACTGCAGGGGTCGCCCAGGCACACTCAGCCCTTCCGTTCCTGTTCATCATCCCCTGACAAGTGCATGGGGTTGCTGGGCAACAGGGAGGAAGGCCCGGTTTGAACGGCACCGTTTGGCTAGTCGTTGTGTGGGAAGTTTCTTAGGGCACAGTTGCATTTATTCCTAACCTGCTGAACACCCAGGCTGTGTCTAGACTGCAGGGTTTTTCGAAAAAAAGTAGCCTTTTTTCGAAAAAACTTCACCTGCGTCTAGACTACAGCCGCGTTCTTTCGAAATTAAATCGAAAGAACACGGCTTTTCTTTCGACGGCGGTACTCCTCTTTTCACGAGGAAGAACGCCTTTTTCGAAAGTGCTCTTTCGAAAAAAGGTGTTCTTGAATGCGAACAGGGCTTTTTCGAAAGAGAGCATCCAGACTGCCTGGGTGCTCTCTTTCAAAAAAGCAGCTCACTTTTTCGAAAGAAGAGGTTGCAGTCTAGACGCTCTTTCGAAAGAGGCTTTTTCGACAGATTCTTTCAAAAACGCCTCTTTCGAAAGAGGCTTGTAGTCTAGACGTACCCATAGAGACTCCAGGGGGACCGAGAGTAGCACGGGGGAAGCCAACCAGCAGCAGCCAAAGCCCACATCATCCGTGGCTTGAAGTACAATTTTGTTGCAGCAAAGTGAACTTAAAACCAAGACTCAGACCTCCGTGGATTGGCCGGATTAGTGCTCTGCGTTAACAGCGATGTCCGTTCGTTGTCTATTTTCATAGCAAAATGGCAGACATTAGAATGATTATTTTATTAATTACAGGTGGCTAATAACTTGGTAAAAGTGAAGGGGGTAATCCTGGTTAATCAGTTAACCGATTAAAGGTTAGATTACCCTAGCGTTTGAACCGGTTAACTAAGCAGGATCCAGGCTGGAGACCGCTGCAGCCTGTCTGGAGTAGCTCCCAGCCCCAAGTTGGGGCTGGCTGCTGGCTCCCAGAGTAGCCCCGTCCATGGAGGGCACAGGCGCCTCGCGGACCGAGGCTATTCTGTGGGAGCAGCCCCTGCCTCGCGAGGTGCCCAGGCCCACCATGGATGGAGGGGGCTACCCCGAACAAGAGCAGCCCCTTACCTGTACCAGGTGGACAGCTGCTCCAGCCCCCACTGGTTACTGGTGAACCAATTAACCTTTCACATCCCTAGTAAAAGCATCTGGCTTGGTTGATGGTTTAGACTGGTGGTTAGTGAATCACATGCGCGTGCAAAGAGCTGCAGGCGATGCATTAAAGAGCCATTCGCAGCTCCCGGGGTTCAGTTACACTTCAGTCTGAGTATGGGGGTGGGGGTCAGTCAGGGCTCCAGCATTTTGTTCCTGTGTCTGTCTTAAGGCACCTTTCCTTACTGTCAGGGCTAGTGTACTGGGACAATTTAATTTTAGCCACCTTAACTGCTCTGTGCCTCAGTTTCCCCTCCTCCTCTCCAGCCCCCCCCGCCCCCCGGCAAAATAGGCTTATCGTATTATCTGCCTGCGGGCTTTGTGATGTTTCATCAGTTCCATGGGTAAGAGGGGACTGAGTATCCACAAAGGAGTAGTCCACGATCGATCTGTTATGTGTTCCCAACCATGGGGCTTTGTTCGTTGTCTGGAAATGAGCTTTTTGACTTCCTTTCATCAGCCTCTGCCCCAGGGATTTCCCTACACCTCCCCCCCCATGGGGGTGTTTACCCTCCCTGAATTTCCCCAACACCCTCCCAGTTTTGTGAACTATGGTGCCATACAGCCCACCTTCACCCTCACGGTCTCACCCCTCATCGGCCTTGACACCCCCCTTTGTAAGTTTGAACCCCCCTCTGCCCGCTCCTTGCATTCTTCCAAGCCCTATCACGCACTCCGATATGATCAATCCAGAGCCATGCCCAGCAAAATTGAGTTTGGTCGATCAGACTCTTAATCACACGCTCAGATGATAGAAGCCGAAAGTAGGAGCAGATGTCCTTTCTTGGCTCCCTGCAGAGATCCAGCTGAGTACATTTGCTTTTCCCAGGAATGATGTCAGCACATCCTCTGCTCTTATCACTGAATGATAACTGAGCTGGCCAATGCAAGGAGCTATCTGCCCACGACTCTTTGGCAGCCTACTGGGAATGAACTAGGAGATCTCAGACCAATTTCTAGTGCAGATGTGTCTACATCACGCAAGCCTCCATCCTGGCGGGCTTCCCTTAGGCATGTCATCTCAGCAGAGAGTGGGCTGCGATTTCCTTTACCCCCTAGGGTATGTCTAGACTACAGAGTTTTGTGAGAAAAACGGCCGTTTTTCCAACACAACTTGAGTTACATCCACACTGCAAGTGCGTTCTTCCTCAAAAAAATCGAAAACAGGGGTGTTTGTACGATAGGTAATCCTCATTTTATGAGGAAGAGCGTGTGTGGGGGAGGAAGAGGGAGTTCTTTCGGAAGAGGAGGAAAAAGCGCAGGTGCCCTGGTGGCTATTCCGTCCATAGCAATCACAGCTTACGTGCGAGAGAGCGTCCATTCAGTCTGGATGCTCTCTTTAGAAAAAGCAGATCGCTTTTTCGATGCACTTTTGCAGCGTGGGCATTCTCTTTCGGAAAAAGTATTTTTGGAAGATCTCGTCCGAAAAAAGCTTCTTCCGAAAGAAGCCTGCAGTCTAGACGTAGCCCTAGAGGGATTTGGGATGGGGCACGTTGACTGAACCGGGTCGGGGAAGCTGGAATTGCTGCTGCTTATCCAGTCTGGCTCAGCTGGTGTACAGAAGGCATAAACTTTCTAGGCGGCAGTCGGTTGGGGCCTGGACCTACAGCAGTAGCCTTGCTCTGCCCTGACGTTGAGTTGTATTGTGGTAATGCCTACAGGCTGTCAGGATCGGGCCTGTTATACCATCATAGTCCATGGCAAATAGCCTGCTAAGGACTGTTGCCCCAGCCAAGGTCTGCTGTTGTAGCAGATGTCATGCGGGGATGTTCCCAGATCTGGCTTGATCCCTTGTACTTGATGCCGTACCGACCTTTTGGAAGACTTTGTCCCGACCCCAAAGAGCTTCCTCTAAACCAGCGTTTCCCAAACTATGGGCCTGATACCGGGCCACGGGAAAAAATACCAGGCCTCAGCGTGGCTGCCAGGAGGGGAGCAGGGTGGGGTACGCTGGGAGGAAGTGTGTGTGTGGGAGGGAAACTGGCCACCGGGAAGCAGGGATGGCGGCAGCAGGGCTGTCCGGAGGAGATCAGGGCGGGCGGGCGGAGGAAGCAGGGTTGGATGGGGGGCTGGACGGGGGAGATTGTGAGGAGGAGAATGGGAGAATCAGCTGCCGGAAGCAGCGGGGCTGGCCAGGGGAGATTGGGAGGAGAAGCGGGGGGGAGGGGAAGGGGGGAGCGAGGAGGGGTGGGAGGGAGCAAATCGGCTGGCGGGAAGCAGGACTGACCCAGGCACATGCAGACCCGGGCACACGAGTGAGTCCAGCCCCGGGGATTCCAATTTGCCACCCCCCCCCCCCCCAAACCTTCCCTCGAGTAGTTGCAAACTGCCTGGCTGGTAGACACACTCAGGCAGCGTTAGCACATCTACCAGCCAGGCAGTTCGCAGCTACAACTGATACTCCTAATAATAATAAAACTTACCTAATTAGACAATACCGGGCATTTTCTATGTCCGGTATTTTCTCAGTTTGTTTCCCGGACAGAGCTTTCAAATACCGGACTGTCCGGTACAAAACTGGGCACCTGGCAACCCTCCTTGCACCCTCCCTCTGAGCCAGATACCCTACCCCCAATCTGCTTCTGCTCCTGCCTCTTGGAGTGCCCATGTGGGGCTGGGTCCCCCAAGCCCTGGTCCTGGTGAAACACTGAAAATTTATTCATTTTTAATTCTTTTTTTATATGCATTTATATTTTTGGGCTGCAAAAAACAGTACCAAAAAAACCAGGTTCCAACTAAAGTAAAAAGTTTGGGAAACTTTGGTCTAGCCAGCTTTCTATCCATCTTACAGTCCAGGTATCCAATCCATATTCCCTTAACTCACTGGCAAGAATATGGTGGGTGACCGTATCAAGAGCTTTGCTAAAGCTGGCACTGGGGGCTTTGGGAGGACCAGAAACAACGTATTTGAATAGTCATCATTTGCTTAATGAATATGCAAATATGCAAATGAATGTTACCGGTCCTCCGAAAGCTCATGAATGGATTTACTGGTCCCCGTGTCAAAAAGTTTGGGAACCCCTGCTCTAAACTAATAGACACAAGCTTGTGTAAAGGGGAGAAAATATAATGAAGTGGGGAACGCCCCGTTGGATGCAATTCTTGGTGGGGGTTAGCATTTTCATAACTCCATGGGGCCTCGAGGGCTGCCAGCTCAGGTCCCCGCTTGTGTTTGGTGCTGCATGGAGAGGGTGATATCGTCTGCCCCCAAAAGCTGCTTCACTCCCAACCTACGCATTCCCCGTGCTAGCCCGGATTGGCAAGGTCGGCTACTTCTCTCCGTCCTGTCCTCGATCCTCCTCCCTCTGTATGCTGCCCTCAGTATCGCTCAGGAAGGAAAGAGTGGATTCAGGCTTTCTGATGCCCTGCGTCTGCTGGGAAAGCAGTGCCCGGTACCTGCTGCTTCCCCCTAAGGCGGGAAAAGAAGCACGCAAGGATGTGGTCTTTGTGGACTTCAGTGTGGATTTGTACCTCCTATGGGCTCGCTGGTGCCAGGTGCCGAGAGCTCTTGACATTGGTATGAATTGAGTGCACAGCTTCTCTCCACGGGTGTGAAGCACCGCACGGAAATGGGCCCAAACATTTTTAAGGTACCCGTCAGGTTGATGTCTACACTTCCCTGCATTGCGCCAGCCTTCCCGCTCTTTGGTTCCGTAATAGCGGAGGAGGTTCTGAACCCTAGAATCTAGAATACTAGGACTAGAAGGGACCATGAGAGGTCAAATCCAGTCCCCTGCCCTCATGGGAGGACCAAGCACCGTTTGGATCATCCCTGACAGGTGTCTGACCAACCTGTTCTTAAATATCTCCAGTGATGGAGATGCCACAACCCCCCTAGGCAATTTATTCCAGTGTTTAACCACCTGACAGGTAGGAAGCTTTTCCTAATAACCAATCTAAACCTCCCTTGCTGCAATTTAAGCCCCTTGCTTCTTGTCTTGAATCTTCTAGCCTGACAACCCAAGTGTTTCATTAACTCTTTGCTTTCTTTTTTTTCCCTCTTTGCAGGTTCTGTGGCGAGAGATGGAGACTTCTGGGCACGTGGACCAGGTATGCAAAGGGGAAAACCAACTTGCTGCTGGAGCATCTCTGTAAAAGAGGTTTCGTTCCACCTTTTGGGAAGTGGAATCCTGGGAAAGCACAAGAGGAACCCTTCACCTGCAAGACCTGAAGTAGAGGTGTTGGGTGAAAGGAGTTCAGCCTGGTTTCTACAGGAGTCTAGATGGTTTTGGAGGTTATGATGGGATCTTAAAAGGAGCCTCCCTCCACCTGGAAACTACCTCACAGTGCAGTTACTGTGGTTCACTTTCTATGCTTTGCCCCATTTTTTTTTTCTGTTTTACTCCGCTTCCTCCTGGTTCTGACCGTACCTTGGGGAATCCCATACAGAGATGGGACTTGACCTCCTTCAAGATGCACTATTCTGGGCCTTTAGACCTGGAAATTCTTCTCTTGGCCAGGAGGCTTTCAGGCCGGCTATGGTGGGGTGAATGGCTAAATGCTTTCAAGTCAACCAGGGGCTTGATTTCCATGCTCTTTGGAAAGAGCCCCACAGTTTGCTTATTTTCCATGGAAACAGCTACAGATTTTTTTTTCTCCTTTCTCCCTTCTGACTTCTTTGGATCTTGGTCCTCTACGTACGGCTGGTTTATGACCCAGTGTAGATGCAGCCCCTTGCCACAAAAATAGCAAAGGTGAAAACCTCTGCTGACGTGCAACTTGCTGAATGAAGGGAGCAAGCTGTGTGCACCTGCATGGTGATGAGAACATGTTGGGATGTTTGCTGGGATAGTCTCTTGAGATGCAGGTCCTCTCGTGGTGTAGAGAAAAGACGTGTTGTGTGGATACCTCAGTTCAGTGCAAGTCCACGGAGACACTTAATTGCAGCTATCTTTAAACCAGAATGGGCGGGGGACCAGATGAAGGAACACAGGAGACCGGTAACTCCAGGGAGCGAGCATCAAGGCACCAGTAACAAACTGGGAAAATGTCACCTTCAGCATCTATTAAATGTCTCCTTTAAAAAAAAAAATCAATTGCCTCTCTTGCTACTCAGTCCCTCGTGCCTTAGCTCTGAGACCTCAGCACTGGGGTGTCAGGCAGCAGGAGAATGCGAGAGTCGGATACAAAGGAAGCCAGGGTGCTGGCCACCATCTCGGCACCTGAATGTGCCAGAGTGGAAATTGGATGTCCTGTCCTACTCCCACCTGAACACCCGTCTGAAACGTCACCGCCTGATGGTGTGAGCACCAATGTACAACCGGCTTACGTGGCAATTGTGCCAATAACGTGTGTGGTTTTCAGCTCCCAAATGTGTGTGTTGTCTCCCTCCTACCCGATATTCATGCAAGGCACCAGAAGTGCTCTATGGAATTACACAGCAACAGGAGCACTAACTAATACGGAGACTGAAAATCTTTTTCAAAATGGAGGCGATGTGACTTCAGTTCTCTGTGGGAACTGTTTTCTCACAGAAGCCAAGTTAGAATAAAGACTGTATGTTTAATATCTTTGTATTCCGTGTGCCATGATGCTTCTTTTTACCAAGGGTCTAGATTTGAGATTGGCAGCACTTTGTGGTTAAAGTTTGCATAGTTTTCTGTATGCTGTGGCTTCCTGCCTCTGCTTTGTGTTTTCAGTTCAGATTTGAAGAAACTCACTGGATTTCATGTCGTTTTTTTACTGCAAGCGGCCCTTGGCCCCAGAATTGCTGAAAAGGGGTTTTGACCCAGTCTGTACCCTTGGGCTGAAATGTGAGTGTTGATGAAACCCCGAATCAAAAGATGGTTGAATGGCTTGTGGTTTTGCAGTGATGGTTCTGTGTGGCTCATGGTGAAAAATGAAGGGAGCAAGCTTGTAACTGGCTCCTTTTTAATTAGCCCAGTTTAACTGGTGGGCATATAGGTACGTGAAATGGCCCCTCTAAATGCCCAGATGCAGAACTGGATTCTGAGTGGTGCAGAATAGATGTGATCAAAAGGATATTCTCTTCCTTCTGTTCGCCAATGATCCAAAGGTAGATCAAATGTTGGTCTCTCTCATGAAGTAGATTTCCTTGGTGGATATGGTTACAGCCACACTGGTGTAAGTAAAGGAGAATTTAACTGTGTGCAAACTGTCTCCTAAAACTGTTTCCATCCCGTTGTGTAGTGCTGCATTAAAGCAATAATGTACTTCCACGGTGCACAGAGGATCCAAAGAGTAAGTGCAGAGTTAAAACGGCTTGAATGCAAGAATAGCCCATTGGTCTGTTCAGCTGCTGGAGTGCTTTTGAAGAGGTCTGCCGGTATTTCTCCTCCTGGATGCATGAAGAGTTGAGCGGAGCCCAGTGGATTGGTGTTCTGCAGCAGCTGTGACCAGCAGGAACAGTCCCCAGGCAAATTAAAGGGTTCCCTTCTGTGAGTCAAACCTGGATTTCCATGTCTCAGAGGGGTTTTCCGTGTTAGTCTGTAACTTTAAAAACGAGTGGTCCTGGGGCACCGTAGAAACTAACAAAAATATAGAGTAAATTTAAAAAAACAACTAATAGTCTGGTAGCACTTGTAGACTAACAAAACATGTAGATGGTAGGGGTGGCAGCTAACAGGTGGTTAGATAATGCTACATCTCTTACTTACACCTCCTGTTGGCTGCTTTTTTTGCTACCGTTCCACCTGCCGGCCTCCACAATGGCATCTATACTCATCTAATGGTGTGATATTCACCACCACTTAAAATCACTTCTGAACGTGAGCTGTGGGGGCCAAAATCTGCTTTGTTACACCTGTGAATCCCGGTGACTTTCTTTTTAATGAGGCTACAGAGACCTAACTGTTTATTTACATTCCCATTGAGGAGGTAGAATCCCGTCTAACCAGTTAAATGTTATATTTGACCGATTAAATTGGGTAGGCTGGAGTGGTCCCGCCTCTTCCCCTCGGTTAACCATAATCGGTAAGTCTCTCCTGGGAAGAGTGAGGAAACCAGTTAATCCTTCACATCACTAATTACCATAGTAAGGAGGAGCCCAGCCCCCACTGGACTAGGGACCGTACGAACACTGAACAAAGAGAGACTGCCTGCCCAAAAGGCTTATGATCGAAGGCTTTGTCTACAGTCCACAGCTGTTAGTGACACGGCTGTGTCGACACAGCCATCTCACTAAAAGTCTGGCAGTGTGAGCTCCGCTTGCTGGTACTTTGCCAACAAAATACTTCCGTCCCCTAGGTGCGGGGTTCGCGTTCTCGACAGGAGAGTGCGTCTGCTGCCAACCACCCATTTACACGGCCGCTTGCCGGGGCCAAACTTTTGTCTAAACTTTTCGGCGGGGATGGGGCTTTTTTAAAGCACCCATGGGTGATGTTCAATTGGCAGTGGAGACCAAGCCGAAGCACAAGACGAGAGACAACAGACAGGGGAGCTGAAGGAGACGATACCAGCCAGGATAGAAGGTGGTGTTGGAACACACCCCCAGCCGAAACTTGGTTGAATTGTGCTTTGTGTAGGCTTGGCAAAGGGAACTCACACAACTGAGCTGCAGTGCCCAAAAAAGACCCCACATGTCTCCACTGATGGCCTTGTCCTTTTCCTTAATGCCCCTTGACACTACTACCTGTGTGCCATGCACTCACCCACCGCCTCTTTAACTGTCCCATCTCTCTTCCGGCAACTCAACCCAGTTTTGTCCTTTGTAGCTGCTGTGTTTTGAACCGACAAATGTTGGTTTGGATCTCTGCCAGGGAAGACGTGAGTTCAGAAGGTAGTTCAAATCGAGGGCGTGCATGGTGGTGAATGTTTATTCTCCGATCCTTTTCTCTCCTTACGCCACCCGTCCATGCATTGCTGTAGGAACGCTGGCGAACCCAGGCTCGATCAGAGACAAAGGGATGGAAAACAGCCAGAGTGGCTGAGGTTTACCTCTCTGCAGTTGGGTGGTGTCTGGGAAATAAGTTGCACGGTTTTAGTCCTCTGCCTTGAGGACAGGCCTCTGCATGTCCAAAAGAAGCTACCCTCGCAGCTGGCACGAACTCATCCTACTGCTAGCAGGGAGGCACGGGGACTAAAGGAACTTCTAGGAGCAGAAAAATCAGAGGGGTTGCCGTGTTAGTCTGTAACTTTAAAAATGGCGAGACGTCCTATGGCACCTTAGGGTGTGTCTAGACTACAGAGTTTTGTCAATAAACACGGACTTTTGTCGACAAAACTATACCTGCGTCCACACTGCCTTTGAGTTATGTCGACATAACGTCGACAAAACTCAGCAGTTTTGTCGATGTATGTAAACCTCATTCTACGAGGAATAATGCCTTTTGTTGACAGAGTTCTGTCGATAGAAGGCGTTATTGCATCTACACTGTCCTTTGCGTCCACACTGTTATGTCGACAAAGCGGCTTGCTTTGTCGACAGAACTGGATGTAGTCTAGACGCTCTTTGTCAACAGAAGCTTTGTTGACAGTATCTGTCGAGAAAACTTCTGTCGACAAAACCCTGTAGACTAGACGTACCCTTAGAGACTAACATATATATGCTTTTGTGGGCAAAACCCACTTCCTCAGAAAGGGATAACACAAACCCAGAATTTATATCTGAAATTATAAGAGAAAGTCCGGGTAAAACTCCTTGTTTTAAAATATATAGGATCATGAACTTTCATGAGTAAAACCCACTTCATCAGATGAATTGGTGTAGAAATAGAAAAAACTAAGATATATAAAAAACAACAGAAGTACCTGTCAGTTGTAAGACCTGTGTTAATGAGGCTAATTAAGTGTTCAGTTAAGCAGCAGAGGCTGCCTCTAGAGCGGAGGTGAGGGGAGCTTGTATTGCTTGTCTTGAATTGTCACTTCAGTATGTCTTACCCCCAGTGTGGTTCCAATGCTGCTCTTGTATTAACACAATTCTTTTAAAAATGATTGAATGACATTGACAGCTGGGGGAGACGCATGTAGGTATATCGGGACCGGTTCTTTTCATCCGTGTTCTGCACCAAGCCCTGCTATTCTGCTACTAGATCTCAACCAGCATTCCCTCTCATTTCTTCCATCCACGTGCAGAATAAATTTTGTTCCGTACAGATGTGCATCCCCGGTAGAAATTCATGCTGCCTGCTGTGGGTGCTCTGCTGCTCAGCTAGGCAGTCTTTGAATATCTCCTGGATGGCCGCCCAATCGCTCCACTTACCCTGAATTTTACTCCAGTGTTACCTGTATGTCTTCATGCACCATCATCCTAATTTGTTCCCAGTTACAGGCTAAAACAGTGTTTAAACAAGTGTGGCTTATTCCTAGAAGAAAAGGGAAACAAGCCAGCACCTCCCTACTGCAATAACTGTATCCATCTAGACAGTGCTGATAAAACTATTTTAGTGTAAAAAAAAAAAAAAAATCACCTCTGCTTATTGAAATAGGGGGATGCCCTCTGTTGGAGGCATTGTAGGGAAATTGGAACATACTTAGACATGTGGTGAGTTATGTCCAGGATTTAGATGGGGCTTTGGGGACATTTTTAAAGAGATCCAGCTTATGACGATAGGCATAAGCACAGTCAACCTGTGGAACTCCTTGCCAGAGGATGTTGTGAAGGCCAGGACTTGAACAGGGTTCAAAAAAGAGCTAGATAGCCACAGATGGACTTATCGTCTATGAATCTATTAGCCAGGATGGGTAGGAATGGTGTCCTTAGCCTCTGTCTGTCAGAGGCTGGGAATGGGTGAGGGGAAGGAATCGCTTGATGATTTCCTGTTCTTTCCCCTCCCTCTGGGGCGTCTGGCATTGGCCACTGTCAGAGGACAGGATACTGGGCTAGATGGACCTTTGGTCTGACCCCGTCTGGCCGTTCTGATGTTCTTTTGCCAGCTTTCTGAAGGTGCCTTATCCCAGCTAATGTAATGCTCTAGGAAAGAGTCTACCACGCTACATTTTGAACAGAATGACAACTTAATTACTTTTTCATTGTTAGCAGCAAGATTTTGTATTGCACGTTATTGGAAAAACGATGAGCTCCTCCTCCGACGGAACTGTGTGATGGTAAACTAGGGGCCGTTTTTGTAATGGCAAAGTTCATACCAAGTGGGCGCGTAAGAGAAGCCTCAGAAAGCGGATAGGTTTTTGGAAATGTGGCCACCCTTTGCGAGAAGACCGTGCTCCAGTCATGCGGCCAGCTTCTTTTTGAATATTAGTCTGATCCATCACAAGCACCAGCCAATGTTGTATGTTCACAGGCTTAAATCGCTGCAAGGGAGGTTTAGTTGGACATTAGGAAAAACGTTCTCACTGTCAGGATGGTGAAACACTGGAATCAGTTGCCTAAGAGGGTTGTGGAATCTCCATCTCCGGAGATATTTAAGAGCATCTTAGACAGACACCTATCAAGGATGATGTAGATGGGGTTTGGTCCTGCTGTGAGGGTAGGGGACTCGCCTTGATGACCTTGCGAGGTCCCTTCCATTTCTAGGTTTCTATGATGATGATGATTCCGTGTAACTTGAATAAAAAGTGAAAAATAAAATAGCGTAGACTGGGGCAAGACCATGTCTGCCAGTGAGCCCTTGTAGACTCATTTCACTGATTGCATAGGTTTGAACTCGGTGCTGGAGCAGATCGGAGCTAATGCATTCACTGGTGCTGCTTTGCACTTACGCCAATAGCCCGTGCAGGTATGGCGTAAACTAAATTGGATGTAAATTGTTAAACACGGGTAAGTTCCAAGTAATGCTCCTTGGAAAAATAGTCCCAACCATGCCTACCTCATGCTGTTACCCCTCAAGAAAGAGATCTTGGGGGGACGGTTGACAGTTCTCTGAAAACTTCAGCTCAATGCACTGCAGCAGTCGGCAAGTCCAATAAGAATGTTAGCGCTATTAGGAAAGGGGTAAGACAGTAAGACAGAAAAATCATAATGCCGTTATGCAAATCCAGGGTATATCTACACCTGGAATGATGTGTCCGTTTCTGGTTGCCCAATCTCCTAGGATCCTAGGGCTAGAAGAGACCTCAGGAGGTCATCAAGTCCAACCCCCTCCCCAAAGCAGGACCTAGCTCCAAAAGGATATAGTGAAACTGGAGACAGTTCAGAGAAGGGCAACAAAGATGATCAAAGCTCTGGAAGAGCTTCCTTTCGAGGAGAGAGACTAAAACGACTGGGACTATTAAGCTTAGAAAAATGACAGCTGAGCGGGGATATGACGTCTATAAAATCACAAACCACGAGGAAAAGAGGGAATAGAGAAGGGTTCTTCACCCTTGCCCATGATACAAAAAGCAAAGATTACCCAGTTAATTTAATAGACAGCAGGTGGCACAGAAACAAGAGGCAATACTTTTTCACACTCAGCACAATTAACTTGTGGAACTCCTTGCTGTGGGATGGTGGTGTGGCCAAAAGTTGGACGTTTTCTTTTCTGAAACCAGTTTTACAATGGCTATTCGCCAAGATGGCCAGTGATGCAGCCCCATATTTAGGGGACCCCTAAATCTGACTGCTAGAAGTTATGAGCAGAAAGCAGAGGCAGAGCCCTTTGTATTTGCCTTGTTCTGCATGTTACTCCTGAAGTTTGGGCACTGGTGAGAGGTGGAGGCTGGATTCAGGTATAGAAGAGACCATGGGCCTGACTCAGTTTGGCAGTTAATGTTCTTACAGGGAGCTGCTCCTGGATGAATCTACGCCTCCACGCACATACTGCCGTGTGGTGGTGGCGTCTGGTTCCTGTTCATGCTAGTGGACAGCACTGTGGGGGTTGTGCAGGGCAGGGGGATGCATGCTGCAGCATTCCTGGACAGCTGAGAGCTTGGGTGGTCACCCAAGAGAGATTCCTAGGTTGCTCCATGCTTAGAGTGCCCACAGTTGGCTGCACGTGTTTCTACTGGCGGTGCACATCCTTGCATGCTTTGGTGCATGTAACAAAATTTATTCTGCACACAGATGGAAAGAAATTAGAGGGAACCACTGGTAGACAGCCTTGCCTGGGCTCTGCCGGCTCTCTGAACTGTGTGAATTATTTCCCCCAGCAGCTCCGGGGAAGTGGTCCCAGCACTGCGCAGGGTAAGACGCTTCCTGCTGCGGCCGTCTTGAAGTTCATAACTAATATTGACTTCAAAGGCTGTTTGCTCTTCTTGTCGGGCGTGTAATCCAGGCTTGTGGAGAGATGGAAAGTCAACACGAGGCCGGGCCATTGGAAAGGGAAGGAGGTGTAGGAGCTGTGATGTGATTTTTTTTTTTTTTTTTTTTAACCTGTGTGTCTAAGGAGGAAAACCGACCTGTTGTTCTTGCTAATAAATACAAGCAGGAAGCGCGGCTAAACCCGTGGGGATTTATAAGTTTGCTTTTGATGAAATGCAAATAATCAGTCGAGGCTCGCTCGGCCTGAGCGCTGCTTTTGGGCTTTTGTGTGCGCTGTGCTGGCTGGCGCCTGCTCTGTCCGATAAGAGGGCTCTCCGGGGTGCGCCGGTTTTTGCTAAAGGAGGTGCTTTTGAAATGCCTTTGTCTACCTGTCTCTGGCCCGGATCCTACAAAAGGCCAGGCAGCCCCAATGGGGTGCGACTGGCCCTCCGTGCCCATCCGCTCCCATGGGAGAACACCTCCACCTCCAGCCCATCTTGGGCATTCGGCACCTTGCCAGGTGCCACCTTTCATTTTGCAGTCGGTTACGGGGAGGGCTATGCCACCCACGGGCGTATCCAGGCCTGAGTGCAGAGCTGTGTGGGGCCGCTTGGTTTCCTAAGCCCCAGATTGCTGCTTGCTGTGCGATTGCAAGAAAGAGCCTTCCACCTTGATACAGCCTGTGTGCGAGACAGCCCCATGCGTCAATGCCTGGCTCTGGAGGCTTCCCTTCCCCTCGGATGCTGTCAGAACATAATTATAGGCGCTTAAAAGCTTGCACGGGCTATTCCTTAGATAAACTGTCATCTCTATTAATGCTTATTAGGCTGCAGACTGAAGGAGCATGAATGGAAACTGGCACTCACGTCTAGCTTTCACAAGCATTCAAATTCACATGGAATTTTGCTGACAGCAGTGGCCTTAGCGTGTGCACGCACACACACACACGATCAGTGATACCTCTCAACTCCACACCCGGTGCTGCCAGCACATCTCAGGCCAGGCTTGCACTAAAGGGAAAGGTCAAATCAAGATACGCCGCTCCAGCTACGTTAATTAAGTAGCTAGAGCCAGTGTACCTTGTTTTGAGTATCCCCACCGTCCCCACAGTGGAAGGCCGACCTGAGCAAACACTCCCACCGGCTTTCCTTATTCCTCGCAGAAGCAGGAGTACCAGCCGTGGCTGGTGGTGCCCTCTGAGTTTGATTTAGCGTGTCTTGACTAGACCCGCTAAATCAAACTCCGGAAGACCGATCACAGTGGTGCCAAGCTTTGATGAGTGAAGATGTGGCCTAGGTCTTGAATTGATTCACAGATTTTTAAGGACAGAAGGGAGTCTTAAGGTCACTGCGTCTGATCACCTGAAGAGCACAAGCTCCTCAATTATATTGATACCTTTGTAACAAGCCCAATAACTTATATTTTGCTAAACCCTCAATCTTGATCTGAAGATAGCCAGAGATGGAATAGAAGATTGGGTCAGACCAAAGGTCCATCTCGCCCAGGATCCAGTCTTTCAACAGTGGCCAATGGCAGGTGGCCCAGAGGGAAGGAACAGAGTAGGTGATCATCCCCTACAGTGGTCCATCTCCTGTCGCCCATTCTCAGCTTCTGACAAACAGAGGCTAGGGACACCGTTCCTGCCCCGCCTGGCTAACAGCCATCGATAGACCCAACCTCCATGAATGTCTCCATTTCTTTTTGGACCCTTGTTATCGCCTTGGCCTTCACAACATCCCAGTTTCGTTACTGATTATTCAACAGACCAGGCTCTTTAAAGCAGCCGGCCCTGCCCTCGATTCATGTGCGTGCGGTTTTCAGGTCCAACAGCAACGAGGCGGCTGAGACTCACTAAACTTTTCACTCCACTGGCACCTAGGTCTATGGAGTGGAAAAAGCAGCTCCTCACCCTTCCCCCCCCCCCCCCGGTTCTGTATTGCTTTGCCCTACGGGAGTGGGGCACCTCAGCTGGTGAGGGAGACAGGCAAGAAATCTGATCTAATATTTCTCCCTTTGGAAACTGAGTGTGAATTTTGAAAACCTCCTCAGTCGGGCCCCTTACCTGTGTCTCCGTGGTGAAAACCATGTCACAGACCATGAAATAAGCCCTTCCCAGTGAATTGTGATGTCTCCTGGTTTCAAGGGGGCTTCCTACCTCCTACTGGGCTGGAGAAGGGCAAGACCTGTCCCTTTCTTGCAAACTGCTCTGGTGGTAGAAAGTAGGGGGCCTGACCAGACCCTATTCTACCTCTTGCGACTTCCTGCAGCTGCAGGAAGTTTTGAGGTTGCTGCCTTCAGAGTCCAGCTCCGAAGGCCGCACAGAAGAGAGGAGGGCAATCCCATGACCCCCACCAGCTCCCTGCCATCTCCTTTTGGGTGTGGACCTCGCGGTTACACCACCATGAAATTTCAGGCTGGAACAGCCGGAAACGTGAAATTTACCAGGCTTCGAATCCGGTGAGATCATCCCTGACAGGTCTGTCTAACCTGCTCTTAAATATCTCCAGAGATGGAGATTCCACAACCCCCCTAGGTAATTTATTCCAGTGTTTCACCACCCTGACAGTTAGGAAGTTTTTCCTAATATCCCACCTAAACCTCCCTTGGCAAAATTCAAGCCTGTTGCTTCTTGTCCTCTCTACGCTATGCAGCTTTTAACAACAAGGCTGCCTCGACACAGCCCAGTCACTACAAGCAGGTGTGGATGCTCTGTCCTTTTGTCAACAAAATACTTCCACCCTCAATGAGGGGGTTTTGCTTGATTGGCAGCAGAGCGCTCCTGCCCAGAAAGCAGCATTGACACTTTCATTTGCTGCTGCAAAACTTTTCTGTCCATGGGGGGTGGCATGATTTTAAGCACCGGTAAATGACAGAGTTTTGTTGATCGAGTTCAAATGTAGACATAGCCTTAACTTGAGCCTTTCTTTTGAGGGGTTCCTCATTGCTCATCTGATTTAACAGACAATCTGCCCCATTTCCTTCCCCCCCCCTTTTTTTTTTCTTTTAAGGCGGAAAAACTTTCCCTTTTTTTCCTGTCACTAAACATTCTTTGATTTTCACCTCGTTGCTTGGCAAAAATACGCTTATGGCCCTGGAAGAGAGCCGGGTATCCAAAAAACTTGGCTCTGAGATGCTGAGCCAAAGCGGGATAGAAATGGTCTCCCATGAAAGCTGCAGAAGATGAAAAAAGGGGTAATGTTGTGTTTCTTTTTCTCTGTGCCTTTTTTTTTTCCATTTTGCAAGCTTTTCAGAGTGACTCCCCCCCTCCCCATTCCCGCTTTTGTGAGAGGTGAAAGGCGCCTCTCTCATGTTTCTGTGACCCCAGCAGGTACTTATTGTAAACCAGCTCACCAGGAAAAGAAGGCTTGAAGGAAACTTCTTGTTTCAGCACTTTTCTTTTGCTTTGAGCTCGATGTGGCGGAGAGGAAAAGAAATAAGAATGGCTGCTGATTTTACTTGGCTCTGACCCTTCGCCATGGATCGCTGAAACCCAGTTTAAAGGGGTACTGTTAATATGCTAAAAACCAAAACAATCCCTTTCACCCCTTTTCCTGCTTTTCTTCACCACTGACGTGCATTGGTTCCTTTTTGAAATTCTCTCCTCTTGGCCTGTGAAACTAGACTGTGCTGCTTCCCTTTCTGGTTCTTGCTTGTATTGTAAATACATGCTGTGTGGTTTAAATAGGAGATGTTAGCATTTCCACACGGGCCTCTCTACTGCGGTAGCTTCATTAGTGGCTAGCGATAGTAGGTTGTTATATGCCAACCATTTGAGGACATGATACATAGTCTGCCAGTTGGTTGCTCAAGGACGGGGTGGGCAAGAGAGCCCCCTGCGGGCCGGATTGGGCCCGCCAAGCTGGTTGAGTCTCCTCCCTCCACCAGGGGCACACAGCACCAGAGGGAACGGCCAGCTGTGCAGAACAGCTGGCAGGTCTCGCTAGCCCTGATTGGCCTGGGGGTGGAAGAAGTGCGTAAAGTCTCTAACCCCCTGCCCTGCTAGGGGTGCGCGGCGGTTAGAGTGAATCGACAGCTGTTTTGAACAGCTGGCGGTTCTCTCTAGGCGCCGGGAAAAGACTTCACGCGCTCTCCCACCCCTAGGCTAATCAGGGTCCGTGGACAGGGGAGCACAGGAAGTGTCCTGGCCCTGCCCCTTTGGCCAAAGCCCCGCCCCTTCCAGAAACTTCCCACCCCTCCACAGAACCAGCAACCAGTTCCCGTTGCCAACTTTATCTGCCCATCTTCCCTAGTGACATCATCACAAGTTCATTCCCATCTGCTAATGGGCGATGTGCCAGCAACGCCCTTCGGCCATGTACATCGGGCCAACCGGACTGGCTCTCCACAAAAGAATAAATAGACACCAGTCCGAATCGCAACCTCCCACAACCAGCAAGGGAGCACTGTCGCCTCCCTAGCCACGCAGTTTCTGACTTGCACGGTGTCATTCTTCGGCAGAGCGAAACAGCCGAGCTGGAATTCCCAGGCAAACGTGGGCCCCGGCGAAAAGGTTTAAATAGACCCATGGAGTGGTTCTCCCATAACAATGGGTCCTCTTTCTTCTCATCGCTGTTAGAGGTGAGCCACATCCACTGGGATTTCATTAGCGCTCGTGTCACACTCCCATCTCTGTATCCCTTCCTCTTTCCTTTCCTTTTCTCGGCGGCGTCCGAGGAAGTGAGCTGTATCTCACCGAAGCGTCTGCCCGAATAAGTGTTAGTTTAAGTGCCACCGGGCGCCTTGTTTTTGCGGATGCAGACTAATTCGGCCACCTCTCTGAATTCTGTTTTTGGTTCCTCTTGCATTTGCGGAAGCAGGCGTTGGACCATTCCTTGTAAATCAACAAGATTTGCTTCCAGATACCAGACTCCGTCCTAGATTTGAAGGCGGGAAAGGGCCAATTGTGTCCTTCTAGCTTGGCTGTCTGGTTACCACGGAGATGAGAACATCACCCAAAGAAAGGACTCAGCACCGCTCACCCTGTCGGCGGGAGCCATGCCCGTAGGCCTCCAGCTGCTCAGGTTCTGCTCCCAACTGAAACAAGACCAAGGCCGCTTTGACTAAATACTTGTGTGGAAAAGGAGCATTGCCCTGCAGTCTCGGCACTGCTGCTTGTCCATGCAGATACGCACGTTGGCCGGTCCGGGGTGTCTCTGCCCAGCTCCTTCTCTCAAAAACAGAGAGGCTGGCCGTTCGGGCTGAGGGAGAAAACCCTTTTCGCTTTTTCTTTATTTTTATTCTTCGCTGTATTTTCAAAACTTGCAGCGGCGAGGCCAGCCGCTCAGGGCAGCTAAGAATGCCTCTGATTTTTCTCTACTCCAGCTTTGGTGTGGGCAGAGGGAGGGAGCAAGGCCAGAGCAGGAACTGAGGGGACGGTCACAACTGCTGTAACTAAGAACTTCAGCCTCGAGGCTGCTCTAAATGACCCCCTGGCTCCTTAGGAGTAGAGACGTGGCTTGTAGCTAACCTCTCCCACCACCTCCACTATGCACAGCTTGCTTGGAAGGGGGCTCTTACCCCAGGAGCGGGCAACCTGCGGCCCTCCTGTTTGCTCCCTTCCTCTCCCCAGTGTGTGTCTTGCGCCCTGGGGCACCGGAGCCCCGCCCTTCCTCCTCCTCGCACTTTCGGAGCCTCGTGAGTCTGCTGTTCATGCTCTGGGAGGGAGGGGGAACAGCAGGGCGGGGCGTGAGTTGGTGGATACACGGCGCTTCGGCAAGGGGGAAGAGTCGGCCGTGCAGCGCTTCCATGTGCGAAAGGGGAAGGGAGCAGAGAGGAGGTGGGCAGGCCTCAGTGGCCCCCAGGTTGCCCCCCCACTGGCAATCACATGGCCCTCTGAGCTTACGGGGGGGCCCGCTCACTAGGCGTGGTTGCCCATCGCTGTTCTAGCCCCTTGTTTATTATAAGTCCTGTTTCTATTTTTCATTTCTCCTTCCCTCCCCCACCCCTTCACAAGGCGCTTTTGCTCTTTCCACGCTTTAAAAAAAAAAAAACCCCCACTGCAAAGAAATCCCCAAATAATCCTCGGAGGAATCTGGGACAGAACTGCCCGGCTTGAGTCTGAACCTAGTTCAGCTTGAACTCCGGAAGACGCACCACGGGAGGCGTTCCCCATCGGTGTTTGCAGAAAGGGCTGGGCTGCTTTTTAGAAGCAAGCGCAATCCTATTACTCCAGACGGGGTCACTACGGGAAAGGAAGAGAGGGGCACCGGGGCTGGGGTCGCCCCGCATCCAATATTGCTGCTAAAGCAAAATCCGTTTGCGATAGATCACGCCCCCACCCCCTCCAGCAATGTGTAAATGACCTCAGGAGGAGCAGTGTTAATACAGGGGGAGAAGGGGCTTTTTCGCTCCTGCCCACGGAAGGAAGGATGTCCAGGCAGTTACCTTTACTGTAAAGTAACAATTGATTTCAGTTTGAAGAAACCCAGCAAAGTAAAAATAGATCTCAGCAGGTAGGAGGGAGGGAACTTGGCTGGATTTCTGAATGAGCTGCAGCCAGGAAGGATGGGAAAGGAGGGAGCTGTAGGCTGCTTTTCCCCTGTGGTTAACTCCCCCCGCCTACCCCGCTTTCTATCCTAACCCCTATCTCCTCCCTGTGTCATCTGTCCCTGCATCATCTGGTGTGTATTTAGAAGCCATGCTCGATGCTCTTGGAGATGTTATTTCTCCTCCGGGGCTCATAAAACCCATCTGCTGGAGCGGCTGGCCAGCTCCGGGGGAATTCCCAGGCCTTGGGGTGGTCCTTTCCACCGCTGGCTTGCAGATTTGGACGCCGCGCGTTCTGTTACATTGTTTGTTTTGACAGCTTCACATTGTCGGGCGTGGGGGCTGCAGGTGTGTGCCGGATGTCTCCAAACAAGGTGAAGGGAGGGGGGCCTGTTGACAAAGCTTTCTCTGAAAAATGCTTGAGGCCTTTTAGTGAAATGTAGAGCGGGTGGACATGTTGGGGGGGAGGGTGCAAAGTGGCCTTTTTTTCTGGCAAGGACGTTTTCTTGCTGAATTTCCCCGTGTCCAGACAAGTCTAAACACCAGAAAATGTCCACCCAAAAAAAGATACCATCTAAACCAGGGGTTCCCAACCTTTTTTGGTCCCCGTACCGTCTTGGCTTTTAGTAGACCTTCCCGTACCCCCTATTCAATATGAAAGGAAATACATTCTAGACTGTAGAATCCACAACTTTTTTCACTAACACAACTACTTCTGGAATATTTCAATTAGGATAATCTAGTTATTTACCAAATATTCCCCATACCGCCTTGACAAGCGTCTCGTACCCCTGGGGGGTACGCGTACCCCAGGTTGGGAACCCCTGATCTAAACTGTTAGCGTCGGTTTAATGGATCGATTTCTGCGGTGGAATTCCATACGCCGTTCTGACCCCTTCAGGGCGGGATAACGCTTTGGCCATTTTGTTTGCCTCTGTCCTTGGAGGATCTCAACCCGCCCGGACAGACATTTAATTGATGAGGCCACACACCAGATCTCTGAGCGATTTTCTTGGGAGGGGAGGGAATAACCGGAGGTGCTGAATGGTAGACAGGGTCGTCCTTAGGATTTATGGGGCCCAGCGCAGGGCTATTAAACTGCTACCCCTGTGCTGGGAAACAGCTGGGACGGATGATGATTTTTAGAGATGGTTTTACTTACAATCATCAGCAACACACTAATGAACTATTTGAAACAAAGGCCCTGTCGCCTCACACAGTAAATTCAGAAACTGATAGTCTAGACCGGGGGTTGGCCAGTGCCTGTTCAATGGTTTCATTACCACACGAACGGCTCTTACACGGGCTCAGTGTCTGCTCAGAGCTCTGGCCGGCTCTGTCACTTTTCAGTTCACTAGATCTTCTCTCTCGGAAGCAGAGCCACCGACCAGGGAGCGGAAGAGGCTGGTGGATGGACATTAAGACCTTGCGGGGCCCCAAATTTTCAGGTGCTGGTCTCTGACAGTTTTTCTGCTCCGCAAGATGCCCTGGTAGGTTTACAAAAGCACTTTGAGAGTTGCTTAAGCAGGCCAGTAGAAAAGTAGATTCATCCCTTTTCATCACCTTTTCATATTCTGCCTGCACACAGAAGGGTTTGCTCCGCACCTAACTTTTAAAGAGATGAGATTATATTCTAGCACTTTGCTTCTGTTGGTTTAGATGGTTGAACAGAACGATGGTAACTAAACTGTGAAGCACTCAGGCGACAACTCTCCGATTTCAGGGGAGAGAGCCCAGGGTGAGGGGGCAGGAGGGGAACGTGTCTCATTCTTCAAAAGCGACGAAGAGTCCTGTGGCACCTTATAGACTAACTGAAGTGTTGGAGCATAAGCTTTCGTGGGCAAAGACCCACTTCGTCAGATGCCACAGGATTCCTCGCTGCTTTTGCAGATTCAGACTAACACGGCCACCCCTCTGATACGTGTCTCATTCTTGGCGCATCTGGCTTGTTTTTTCACTTGAAGAGGACAGATGGGTAGACACCACCAATTTCCCCTTTGCTTGGCCCTTTGCACTGGAGGAGTAATGTAGATAGAGAGGCTGGCTCTGTTTGACTCTATTTCCCTCAGGTCTGACACCTGGGGATACAGCCAACCATGTGCTGATGAGGTCCCAGCTTTCACAGCCTGGCTCAGGTGTGGTAGGGATGCTATCAAATAGTTAAGACCCTCCCCCCCCCATTTAGGTTTGGTTAAATCAAGTGTTTTACTTCACCTCAGAGGAAACGGGTTTAAACGACCACAGAGCAGATTTAGAGGAAGTGTCAGGAAAAGTTTCCTAACTGTCCTAGCAATAGCAGAATGGACCAGCCCGCCTCGAGAGGTTGTGGATGCTCCTTTGCTGGGGGTGTTTCAAAAAGAGGCTGGAGAGCCACCTGTCTTGGATGGTTTGGACACAACTCCTCCTGCGGCTTGGCAGGGGCTGAGGCGAACTGACCCTTGCGGTCCCTTCTAATGTGGTTCTAACTGTCGCGCAGGTACAGGTACTTCCATGGGAGCTGACAGAATTGATGGGTCTGTGGGGCGGGAGGGAGAGGATGGGATGGGTACATGCTCCAGGAAAGGGGTGGGGCTCGGGTAAAAGGGGCGGAGACTCTTTGCCTCTCCCATCAGTGTTCCTGTCTATGGCTTCCGTTACCATGGTATCGGAGCCCTTGTAAGGTAGGAAAATGCTATTAGCCCCATTGGCCAGATGGGGACTCGAAGCACCAAAAGTCCATGCTAAGGCAGGGATCTGAACCCAGGTTTCCTCTCCCCCTCCCTGCATCCCTTGAATCGGGTAAGATTTCCCCTTAGATGCCTATAACTCATGAGTGTGAAGATGAGAAATTAGGCCAATTCGGGCAAGGAACACTCTCTAGCAGTGGCTGCATGTGAGGTCTCTATTTCCATCGCTGACACAGATCCCAGGCTGCCACCCTAACCATTGTACTGCAGATGTTCAGAAACATGCCCTCCACGGCACTGAGGTGTGGAGAAAGTTTCTTCACGCACTGCAAAGCCCACCTGTGGAACTCCTCGCCAGAGGATGTTGTGAAGGTCGGGACTTTCATAGGGTTCAAAAAAGAACTAGATAGGTTCATGGAGGTTAGGTCCACCAATGGCCATTAGCCAGGATGGGTAGAAATAGTGTCTCTAGCCTCTGTTTGTCAGAGGCTGGGAATGGGTAACAGGGATACGATTGCTTGATGATTCCTTGTTCTTTTCATTCCTTCTGGGGCCAACTGGCATTGGCCACTGTCAGAAGACAGGACAGTGGGCTAGATGGACATTTAATCTGACCCAATACGGCCGTTCTTACGTTCTTAGCAGTGAGTTAATGCATGACACCCCTAAGCTCTACCTATAGCAGATGGCTCTGAAGATTTGACTTGGCAGCCGACATTTAACCTCTGAGAGATCCCACCGGACAGGCCCTCGTTTCAGTCTCCAAGGTCCGTATGTTCCCCGCCAATCTGGTGTCCCCTCACGTTTCTCACTGTCGAGGCTTTTTAGTAGAAATAGTCAGGACTCCAATGCTCTTAAGTTACTGAGACCAAAGGAAGGCATTTTAACCTGCCTGCGGGGCTAATTTTTCTGCCCCTCATGTTGGGGAGCTTGTCTCCTATTGAGGCCCCGTTTGCAGGTGGAGGAATTCAAAGTTGATTGAGGTGGAGGTAGTTCAAAGTGTGCCCAGCAGTGGAGCAGTCGGGGTGGGTGGCCCTACATGCTTTCTCTGGGAAACAGGCGTGCTCCCAGGGCGCTCCCAGGGCGAAGATGACAGAACCTAGGAATGAAACGGCTAATTATTATTATTATTATTATTTATTATTTATTGGTACTTCAGAGCACACAGCTGAGCACATCCAGGGCTGGTGTGGTTCATTAGGAGACTAATCCTTTGTTTCCCCTAGGAGGAATCCCTTTCAGACATCCCGAGATTTGGTCATTTGTTCAGTGCCAAGCTCAGAAAAAGGAGGAAAATGCCCCCCCGCCTTTTCTGCATCAATTACAACACAGAATACAAAGTGTAGAGTGTTCACTTTATATTTTATGACAAAACATTTACACTGTAAAAAAACCAAAAAACCCAACCTTCAGTTCACCTCCCTGAAGTACTATATGCGGGGAGTCTGGGATCACTCCCTTTGAAACGCTGGTGCACGGAGCCCGGGATCAGCTGTGTGGCGCTGCCCCTTTGAAACACCGCAGCGGCGTTTCAAAGGGGCAGCATGGCTTGCACATGCACAGTAAGGTTACATCTACGCTGCAGTGCTTTTTCGGGCTACAGAGTACCCTTCCCCTCTTCCCCCCGCCAGCTCGCAGTGTTCAGAGCAGCACATGGGCCCTGTGACCGACGGGGGCATGGAAGGCAGGGAGCCTGGCTGAGGAACCTGCTGGGCTGCTGGCCAAGAGCCACTCAGGTAAGGGCCCCCCCGCCAGAGCCTGCCTCTTGTCACCCCAGCCCCTCCCTCCTGCCTCCCAACCCTCTGCCCCCTCCTGCATCCCTATCCCCTCCCAGACCCTACACCCCCGCCTGCATGCCTGCCTGCCCCAGGTCACAACCCCCTCCCAGACCCTGCATCCCCGCCTGCATGCCTGCCCCAGGTCACAACCCCTTCCCAGACCCTGCATCCCCGCCTGCATCCCTCCTCCAGCTCAGAATCCTCTCCAGCATCCCTACCACCTCCCAGACCCTGCACCCCCGCCTGCATGCCTGCCCCAGGTCACAACTTCCTCCCAGACCCTCCACCTCCTCCTCCACCCTAGTCTCCTGTCCAAGGTCACAACCCCCCCTCCTTCACCCAAACTCCCTCCCAGTTCCCACACCCACTCCTACACCCCAATCCCTTACTCCCAGCTCCATTCTGCGCCCATCCTCCATCCCAGACCTTGCACCACCTCCGTGGAGATCATGGAAGAGTGTGACCACTTACCCAATTTTTGGAGCGGCCGCCCAGCTGAAATGCTTGCCCACCCCTGTACTATAGCATCAGCATTTCAGGAGCTGAAGCTGCAGGTCAGTGGGAGTCTGTGCTGAAAGGATGTTTAAATATACAGCTGCCCTGGTGTGCTCAGGGGTTTGTGAGGACCCGTCTTCCCTGTAAGCTGGGCGCTTGGGTGACTACCCGGGAGAAATTCAGATGCCACCCCACTGATTACCAGAGAGCCCACAGCCAGCAGCCTGGGTTTCTACTGGTGGTGCACATTTGCACATGCCTTGGTGCACATAACAAAATTCATTGCACACACGGATGGAAAAAATAAGAGGGAACATTGGTGAGGATCTGTGCAGACTGCATGGGCTTTTGCTGTAGGCTATGCAGGAAAGGAACGGTGGTGGCTGGTAGGCATTTGGGGAAGGAGGTAGACGGTGTTTGGACCCTCACTTGGGATGGAAACCCTAAGGGGTTAACAGCTAAGAAGGGGAGGCAATGTGCATTCCCATTTACCGTGCACTGCAACTTACCAGCCCCTGCAAAATTCTCTCCCCTTCACCTTTGCAAATAATCATGGCGTCTAAACTGGCGGCTCCGTTGCCATGGAGATGGTTCTAATTTATTTTAATCCTAAAGTGCTTTCCTCGGGAGTTGTGTTTGTAATTGTAATAGCGGCCGGGTGTCCGTGTGCTCGTTACCGTGTGCACGGAGCCGGATTGAGCGCCCTGCTCCGTGGTGCCAGGTGACTCTCCGCTTTGGGGCTGGGCTGCACGCGCAGGGAGCGGCTGAGCTTTGGCCGGCATGGCGCAACGGGACCCTGCGTTGCCGCTGAGGCGGTGGGAGCCGAGAGGCGTGGCGTTTTGCAGCGTGCCTCCTGCCCTACGCCAAAGCAGAGCCGTGGCCTTGCGGTGCTCTGCGTTGGCGTGGCTGCCCTAGCACAAGCTCTTAGGTCGCTGCTGTGAGGTAAATAGTCGAGTCTGAGCAGCGATAAATGAAGCTATTGCAATTTATGTCCTGTTGTGGGTCAATGTATGCCTCGGAGCAGCAGGTACCTCACGCCCCGGTGTCTAGGGATTAGGCCTCCCACCTCCTGGACCACGGGCAAATATAGGGTCTAATCCAAAGCCCCATGGAGTATGATGTCAGTGGGCTTGCAGTCAGAGCTATCGCCAGCCTTTCCCTCGGGGCAGCCCAGCATGTGTGCATGACCCTGCCAGAGACGGCTTCCCCCTCCAGTAGCTGGCCTACCCCTGGGCAGCCCGGGCCTATGGCCAGACTGGAGGCCTGTCTCATTTCTGAAGGCTCTGAGCTGGAGAGGAACTTTGGTTCTGCTGAAGAGAAACGGCAGGGACCTTCTGCTGCTATTGATCCTGGAGGCTTTGATGCAGCGGGTCAAGTGCCTACCAGGATGCTGAAGGCTGAAATCTCCCCCCTCCCTCCCTCGTCCACCCCCCCCTTTACTTTCCTCCAGCATGTGTATGGATTTTAGAGGCCTTCCACACTGTCCTCCCATCCCACGGACGCTGAGGCAGCTTCAGGGCCGGTGGGCCAGGACTTCCCCCCGTGGCTTCGGTTGGGTGTGTTGTGGGAACATCTTCTCACACCGTTCACATGGGGCGTCTGCCTGTGCAGGCCTGAGTCAGGGAGAGGAGACCCAGCAAACGCACACTGGCTCGCGAATGCCAATTCGTTGAAAATCAGTTTTTCAGGCGGGTTGCCCATTCTGACTGAAGCTATTCCAGGCGAGAGGGGTTTTTTCCCCCCTTCACCAACGTGACCTCCTTATTTTCTGAGCCTATCCTGTTAGACTCCTCAGGCTGGCTTTCAGTCGTCACTGAGAGATTGATGCCGATTCTGGGTGACTCCAGGCCCATCCTGAAGTGTTTGCAGGGCTGGATTAAGAGGGGGGCTTCAGGGGATGAAGCCCAGGTCCTGGCTAAGAGGGGCCCCCAGAAAAAGATCTCCAGGCAGCCTAAAGTGCAGATCTTTATGTAAAGCCCTCTTAGCCGGGGCTGTAGACACCAAAGCCCATGCGTTCTAGCCCTGCCTCGTGGGAGAGAGGGAAGCAGCTCCAGGCGCTCCCGTTCGCCCCCTTCCCCCCCCACTAGGCTGGAACTATAAGCACCAGGTGCCCTACCTACATGTTTTCCCCACCTGCAGGCTCTACCCTCGGGTATGGCAGCCACTGGGAGCTGCAGGGCTGGAATGTAAACGAGGGCCTGGCAGCATGCAGAGATACTTGGCCCCCTCCGCCCCCGGCCACCAAAGGGAGGTTGCCCCAGGTAAGCGCCCCACCCTGTGCCGCCCCCCAACCCTGAGTCCCCTTCCACATTCTAAACCCATTGGCCCCAGCCTGGAGCCCCTAATGGCTCCCTACACTCCTCATCTCTGGCCCCACTGCAGAGCCCGGGGGCCTCCCTAAATCTAATAGCCCCAGATTTCCAGAAGAGTGAAGCCCGACCTGAGTGTTGGCAACCCTATTTTGTGGCAAAATTTGAGGCCTGTGTTCGTTTTTCCCTCTCAACCTTCCTGTAACCGTTGCCTTGCAACAAACCAACATCCCCTTGGAAACCTCTCCGTTCCTTCCCCAGGATGGGTCCAGTCGGGTTGGGTTGGGTGCAGACGGGAAGGCCAACAGCTGGCCGACCCCGGGGCAGGCGGGATAAGGGGTGCCCTGATGGTAAGGTGGTGGGGCAGGTTCCGGCGTGGCCGAGGTAGTCTGAATACCTAGCGACGTTTTCTGGCCAGCTAAAGCCGGACCTGCTTCGAAACTGGGCGTGTTAACGATTAGCAAGAGAGCCTTTTCATTGTAGCTTTCACCCAAGCCGTGATCTTCCGGCTCGGGGCTACCCACTCTGTGCTGGTCTGGGCCCTTACAACAGCCACACAGTTCTGAAATGGGGCTTTTGTGTCGATATTCTTCCTCTTCTGCTTCGCGGTGCCAGACATGTCTCGCTCTAATTAAAACCAGTGAGGAGGACTAGACTGGGGCATAACTTTGGAAGCCATAAAACTCCGGGACAGGTTTATGTAAAGCCATTAAAAAGGGGGTAAAAATGGTTAAAAAATTAAACACTAATTATTTTTTTTTTCGCTCCCCCTGGCTGAGCTGTTTCTGGCAGCAGGGCTCCGAGCGAGGCACAGGAGTGGGGGAAGGTGGCTGCTTTGCTGCCGTAAATCATGTTGGGCAAATGTTCCCTCCGTTTTCTGCTGTCAATTAGCCTCAGTCATGTTTTTTCAATTAGACAGGCTTAGAGGCTCTGTAGCAAAATCTGGTAGCACAGGAGGGAGGAAAAGAGAGCGGAGGGAAAAAAAATCGGATGGCAGGCAGCGAAGGTGTCACCCCGTTTTAGCATTTCCCATAGAAAAGGCAACATTCTGGTCTCTGCTACGGGGAGCCATAAGAGAGGGAAATTAAGTGGAGGGGAGGAGGCAGGCGACCTGAAGGTGAATAAAATGGGGCCTGCTGCTCCAGCAGGGTGAGTCCTCCATCATATTCCTGCCTCCTTCCCGGCCCTAGAGCATGAGGAGGGCAGGCGGCCTCTCTGTGCCCAGTGGGGGCGGAGTACTGGTGGGGCCAGGCTGGTGGTTTGGGGTGCCAATGCTTCCCCCTCCTAGCACACCTACCGCCCATGCTGTGTCTGGCCGTGGCTTGGCACCCAGGCGGCTGCTGCAGCATTCGAGGGAGGGAAATGGACTTTGCTTTGAGTCTGCACAGCACCTGCCGCCGTGGGGTCTGTCCCCGAGGGCCTCCTAGGTGCAGCTATGGTACAAAGAAATCAAAATCCCAAGACTTTGCACATCGTTGCTGCTTCAATTCCCAGGCTCCATGAATGGAACTTAATCTCACCCAATGCGACCCTTTGCTGTGGAATTTCTGAGTCCTCTTCGCTTATGACTCTCTCATTTATTTCTGAGACACACAAGGAGGTGGGGAGTAATACTGATTAATGGACCGGTGGCCGTAGCTGGAAGAGATGCTTTTGAGCTGATCCGGGGAAGAGCTCTGTGTAGCTCGAGGACTTGTGGGTCCGGTAAAAGATATTCCCTCCCCCCACCCCTTGTCTCTGTCATGTCCTGGGGACCAACATGCTAGAACCACGTTGCAAACAAAATTGATTGTATGTAAAACAAACACAAGGAAGTTTCTCTTCACTCGGTGCACAGTCAACCTGTGGAACTCCTTGCCACAGGATGAGGTGAAGACTAGGTCTTTAACAGGGTTCAGAAAAGAGCTAGATAGATTCATGGAGGTTAGGTCCATCAATGGCTATTAGCCAGGATAAGTAGGAATGGTGTCCCTAGCCTCTGTTTGTCTGGAAATGTTTGACAGGAGAGGAATCATGTGAGGATTACTTGTTGTGATCCCTCCCTCTGGGGCATCTGGTATTGGCCACTGTGGGCAGAGAGGATACTGGGCTAGATGGACCTTTTGGTCTGACCCAGCATGGCCATTCTTATGTTTTAAACTCCCTGCCCCATTCCACCGCCCAAACTCTCTACACCCCCTGCTGCTCCTGACCCAGGTTACAGTTCCCACCCAGACCCTGCATCGGCTCCTGCATCAGGCCAGAATCCTCCCCTGCAGCAATATCCCCTCCCTAACTCTGCATCCCAATCCCCTGCCCCAGGCCACAACCCCCCCCTTCACCCAACCTCCCTCCCAGACTCCACATCCTCTCTTGCACCCCGAGCTCCCTTCTACACCCATCCTACACCCCGCACCCCTCCCTAGAAAAGTGCGACCTTTGACCCCTTACCACAATCATGGAGTGCCTCCCCCTCCCCCCCATCACAAATGATTGCCCAGCCCGGTCTAAAACTAGCTGCTCTTCTCTCCCATCCCCCTCCTCTACAGTCACTCAACAGGAACGGGGGGGGGGGGGGGGCAGAGCGCGCGTGTGTGTGGGTGGGTGGGGGGATTATTACAGTGTTATAGCTTACAAGGCACCAGCCGCTCTGTGGGTTTAATCTGATTTGGAGAGCTGGGGGGATGCCGTGGTGGCTGCTGCTGGCATTAATGCTCGCGGCCCAGGATAGGCTGATGGGGGAGCCAGGCGCAGGCTGTCCCAGGACTCTCCCTCGGCCTGGGGTGGGGGGAGGAGGGTCAGGAGTTCAGCACTGGGAGCGGGAGCCAGGCCAGGCGTGGGTGGCGGCTGTTGGCAAGGCAGAATGCAGGGAGCGGATTCCTCCCCTCGCCGTCTCCCGGAGCTGTTTGCTTTTCCCAGCAGGGAGCCTTCCTCGGCTCCCTGATCCAACAGGAGAGACATCCAGGTGCTGCTGGAAGCGGTCTCTCCTTTTGGTCTTGCTCTTCTGCTGCTCTTTTAAGGAGCATCCGCAGGGCGATGGGAAAACCCTGCCAGTGAATGGCATCGCTGCAGAAGCATGGTGCACCACAGGAAAGCAATTCGATGAAGACGGGTAAAGCCCAGGAGGAAGAACTATTGTTAGAAAATGGAGCAAAACTCTGGACCTCTAAGGACCAAGGAAGGCAGTAGCCCTCGGGTCTGGAATTGGTCCGGGGCTTGTTTCTATGATGGGCTGAACCAAAATCACAAAGCAAACGTCCTCGGATTCAGGATTTGAACGACAGTGCTCAGGGGTGTCTCTAGCCGCACATCACTCTAAATACACTCTGTGAGGCTGTGTGTGTCGATTGCGTAGGGTTCTTGTTTTGCTCCGCAATCAAGTCAAACAGCGACTTAGTTCAAGAAGAGTCTACCCCCCAAACCGGGATTATTCTCTGGTCATATGAGCATCATCTCAAAGGCCAGGTCTACACTGGACCCAGAGGTTGGCTTAAGGGACGTCACTCCAACTGCCTAAATAACGTAGCTGAAGTCAACATACCTTAAATTGAGCTTGGTGCTGTCTTCACAGTGGAAGGTCAATGGGAGCAAAGGCTCCCTTCGGCTTGCCTTACTCCCCGTGACTGGTAGGAGTACTGGTGCCAATTGGAGGTGCCCTCGGCATTCAATTTAGTTGGTCTTAACTAGACCTGCTAAATCGCACGCCAGAAGATCGAGCTTCTAGTGTGTACATACAGACGTGGCCATAGAAATGTGTCGGACTGTCTCTCACCATCTTCCTACCACAGTGGGCCTTTGCGGGTGCTAGAGTAATGCAAATATTAGCTGGCCTAAATTAATTCACAGCTGCTCAGCGTTTGTCTTGGAGCACGGAGAAGTTGGCTCCAGGGTTTCCCCGGATGGGCTGGTGCTTTTGGTGGTGAAATAGCTTTGATTTCTTTGTGCAAACGTCTGGGTTTTCATAGAATGATTGATAGCCATGCCGGAAGGGACCACTGTGAACATCTTGTCTGACCTCCCATGTAACAAAACTTCCCCGACATAATTCCTAGAGCTGTGAGAAAAATACCCAATGTTAATAATTCACCCCAGCCCCTGGCACATTGCTCCAGTGGTTAATTACCCCTGGTGGTAAAAATGAAACCCCGTTTCCACTATGGATGGAAAGGGTTAACTGGTTACCAGGTAAGCATTCTTCTTACCGGTATGCTTACCAGGGTAACCAGTTAACCAGTGCCTGGCCTGGCATGATTCGGCCGGCTTGGCCCAGCCAGGCTGGAGCGGTTTGTGGCACAGTGGGCCTGGACAGGCTGGAGCAAACCCCTGCCAGTAGGATCCTGGTTAACCGATTAAACATCCAGTTTAACGAGTTAACTTTTTAAATGGGATTTTACGTCCCTCATCTCCACTCTGACTGCAACGTCCGGCCAGTGGGTCATATTAAAGCGTTCTCTGCTAGCCTGGAGAGTCCACTCGCACTGTGGGGAGGGGGGAATTTGTCCAGTGGGGATGTAGTGAAGTCTAAGGTAATGAGCGCTCGCTCCCCTGCAGGGCAGGGAGAGTCCAGACCTACAAGTGAGGAGGCTCTCTGGTCCAGTGATGGTCCTGCTAGCGTGCCAGAGACATCCAGCAGGAGCTGCTGCACTGAACTGGTCAGAGTGAGCATGGGGCTGGGGAAAAGGAGGAGCTGCACATGGCTTGTTTCTAGGCCCCACGTGTGAGAGAGGAATTGCAGGATTGGCCACCGTATTTGTTAAGCCGCCGTGCAGCTGCAAGACGTGGCTGTCTTCATTTGCTGCGACGTGGTGGCCTTAATGCCTCCAAGCTCCCCTCCCCCCAACCCCATTACTCCGCTCAAAAGCATAGGGCCCCATTAGAAGCTTTTCTGAGGGTGCTTCTCCCTGTTTCGGGGGTTAATGCACTTTGACCCATACCACAGCCTTCCCCTCCCCCAAGAATTCCCACCCCTACTCCTCTCCGTAATCCCTACTTTTCTGCCGCCTGCGGCTAGGAGGTGGAGTGGTACAGCTGGACTCCAGGCGGAAACGGCTGAGACTCGTGGCAGGGACGGAGGAAAGGCCGGGGCCTGAAACCCAAGCCAGATGCTGCAAAACAATAAAGCAAGTGGGCTGGCCACAGGATGCGGGATAAGGACAGCAGGGTCGGCATCCTGCTGAAAGATCTGGGGGTGGAAAGTGCTGGGAGGAGAGGACCCTAAAGTCCTCTCTCCGCTGGGTCTGCACAGCAGTGACCATGCATTCCTGACGTGTGCTGTTGGCCTGGGCAGTGGTGTATTCTGCTCTCAAGGGGTGTGTTCTGTTCTGTAGGGCATCTCCCCTTTCTGATGCTACTCTCGTTGAGAACATACGAATGGCCACAGTGGGTAAGACCAGAGGTCCCTCTAGCCGTCTTCCGACAGTGGCCAATGCCAGGTGCCCAAGAGGGAGTAAACAGAACAGAGAATCATCGTGTGATTCCTCTCCTGTCGCCCAATCCCAGCCTCTGACACACAGAGGCTAGGGAAACCATCCCTGCCCATCCTGGCTAATCAATATTGACGGACCTGTCCCCCATGAATGTATCTAGCTCCTTTTTCAGCCTGTTAAAGTCCCGGCCCCTCTGGAGCAAGCCTGACCTCCATTCATGCTCCATTCCTGTCCATCCGCTTGAGGGAACTCCATTGCCGTGGGTGTGTTTCAGCTGGGCGGTGTGCAGGGAGGAGGCCACGCATGGGACACTGATGTGCCAGGATCAGAGACGGCATCCCATCTCTGGGAGGGGGGTTTAGTGTAAGGTGATTTTTTTTTTCAGGCACAAAGAGGTGGTTTTCCTCAGTAGCTGCCCATAGACGCCTGGCCCGGCAAGTTGGCCTTGAAAAGAACACACTGCATCATTTTATCGTTCGAGGAGCAACTGCTCCCTCCTTTCCTCTGGAAAGCTCCCCCCCTCCAGAGACTCAGCCAAGAATGCTGCAGTGGAAGGAGAGGGATGGAATTTATCCCCCATGGGCCCCACTCTCCTCCCCACCCTGGGTCTACAGGCTGCGATGAATTGTGCACAGCATGGTCCAAGTTAGACTTCCTTTTGAGGTCACCCTGCTACTGCCAGTGGAGCTGCAGGGTGACGGGTCATGTCTCCGCTGCGGTAATCTCTAGGACTGGCATCCGAACCCATCCATGTATTGGAGACAACAGACTCAGGAAGGCTTTGACCTTCAGTTCAGAAAAGGGCACTGAAAATGCTGAGGGGTTTGGGGTGGATCCCGTATGAAGAGAGATTAAAAAGACCGGGACTTTTCATCTTAGAAAAGAGGCGTCTAAGGGGGATATGAGAGAGGTCTATAAAATCATGACTGGTGTGGAAAAAGTGAATAAGGAAAAGATATTTACTTATTCCCACAATATAAGAAGCAGGAGGTCACCAAATGAAATGAATAGGCAGCAGGTTTAAAACTAACAAAAGGAGGTTTTTCTTCACTCAGCATGTAGTCCACCTGTGGAACTCCTCGCCAGAGGATGTAGTGAAGACTAGGACTTTCACAGGGTTCAAAAAACAGCTAGATAGATTCATGGAGGTTAGGTCCATCAGTGGCTATTAGCCAGGATGGGTAGGAATGGTGTCCCTAGCCTCTGTTTCTCTGGAGGTGGGTGACAGGGGAGGGATCACATGAGGATTACCTGTTGGGTTCCCTCCCTCTGGGGCATCTTGTATTGGCCACTGTTGGCAGACAGGACGCTGGGCTGAATGAACCTTTGGTCTGACCCAGTGTGGCCATTCTTATGTTCTTACGTTCAGTTAAAAAAGCACAGGCTTCTGTCTGTTGGGTTTAAGCAAATCTGGACGAGAAACCCTCCCACAGCTGTTGTTGCTGAACAGCTCTTGGCTCGCTCATGGAGGGACTGCAGCCACTGGACCTGGGGGACAGAGTGGATCTGCTAATTGCATGGTCTCTCCCCACTTCCGTTGTGGACGTCTTTGCCCAGCATGAGCGCCCCTTCTTGCGTTCTCCCCGGCAGCTAGTTGAAATAATTCCCCCTCCCCCAAACAGTTGAATCTTTCAGCTGCCATGTTCCTTTGCAGTTCGTCCCTTCTGTACAGACATTCACTTCGATGTCCTCGCGAGCATTTTCTGTCTTAGGCTATGAATGCTGTTAGTGGAGACGGGCTAGAATTCTATTTCTTGCTCTGTCTCCTTGACTTGCCTTGTCACTGACTTGCTAATGACTCCCATAGCATCCCCAGCCTTCAAGAATCATGAATTAGATCCTCAATTACCATGTTTTTAAAAACAAAATAATACTTTGGGGTTCTTTTAAATGTAATGTCTGGCTTTTGAATCTGTAGATTACCCCTGCTTTGGGTTTCTCTCCCTCCCCCAACTATAAGGGCTAGATACTTATTTTTTTTAAAATAAAAGCTGAAATGTGTATGTTTTCACGTGACTCCAGGAGTTGGAGCTTTAAGAAAGTCGCCAAATATAGGCAACATTAGAGACAGAGGCCCTAGTAGTTTCAGGAAGCAAGTACCACATTGCCAGGTCATGTGAAAGTGAAGAGCTCTCCATCCCTTCACCGAGTCCCAAAGCCATGTCTTGGTCAGAGAAGGCAGCAGAAGAATGTGGTTTGGAGCCTTTAGACACCATTTCATCACCACTGCTAGGAAGTTTTAAATCCGAAATCTCCACCATGAAGTTTCCCTTTAAAAAAAAAAAAAAAAAAAGCAGCATCAGCTTTGCATGGCAAAGAAAAATATCTTGGCAGACATGGGCTGACAACCTTTACTTAAAGAGGGAAGCATCTAGTTACAGAGGATCAAATCCACCCGGAGGGGAACCTAGGTATGGTGCTGTAACCGGAGCTGGCTTTGACCCAAATGGTAACATGTGCAAACCCATTTCAAGTGCCAGGGTATAATCCATTCTAATCACAAATGTGGTAAGGACGGAAGTCTTTGTTCCATATAAACCGCTTTTCATAGGTAGCTGGGGCATCATTTAGAGAAAAGAAGGGTTGGGAGAAGATTGACTTTTGAAGCAGCAGGATTTGAGCAATGCACGAGGCCACGGTTAAATCTGGTGTGTCCAACTGTAAAGTGGAGCAAGAAATGCAGACGGTGCCACGTTAGAGGAAGCTTATTGATCCGATTTCTGTTCCCCCTTTGACCGTTGACCCAGAGAGAGACGTGGCGTAAGTCATTCTGCCCACTGTTTTCAAGAGTGGCCAAGAATTATGGGGCTGCACTTGAGTTTGATTTTTCAGAGGGGCTTGAGAGCCTTCATAGCCTCCTCTATGCTCTGTAGCATCTTCTATCGTTCTCCGCACTGTAATATCTGAGCACCTCCCATTAGTGCATTAAGGGTGCGTCTACACAGCAGCGCTAGCTGGAAATAAGCTATGCAGTTTGAGCTATGAGGTCAAAGGGTTTGAGCCAGAGTTTGAGCCCTGCCCTCAACCAATGTGGACTTGGGACATTGGATGGATAAGGGGCGCCCAGATTGTAGAGTTGGGGGGGGCTTCTCCAGGGTTCCAGGTTAGGCTCTGGCTCTGAAGGCAGGTACCCTATTTCAAAATTTGGTGCAGTCTACACAGCACCAATTTTCAAAATAGACCGCTATTCCGACAAGTGCTTTGATCCTCATGGAACGAGGTTTGCCAGGACGTCAGAATAGCAAGCCCATTATTTCGACTGCATTTCGAAATAACAGGCATGCTGTTAAGACTTGGAAAATGCTATTTCGGGTTACTGGATGTATCCCGAAATAGCACCTCTGTCTAGACGTATCCTTTGGGACTTGGCCAACATCTATTTAATAGAACACTAGAAGTGGAAAGGATCTTGAAAGGTCATCAAATCCAGTCCCTTGCCCATGGCAGGACCAAACACTGTTTAGACCATCCGTGACAGGTATCTGTCTAACCTGCTCTTAAATATCTCTAGTGATGGAGATTCCACAACCTCCCTAGGCAATTTATTCCAGTGTTAAACCACCCTGACAGTTAGGAAGTTTTTCCTAATGTCCAACCTGAACCTCCTTTGCTGCAGTTTAAGCCCATTGCTTCTTGTCCTATCCTCAGAGGCCAAGGAGAACAATTTTTCTCCCTCCTCTTTGTGACACCCTTTTAGATACTTGAAAACCACTATCATGTTGTTAGTTCTCTCCTCCTCTTCCCCGGGGAGAAATGTGTGCAGTATTGTTTGGGGAAGGGGTTAGGTGTTTCCATATCGACTTGTCCCTGTGTATTGATGTTAGAGAACTCCAGGTCAAAGAAATGTGATGTGTGCATGATGGCTCCTAGTTCTTGGGGAAGATGGTTCAGTAATCCTTGAGAGAGCTCCGTCTCCTGCAGAGGTGACCTTTGCCCTTATTGTAAAGGGAGTTCTCAAAACTTCTTACAAATCAGACTCTGAGTATCTCTAGTCTGCCACCCTAAATCAGCAGCCACTTTGGAAAATGTGGAGCTTGGTTTCTCAGTGCCTCAGTTTCCCCGTCCCATGAAATGGGGAAATAATACTTCTTAACCCTTTGTGAAATGTAGCGAGGTGGCAAGGGCTAAGTGTTGCATTTCTCTTTGCTGGGCAGCTCCTTAAGAAAAGCTTCGTTGGTGTTCATCTTTGAGCAGACATGGCCTTGCCCTATTACAAGAAAGGTGGGTCGTTTTGCTCCGACGCAGCCCCCGTCTGCTTTGATTAGCACGAACGCTTTTCTGTTCAGAAACTGACTTCATGTGACGGTGGGAGCCCCCAGCCTCTGCTTCACAAAAGGCGCCTTGTGTCTCCCTTACCTTTTCCCAGCATGCACTTGGATTTTCAGTGTGCAGCCCTGGCCGTGTAATCTCAAGGCGGAGAGTGGGGGGAGCGTTCTCACTCAATAACTCAGCCCTGCCGGCAGCACGAGTGAGGTATTTTACACTCTGACCAGGCAGATAATTAATCATTCCTCAGGAGCAGGGGAACTTTTTCTAAAAAAGAGGGAATTTGCAGGACCTGGCACCCTTCCCCCTTGACAATGTGGTGGTGAGTGCAGGGACCGGGGGACAGGAAGTGTGGGAGGGAGGGGAGACTGGCTCACCTCTAAGAAAACAAGCAGCTAGAATACGGGGAATGGAGGGGAGGCTGGTTGTTGGAGGAACGGAGGTGGAGCCGAGTTTCCTCACCTCTTTGCCTGAGGGACCACGCGACGGCGGCTGTGTTCCCTCCTCATGGCATGCGGGCAGTTCCTCGCTGCAATGAACTGAATATTATTGATATTTGTTCACGAATGACTTGGGGATTTATGCTTTTTTTTTAACCACCTTGATTAGCAATGCTGCGCCGTGAATTTTTACAGGGGTGGCAGGAAAGGGTTAATTGCCAAACTCCTCCACCAGCCATGGGAGTAACCGGGCAAATCCTGCTTCCTTCAGAGTCTTAGATTCCATTTTACCCACTTCTCCATAGCTACCGACTGAGAGAAATTCTCTGTCTGGGGTCTCCATTCCTGAAAGTGTTTAAATCAGGATTTTTACACAGTAGATCACCCAGAAATGAAGGACTTGATGCGGGAGTTATTGGGCGAGTTTCTCTGGGTTGTTTTGCACAGCCAGCTAGACTAGATAGTTCTATTGCTTCCTTCTGGCCTTCTATACAAATTGGGGACTGGAAGTTTCAGAGGAGAGGTGCAGCTGATCTTGTAGGCCAGGTCTACACTCTTAGGGAACGTTGAATGAAAGTACACTGGCTCCAGCTATATAATTAACGTTGCTGAAGTTAAGAACCTTGTTTTGCGCCTACATGCCATCCAACAGCGCGAGGCCGACTGGAGCAAATGTTCCCGTTGGCTTCTCTTACTCTTCTCGCAAGCAGGAGTGCCAGCAGCCAGCGAGGGTGCCCTCTGAATTCAATTTAGCAAGTCTTAACTAGACTCACTAAATCAAACTCTGGAACATTGATCATGGCAGCGTTTAGTGTAGACTTGGCCTAAGAGATGAAGGGCTTGGAAAAATCTGATTTTAATGGAAACACCTCTCTCTGTAGGTATTTCAAAAATGTATCTGAATACCAAGCCATGTACGCTGTCACCTGGAGCTGTGCACAAAATAAAAGGGCACATATTTCTCACTAGACTGTGATTAAAAGTGCCAGAGGGCTATCTGTGTTTAGTCCATATCTGCAAAAACAATGTGTCCTGTGGCTCCTTAAAGATTAACAGATTTATTTAGACATAAGCTTTTGTGGGCGAAACTCTGCTTTGTTAGATGCATGACAAAGAGGGGGTTTTGCCTGCAAAAGCTTATGCCCAAATAAATCTGTTAGGGTACATTTACACAGCAACATTATTTCGAAGTAACTAGCATTATTTTGAAATAAGTTAGTCCGCGTCTACACAGCAGGCAGTTATTTCGAAATAATGTCAAAATACTGTCAAGCTGGAGGACTTCTTACTCCGACTCCTGTAACCCTCATTGTACGAGGAGTAAGGGAAGTCGGAGGAAGGGCGCTCGATTTCAAAATAAGTGCTGTGTAGACGCCCCCAATTTTAAAATAAGCTCTTTCAAAATAAGCTACACAATTGACATAGCTCAATTTGCATAGCTTATTCCGAGTTAAGCCCTGCTGTGTAGACTCACCCTTAGGCTGTGTCTAGACTGGCAAGTTTTTCCGCAAAAGCAGCTGCTTTTGAGAAGAAGCTTGCCAGCTGTCTACACTGGCTGCTTGAATTTCCGCGAGAACACTGACTTCCTACTGTAAGAAATCAGTGCTTCTTGCGGAAATACTATGCTGCTCCCGTTTGGGCAAAAGTCCTTTTGTGCAAAAGCTTTTGCGCAAAAGGGCCAGTGCAGACAGCTCAGATTTGTTTTGCGCAAAAAAGCCCCAGTCGCGAAAATGGCGATCGAGGCTTTTTTGCGCAAAAGCGCGTCTAGATTGGCACGGATGCTTTTCCGCAAAAAGTGCTTTTGCGGAAAAGCGTCCGTGCCAATCTAGATGCTCTTTTTCACAAATGCTTTTAACAGAAAACTTTTCCGTTAAAAGCATTTGCGGAAAATCATGCCCATCTAGACGTAGCCTTAGTGTTTAAGGTGCCCCAAGACTCCGCATTGGTGATGTCTATGCTGTGCATTTGCATATCATCTTGTGCAACAATGCGCAGTGTAGACGTAGCCATTGTGTTTGCAATTAAAAGTGTGTCTGGAGCGCCTGAGGAAAACGCAGCAAGGGGAGGGGCATGCTACAAGGTATTGGGTAAAGCCCAGGGAGCTAAGTTGTTGTTCTCCATCTCCTGTGTGTCTGTGTATGAACACCTAGTATCATTCTCAGTCTGAGGAGGGAAGAGCGGCAGTGAATGTGGTTTGCCCTCTACAGATCTTCCTTGTGTTTCACCATTTTCCCTTCACCACTTTCCCCTCCCTTGGTTGGCGTGTGTCCATACAGGGGTTTCCTGTGGAAGCTCAGAAAGCAAAAGGCACCGTCCTCTGGTAACTCAGCGGGTTAATTCCTGTTGTGAAACTTGTTCAGCAGCTGCAGTGACTGTCTGGTCACAGCCAAGCCCTGTGCAGCTGCCCTCCACGAGATGCAGGAGTTCTGGCTGACGCTGGACAATGCTGAGAGTTGTCTCCCTGGTTTTTCATTGGCATCTCGTTTAGTCTTCCAGGGTCCGTGCCCCTTTCCTGTCGTCTTCCATCTAACTGCGGGAAAATGACCATGGCTGGTGTAGCAGGTTCACTCACTTTCTGCATGGCTCTTCCCTCAGGGTGGCTTGTGGGGTTGTCACCGGCTGCTCCGACACCAACGCGCCCCCTTGGGGTGAGGTGTTCTCTTCAGGTCACTGCCCTCCGGCAGCGATCGCTCCGCTCTTGGTCTGCACCCCCTTTCGGAGGGGGGGAGGTCATTGTTCTTCCTCCGCACCTCCTGCAGGGTCTTCCCTACTCCCTAGAACCCCCAGTTTTTCTCCCACTCTGCCTGCCCGGTTGTCTCCTGCAACCCTGCCTTGTGGACTTATGGCTTGAGGCTTCCCTGGCCCAAATTCCCCCAGGGTACCGCAGCTGCCTCCTTGCGAACCGTGGCTGCCTCCCTGCAGCCCGGCCTTTTAGGGCTGCCTCCTTGCAGCCCTGGGCCTCAGGCCGGGTAGCCTGGGTTTGCTAGGCCAAAGCCTTGCTCATTGCAGGCAGACAGGCAGGTCTCTCTCCTCCTTCCAGGAGTTGTTTTATATGGCCTCCAGCTGGGCCCTGGTTAGCTGCCTCAGCTGGGCTTCACTCCAGCTCCCAGCCCCTGAAAGGGCCAGTGCAGGACAACGCCCTGCCACACTGGGAAACCGGGAACTTCACCTAACTCTGCAGAACTTGCCAGTTTCACTGTCATAGCTGTATGGTGTGTTCATGCAGGGTTGTCCATCTTTACCTTGTAGACCTGTGGTGTCCAACCAGTCCTGAAGCAGTAGCCGCTACAATGGCTGCTGCGGTAACAAACTAGCCACATGTTTCTGAAAATGTAATTTTGTGAGCCAACTAGCCAAATAGCCACGGTGGCTAGCGGCTAGCATGTTGGACACCAAGGTCGTACACATTAAGGCCTTGATTTAAAGGACTTCACATTTCGGAGAATCCACCATTTTGTGTAGTTCGATGGTGACCTGTGACCCATCCGGCAGAGAGAGGTGAAAAACCCACAGTGGGACCTGGGGAAGAAAAGTCCGTCCTGACCCGAATATGGTCCTCGGTTAAAGTCTCAGTATGTGGACAAGACCCACCAGCTGCATACCTGGGGGGAAGAGTTCTCTGTAGCGACTCGATCTTCCCCATCTAGTGACCGATCTCAGGCCCTTGGAAATATTTGCTAAGACACAAATGAGCCACCTGCCTCTGTAGGCAATTTCATCTTAGCTGTCTTATCCATAAACTTAACAAGCTCAGTCTTAAACCAAGTTGGGTTTTTTTTTGCACCCACTGCTCCCCTTTGAAGACTGTTCCAGAACTTTGCTCCTGTGAGGGTTAGAAACCTTCTTCTAATTTCAAGCCTGAATATACCAAGGGCCAGTTTATATCCACCTCGTCTTGTGCCAGCATTGGCTCGTAACTTAAATAACTTGCACCCTCTCTGGTTTTCATTCTTCTGACATAGTTAGGGAGGGTAGTCCTATCTCCCCCTTAGTCCTTCATTTTATTAGGCTAAGCAAGCAAAGCTCCTTAGCCATACAGTCGTATAATAGGTTTTCCATTCCTGTGAACCTCCTTATAGCCTTTCTCTGTACCAGTCCCAGTTTGTATTCATCTTTCTTAAGCGCGGGAGACCAGAGATGCACACAGTATTCCAGATGAACGTTCACCAGCGCTCTGTATAATAATTTCGCTTCTCCATTTCTACGGGAAACCCCTTGCCTGATGTAGCCTAAGGTTGTATTAGCCTTTTTCATAGGCTTGTCAGATGTCTAATTCCAAAAAACTGAACACGCTTACCCCGCCCCTTCCCTGAGGCCTTGCCCCTTCCCACTCCATCCCTCCTCCCTCTGCCACTTGTTCTCCCCCACGTGCTCATTTTCCCTGCAAAGCCCAAAGAGACCTATTTATTGTTTTGACAGATGTATTCTGCTAAGCTCAGGTTTTATTTGTTACAGGATGCTAGAGCTGGCAGCAAAATAGTCACAAGGGGTGATTTTTTTTTTTAATGAGTGAAATTGCACAAAGATTTCCATGATTCTTTGCCTCCCCCTTCTCATTTTTCGTCACCAGCTTCATGTTTTGGTCCAATAAAGTGGTTATAATTTTGTGTGTGGCATCAGGACCACCCGTAATCACAGCTGCAATGAGTCCATGAAAGGCCCACTCCTGGGGCTCAACTAGGAATCCACAGGGGAACGGTTTCCCCCTTATTTGGCATTTCAATTGTTTAGTGCCTAGAGCCCCAACTAAGATTAGGGCTCCAGGCTGGTAGGTGCTGGCCATGCGCTTCAGCAGAGAGCGCTGTAAAGGGTGTGGGTAGGTATGGAGGCAGGACAGGATCAGCTAGGGAGGGGTTGGGATGAGGCGGGATGGGGGAGCAGCCCCATTCCCAGCACGCGGAGGCAGGGATACTTGTTCCTTGAACTCCCGGCAAAGGGGTGCCAGACCACAATTCGTCACAGGGCATGTGCCACCCCTTGAGCCCAGCCCCATGAAGAGCATGAGGTGTAGAGGGCCAGGCAGCAGCGGGAGAGGTGTGTGCCATGTGGCCCCTCTACGGCCACTGGTGGAGTGCTCACGCATCGCGCTTGCTCCGCCCCTGCCCTGACTCAGCCAATGGGCGCTGGGCCTGCGAGCAGAGGCAGCTGCCAGAGAGCCTGCCAGCCCCGCCGCACGGTGGCACTGCCAACCGGACAGCCAACGGCCCGGTCAGCACCGCTAACTAAAGCTGCTGGAACCCCCTTTTTGACCAGGGTTCTGGTCCAAATCTGGGCACCGGCTCACCCAGCGTTTTCTTGGCCCCTTCACGCTGGTGTGTGGTCGTTATCCCGTGATTGACCAATGCAGGTTTTCTCAGGGGAGCCGACAGATGGTGTGGGCCCTTGGCCAAGGTGTGAGGGGGAGGCGGCTCTGTGCTCCCAGAAGGGGCGGGGCCTCAGGCAGAAGGGGCGGGGCTGGGTGCCGCCAGCCCTCTGTGCTGCCCAATCATGACGCGTGCCCCCTCAGCTCTCGGCGCGGCGTGGAGTGGCAGTCCGGCAGCGATTTAAAGAACCGTCACCGCCTCCTTCAACCTCTGGGTCCCGGGGCAACTGCTCCGTTTGCCTGCCCGTGTCGGCCGGCCTGGCCTCTCTCCTCTGTCGCGTCTAACTGATATGCCTCCCGTTGTGAGCACAACATCCTGTTTTTAATCTGTACGCTTTGCGGACGAGGAGGGTCGGATTCAAAGCTCAGTCGGCATTTTCCACGGGGCCGTTCCCCTGGCTTCTCACCTCCCTCCGCATGAGACCTGCCCTTTCTCAATGTTTTCTTTCTTTTCCTCTCTCTCCAAATAGTCCAGCAGCAGCTGTGTTCACCGACCACGTACAAGGCTCTACTTTGGCAAAAGCACCTTGCACTCATTTCCTAGAAAACAAGATAAGGCTGACTCAGTGCCTCTGAATGGCTGGTATGTGACATCTCAGGGCTGGCCCACACGTTACGGGGGGAGTGGAAAGAACACAAGAGTGCATCATTAAAACCAAAGCCTGTTAGAAAAGGGCTCTTCGGGCCGGGTGGGCGGTTGAGTTTCTTCTGCCCGGTTGTGTGTCTAGTTGCTGGAAACCAGACGCTAGGGCTTGGTCTAGGTTTCAAAATGATCCCTACTTAGCTACGTTGGCCAGAGGTGTGAAAAACTGCCCCTAGATAGCTATGGTGACATAATACACAACCCGGGGGTAGATGCGACTGCCCGCTGGAGCACATGTGGGCATAGCGAACAGCCCCTGCGGAGGTGGTGGTCTTGCACCAAGAGAAAAACTCATTCTGTTGATGTGTGCCGTGTCTGTGCTAGGGGCTGTGGTGTACGCATGGACCTACTTGGTCTGCTGCGTGGCATCCAGGGATCTGAATGGGTAACCGGTTAACTGGTTAACTGGTTACCTGGTAAGCATTACCCTTCATGGGTGACTATAACCCGGGAGCAGCCCCTTCTCCCCCACGGGGTGGGATTTTCCAGCCTCGCAGCGGTGGATGTGGGGTGGCGGGGAAAGGCCTGCCTGGAACCGTGTGCGGGATCTGAAGCAGCCAGGCGGAAGCAACCCCTGTTTGGCGTGGAGACGGCTCCCCTCCCGCCCACCCCATTTAATCAGTTAACCAATTTAATCTTAATGTTCCACCGGTTAACTAATTAAATAGGATTTTACATCCCTAGTGCACCCCAGATCTTTAACCCTGTGTGCCCTAGAAGGGCTGTTGTGACTTCATTAAAAGACAAGGTGGAATGACAAAGAATTAAAGACACCAGAGCTGAGAGAAGATGGGTCTGGTATCTAGTCTGCCCTCCCACCAGCACCCACTCATCTCCTCCAGTATACCCTAGTTTTCTCCCTTGTTTTCAGATGACTCACATGCTGCGGCTGCTACCTATTCCCTAAGGAAATTATCCCACCAGTTTTGTACAGCTCACTCGTGAGGAATTCCCCCCCCCCCCCCGATATTCAGCTGGTGGTGTTATTCTGCAGAACCTAATCTTCATTAATCTCCCAGCTGTGTTTCTACCCAGCCCCGATGTTACTAATGTTGTCTGATGCTGGTCACGGGCTTGCTTCTGGGTGGTACATTTATGCAGCCCCAAAGAGCTTGCAAACTGAATCAGCCGTTCTCAAGCTGTGGCTTGGGACCCCAAAGTGGGTCCCAGGGCTGGTGGCAGACTTGCTGGGGCTCAGGGCCGTGCCCCAAGCCCCACCATCCAGGGCCAGCACTGAAGCCTGTGGAGCAGGGGGTCATGGTGCAATGAAGTTTGAGAATCTCTGATGGAGAAAGATGACGACGTGGTCTCGGAAATCCAGACAGGTCTTCCCGACCCCAAACGCTTTCATTTCCCCTGAAATTATAACAAAGGCATGTGGGATGGAGGATGGAGCATTTAATGAAGAAAGGGTGGGGTTTGGTTAGGAGGAAGGATGGCCCATTGGGAGGAGGGTAGCGCAGAGTCTGAATTCAGTTCCTTCCTCAGTCAGGTCTTTGTGCGACTTCAAGGCAGTCAAGGGCAGTGTTAAGGTTAGGTGGGCCACCTTTACTGCTCATCTCCTGGTGTCTCTCTTTTCCATATGCAAAATGGGAACGACCGCACTGCCCTTCTTCACAGGGGTGCGGTGAGGACACGGGCACCCAGCACTCAAAGCTGGTGATGGGGGCCAAAGGAATATCTTAGTTCTCTGGGCTTGGGGGCTCACCTCAAGGGGCCAGTAGGTAACAAAACAGAAGGGCAAGAGAGAGAAGACAATGGGGGTGTGCTGGGAACGTCAAGCCACATCACGGACCCCTTTAGAGCAAAAGCCCTTGTGTTCACGGGCCGCAAGCCAAGAGCCGTGCTCTCGTTGGAGTCAATGGAATGAAACCAGCTGTGAATTTGACCCGGAACCCAAGCCCGTTGTGAAAGGCTTGAGGGAGGCAGGAGTAAATCCGCATTTTGTGTCCGGCCCTCAAGATGTGCTAGGGCCTCCAGCGTGCCTCTGTGGCTAGCAAAGGTTGAGCCATCTCACGGCCTTTTCATGGCAGTCACGGTGAGTTCACGTCTCTCCCCACCCCGCAAATCACTCTGCCTTGGAAAGCCAGACATCTCACATGCTGTAGGAAGAGCAGTTAGGTGTGGGAGGTGTGCCAGGATTGGTGGGGAGGAAAGAACCTAGAGAGGTGGGCTGATAAGGGCGTTACCATGAGGCATGTCCTAACCCAGGCCTGCCTTTCTGAGCTTGTTAAAACCCTTTTGGAAAACTGCTTCCTCTGTTATGGGTATCCATGCAGAGTGCTCAGCACGCTTCCCTGGCTGTGGAGTGGGGCCCCAAAGTGAGTCTCAGGGGCGGTAGTAGATGGGACAGAACTCCTTCTTTTGCAGCTGGTGTTGCCTGGGGGAAAAGATAAGCACCGTCGTAACTGTGGGGGGAGCTGCTATCTGCCCCACTAGTTGGAATGAGCCAGGGGAATATCCTGACAGACAGAGGCAGACCTGAGAGTTAGGGGAGAAGAAAGTTTTGGAGAACAAGCAGGTTCCTGGCTATGCCACTGACTTCCCGCGTGACCTTGGGCAAGTCACTTTTCCTCCACTCACCACCTGTCAAATGGCGTTGCTAAGGGGCCATGGGAGGGTAAATTCATTAGACATTGAGGGGCCTGGTTGCTATCATGTTGGGGGTGGCAAATCAATGACATCAAGCGGCCCGTCCTGTTGCACTGAATTTTCACGTGACTCTGAACTCTCTGCTCAGCTCGCCAGATCCTCGTTTTCCGAAAACTCCAGACTGAGTCCCAGCCACGTGACTGGGAAGAGGTGGGTTCCCAGTGACTGACCTATGAGTGACCTCTAGGGAGAAAGTGGGTGAATGAAAGCTGTACTCTTCCTCTCGCTCGGAGACGTCTGCATTTGCTCTGGATGGCTGGTAAGGAGAGACCGAGTGGATGAAAGACAGAGATGTTTGTCTAAGGTACAATACCGGAGCGAGCCTGCCTGACAAGTTCCGGCCTGAAGGAAGCTAGTGGTGTCAGGGAAAAAAAAAATCTTAGCTGGGGGAAGGGGCGTGGGAGCCGCCCCCACCGGGAACCAGTCAAACATGACCCACGCCAGGCGCGGCCTCCTGCTCACAGACTTGGGGTAGCTCGCGCTGAACTGCATTCTGAGCATTGGCGCCGTCCTTGCTTTGCATAGTGTGGCGGGGCACAGCTGGGCCAGCTGGCAGCGAGAGGCACCCGGGGCTTGCTTCACTGCCCTCCTTGTGGCATTCCTGTGGCGTAGGCCCAGTCTGCAACGCCTGGCGTCACTGCGGCGGCAGGGTGGCCCGCTGAAAACTCAACACTGCAGAGCTGCAGGCCCGGCGGCTTAGGAACAGGCTGGGGATCGGTTATGGACGTGGGGAGCCCCTCTGTGTGGGGCTGCCGGCTCCAGGGGGAATGTTATTCCTGCGGACGGCCCCAAGGCACCGTAAGGAACAAAATTACAGCTGCGAAGGGGGATGCTCCTTTCGCTCAAGTGGCCGGGACGGGTGTTGATTTCAGTCCTTTGCTGTTGGGATGGCAGCGGATAGCTAGTTCAACAATTAACGCATAAGCCTGGGCTTATCAGTTCATCCAAACCACGACAAGGAAGACCTGGATAGATTCATGGAGGTTAGGCCCATTGATGGCTTTTAGCCAGGATGGGTGGGAATGGTGTCCCTGGCCTCTGTTTGTCAGAGGCTGGGAATGGGGGACAGGAGAGGGATCACTTGAAGATTCCCTCTCCCTCTGGGGCTTCTGGCATTGGCCACTGTCAGAAGACAGGGCAGTGGGCTAGATGGACTGGGCTTTGGACTGACCCAATATGGCCGTTGTGATGTTCTTATGTAACCTACCTCCCCTTGCTGCCTCAGTATCAGAGGCAGCAAGGGGAGGGGGCAGCAGGAGCTGGTGCCCATGGGCCGTGGGGAGCTGGCTTAAAAGTGCTGGGAGCCCCCAGCCACCTTGCACTGCTGCCTCTTTTAAGCTAGCTCCCCATGTGGCTGCCCGCCCACCCCCATGCTGCCTCCCACAGAGGCAGTATCACGGGGGCCAGGCGGGAGCCAATGCTCGGGATGGGGAGCTGGCTTAAAAGAAGCAGCCGTGCAAACTCCCCAGGAGTGGAGCCAGGAGTGCACTGGCTGCCACCCCTGTCCCTTTAATACCTGTGCAACCGCTAAAACCGATTGAGCCTACACGATTACTAAAACACGCGCTATGGAAGATCCCTACTTTGCGGGGGTCCTTGCTGTGCACGGGTGTTAATGTCTGTGGCCGTGGGATTAGCTACGCATCACCCCGGAGAGGCGGGTGTCTATGAACCACGTGTCTCGGCACAGCTGGACTCCGGTGGAACGTCCCATTGGCTTGCACGACTGAACACCCCGTGGCGGAGTATGGAAATCGACTCCCGCTCTCTCCTGTGGGATCTTCCTCCTCCAACCCTCTGAGAGCCCTCTGCTCAGGGCCATGCCGCACACACGTGACCCCTGTGACCGCAGAGCCTGGCTTTTACTGATTGCCTTGTTCTCCAGGCTCGCTCGGCCGTGCCAGGGAGGCTGACACCTGGGTGCCTGGGAGATCCCAATCAGGCAGTGTATTTTTAGACACGCCTTAGCGATGCGCCGAGCCCGTGACTCATGTTTACTAAACGGAGCCATTTCTGTTCCAAATACGCCTTGGAAAATAAAAGTTGAGTTCCAGAGCGAGGCGGGTAGAAAACTCGGAGACAGGGGCTAGGCCTGAGGGGAAAGATGGGGGAAGTGAAAGACCCACCGCACTGCCATGGGGAAAGCGTGGTTGGGGGCTGCTTGGGTCCAGCTGGAGCCCCCTACCCATGGTGCACCCAGGCTGAGCTCCCTGTATCTGGGGGCTGCTCTGGCCAGACTGGAGTGCTCCCCTCCTTTGGCGAGCACAGGGGTGGAGAAGTCCACCAGGCAGCTGTGCACCATGGCTCCGGACCTCTCTGGCCAGCCATGCACTGCGGCTCCCAGCTCCACCAGGCAGCTGTGCACCATGGCTCCGGACCTCTCCAGCCAGTCATGCACTGCGGCTCCCAGCTCCACCAGGCAGCTGTGCACCATGGCTCCGGACCTCTCCGGCCAGTCATGCACTGCGGCTCCCAGCTCCACCAGGCAGCTGTGCACCATGGCTCCGGACCTCTCCGGCCAGCCATGCACTGCGGCTCCCAGCTCCACCAGGCAGCTGTGCACCATGGCTCCGGACCTCTCCGGCCAGTCATGCACTGCGGCTCCCAGCTCCACCAGGCAGCTGTGCACCATGGCTCCGGACCTCTCCGGCCAGTCATGCACTGCGGCTCCCAGCACCAGGCAGCTGTGCACCATGGCTCCGGACCTCTCCGGCCAGTCATGCACTGAGGCTCCCAGCTCCACCAGGCAGCTGTGCACCATGGCTCCGGACCTCTCCGGCCAGCCATGCACTGCGGCTCCCAGCTCCACCAGGCAGCTGTGCACCATGGCTCCGGACCTCTCCAGCCAGTCATGCACTGCGGCTCCCAGCTCCACCAGGCAGCTGTGCACCATGGCTCCGGACCTCTCCGGCCAGCCATGCACTGCGGCTCCCAGCTCCACCAGGCAGCCGCACGCCGGGTCTCCGAGCCCCGTGCTGAGCACTGGGCTGCTCCACCCACAGCTTGTTGTGAGCAGCTGGCAACTCTGCCAGCCCCGCAGGGCTCCCTGCTGGTGGCCCACTACCGGGGCGCTCTGGTCCTGCAGCATCCGAGTCCTGGTTTAGAGAGTTTCAGCCTTTAGTTAAAACGCCCCCCCCCCGGCTTTGAGATGAGGATCTTTGTGCTTGGGCAAATGTGAAGGAGTAAATGGGGAAGAATGTCTGCACAACAACTCCCCCCACCCCTGCTTCTGCTCCTGGGAAGGAGAAAGGCCCTTGGGCTGCCGTCTCCATGAAAAGCTGCAGCCGTGAATGGGTTGTTTGTGCGGAGAGGAGAATGCCCACAGGTGATTTATCTTGACGTTTATAGAAAGCATCAGGCGTTACTCATTCATAAAATGTAGGAACAGTGGGTCCCCCCCCCTCGCAGTGGCTGGGCTCTGGAGCAGCTCTAACGTTATTGTAGTTGATGGTAATCATTTCCGGACATGCCCCGGTATGCCCAGAGGAGGTTGCATGGGAACAGTAACAATGTGGGATGGGAGAGCAAACCGGCTCGACAGGAACAGGATCAAATGGGAGCTCACGACTCCTCTTCCTCCACTTGTTTTCTGAATGGCAGCCTGGAGGAGCCCCCGACGGGGATGGTCTCACTGATTGACACCGAGAGGTGGAGAAGCAGTCGCAGGGGAGCTTGGGAGATTCCCCAGCCCTGGGGCGCAGCTGCCAGGGAGGGTGGGGCGGGGAATGCTTGTTAAAAGCTGCTTCTCAAGGGACTTGTCGCGCTCGTGTGTCAGCCCCAGAGCGAAACCTCGTCTGTCCATGCCAGCCGGCACCAGCTTCCCTCGTCTCCCCATGTGCCCAAGCCTTGTCCTGGAACAGGGGCCTCCAGCCTTTCAAAGCACAAGATCGCTTTTTGAGTTTGTCAATCCAGGATCTATCGCAAACCCAAACACTGTTGCCCCGCCTCCTTCTCCGCCCCTTCTCTGAGGCCCCACCCTGCTCACACTGTGGAGATGGGGTACAGGGACAGAGGGTCACCTTGACATCAGCGTCCGTTACTTCTGCTTCCCCCACCTGGCTTGGCAAGCCGGAGGCTCCCGGGGGCCTCTCCAAAGCAGAAAGCAACACGGCAGTGTGGGAAGGGGCAGATGACGTGCCAGCGCTTCATAACCTCCAGACCAAATCAGTCCGGATCCCCTGTCAGAGGCTCCAGGATCGACCAGGACAGGTGGAACCTCTCTAGTCTGGCACTCTTGGGACCTGACCGGTGCCGAACCAGAGAATTTGCTGAACCACAGAGAGGTCAACATGGCCTAGCAGCATTACCAGCACTTCCACTGCTGACTGGGTTCTTTAGGGTTAAATTAGCGCTAAAAACACTGAGCGCCAGGATTGGTGGCTATAAACAAACTTTATGGGATCGCGGGAAACTTGGCCGCACTCATGATACGTGGCCATCTGGCTAACTCAAATCATGCCGGACAATGGATGTTGCCAGATCAAAGAGTGCCGAACTAGAGAGGTTCTGCTTGTAGATCCTGATCTACTGTTTGGTGACCACTGGTCTAGAATAATCTTCCCCCGGACACCCGAGAGCGGCGGAGGCTCCTGCGATCCCTTCAGTCCTTGGCTTTGCCTCTGTTCTTTCCAACTGAGGTGACAGTTTTGGCGACACGCTGCCTGTCCACTAGCAGCTAGACTGAGCGTCGCTGATTTGTTTTCCCAGAGAAGTCCATGGGTGGCCACCTCCGGACCCATTGTCGACCAGCATGTTTGTCCGTGGAGCTACACCAGTTTGGGACCAGGCCCCGTGTATTTTGTGTGTTACTCGCCTGAGCGGAGTTCAGGAGTCTCTCTGAGATGAAGGGCTCTGTCTCGTATGACCTTTGCCATCTAGCGAGCCATAAGTAGGGTTGCCAGGTGTCCGGAAGGGGAGTGAGGAGTGTGGGGCCATTTAAAGGCACAGCGACCTTTTTGGTCTCTCTCTTTTTTTTTTTTTTTGGTTCAACCAAGTTTGCCATGTTCAGGATTTTTGTTGAAAGCATCTGGCAAGCCAAGCCATAAGCAAGGAAGGGGCTTGGAAACGGTGCTCACCAGGGTGTTGCCAAAGGAACCCAAGTTGCCTGATGGGATCTTGGGCTGGATCAGAGGCGTGGCTATGGGTGGGCCTGAGTGGGCCTTGGCCTGCCCCTTAGCATCCAGGCCCACCCAAATCAGGGCTGGAAACCCCAAATCCACAGGCTGGAACACCCCCCTCTCACCGCTGGGCCGCATAATTTTCCTGCTGGCGCCGTATGCTGCTGCCCCGGCCTCTGGCCCTAGCACTGTCCCAGGAGGGTGGGGCTGGATAGGGCTAGCTCTGGGCAGCAGCGTGCAGCAGGAGGGGGATGCGAATGGGCTGGTAGCAACTGAGCTGGGATGGGAAGGGTGAGCGGAGTTCAAGCCCCGGTGAGCCTCCCTCTCCCCGCCCCATGAGTGTGATCCACCCCCTGAATGCCCCTGAGGCAGATCCCGCATCCCTCTTGCCCCCTCTTGCCAGGGCATTGGATCCCTTCTGTGACCCCTCCCTATCTCTCCCCCCCCCCCAGAGCACCGGCTGCCTCCTGCCCCTCTCCTACCTCCAGAAAGCACTAGATCCCTTCTGCACACCCCATCCTTCCTGCCCCCCAGGCCCGCCATCCCTCTCCCCTGCCTCCCACGCCTCTGAAAGCTGCACCCTCCCACCCCACCACTTTTCCTGTCCTAGCTACACCACTGGGCTGGAGTCAGATCTGATGTCAGGCCACTAAAACGAGTCCAGGCCTGAGAAGCCCTTGTCTTTTTGGCAACACGGTGATGAGGCAGCGGTGTAAAGCCATAGAGCTCACGCTGCCGGAAGAGCCCGAAACCAACACTTGCAAGCACTCGGACGCTGGGATCTTTTTTAACAAAGGAGAAAGATGGCCCGGCTGAGGCCCAGTACCTCATGTGCACTCACGTCGGCCTCCCAAGTCAATACGTCACCTTTTACGACCGGGCTCTGCGGCATGACCCAGTAACACAACGAGTCCCTTCCCAAGGGAAGCGCACCTGTGGCTGAAATCAGGTGTGACGTACCAGCAGGTGAGACATTCTGGGCAAGCCCCGCTCCGGGCCTTTCTTTGAGAACATGCACACAAAGGAGGCAGCTCAGGAATTTTCCAGCAAAGCATCAGGAAACTGGATTTGTCAACCCTGACCCTGTTTGTGGCCAGGTGTCTGTTTCGATGAAGCTAGCACAGGGCTGAGGGAAGACTGTGCGGGCCTGGAAGGAGCAGGGCGTCGGGAAACAGCCAGCCCTTTAGTGCTGCCCAGGGCTCTGGCGGTGATTTAAGGGGCTCGGGGTTTGGGCCTCTGCTGTGGTTGAGGTAGCGGCGGTGGTGACTGGGAGCCCCGGAGCCATTTAGGGAGTAGCTGCCCCCCTTGCATCCGGAAGCTTCTCTGGTCCAGGGTGGAATTGTCTGGTCAGAGCCAGAGAGAGACTCAGAGCAGGGGTTTCAAACTCTCACCCCCACATCCTGGGGAAATGCCCAAGCTACTGGCCCAGTTTGTCGGTCTGTCCCTCCCTCCCTCCGTCCGTCTGTCTGTCTTCCTTCTCTCTTTCGGGCCTGGTCTAGGGTAGGACCTTAGTCCAAAATAACCCTCCAAGGTCGAATTTGTAAGTGTGGCATCCACCCTACCAAGCCCGTTATTCTGGAATAAGTGGCCGCAGAATTCGAACTCTGAACCCCTGCTTTTCCTCAGAAATAATGCTATTCCCGAACTTATAAGTCTGAAATCACGTTAGTCTGGGCGCTCTGGTGCCGCTAATTGGAACTTACTGGCCTCTGGGAGGCTTCCTGCAGCTCCCCAGTGCCTCCTGGGGCTCCGTGTCCTCGCTCTGTGTCCTCGCGCTCTCTCTCTCACTCACTCTCACACACACACTCTCTCTCTCTCTCTCTCTCTCTCACACACACACACACACACACACACACACACACACACACACACACACACACACACATCCTCTCTCTCTCTCTCACACACACACACACACACACACACACACACACACATGCGTGTCCTCTCTCTCTCTCTCTCTCTCTCTCTCTCTCACACATAGACACAAGTCCTCTCACTCACTCACACACACAAATTTATTTTGTGCAAACAGCCCAACAGAATCAGATCCTTGTCTGGCTGTCTCTGCATTAGGGTGTTAAGCCTTCAACCCATGTCTTGTCTCAGGCAACCTCTGGGCAGTTCAGTCTGCTTTCCGAGAGCAGAGAGTTTTTGCGGCCAGTTGCAGAGAGGAGAAACAGAAGCCATGAACTGGCAGGAATGTTGTGAGAGTGAGGGTAGCGTGGCCTAGTGGGTAGGACACAGACGGATGTTCGGGATTCTATTCCTGGCTCTGCATAGGTTCTGCATTCAATGGCCGTGATCAGTCGGGAAAGCCCAACCCCGAATACACTTATAGTTGGGGATCGTGCCCACCCATCCATCAGAACCATCAGACTGACAATTACTGAGCTCAGCAAAATTTGGTGGCACTTCGCTATTTAACAATAGTGAGCCAGAGCGAGTCCGAGGGTGACACGCTGGGCATGTCTTGCCACAGCGCTAACTGGAATACAACAGGGCCAGACGGACAGTCCCATACAGCTGAGATTAACAAAAAAAAAAAAAAAAAAAAAAAGAAAGAAAGAAAAAATCACAGTGTCTTCTGAAAGCCCCTGTGAACTGGAGCAAAGCAGACACATCTGTGCTCTCCCAGGTTGGTGTGGCTGGCTCGTCTCGGTGTTTATTAAACAGTGGAGCTAATGAGGAGAAACCTGGCTGGAGTTCACTGAAAGTGGTGAAAATCTGACCTGTTTTCGAAAGCTACACTTGAAAGCAGCTATCGACAAGTCTCTTCATATGCCTGAGTGATAATACTCGGGGTTTCCCCCCAGCACCTGCTAGGTGATGATTTCCAAGTGCTTTACACACAGTGTAAACCTCCTGTCCCCCCATCAGTGGGTTACGTATTCACTTGTTTGGCAAATGGGGAAGCTGAGGCTCACAATCATTTGAACCCAGGACCCGTGCGGCAGGCATCTGTTGTAGTGGAGAAAGAGTTAGAATCATAGAATCATAGGACTGGAAGGGACCTCAAGAGGTCATCAAGTCCAGCCCCCCGCCCTCAAGGCAGGACCAAGCTCCACCTACACCATCCCTGACAGATGTCTATCTAACCTGTTCTTAAATATCTCCAGAGAGGGAGATTCCACCACCTCCCTTGGCAATTTATTCCAATATTTGACCACCCTGACAGTTAGGAATTTTTTCCTAATGTCCAATCTAAACCTCCCCTGCTGCACTTTAAGCCCATTACTCCTTGTCCTGTCCTCAGAAACCAAGAGGAACAAATTTTCTCCTTCCTCCTTGTGACACCCTTTTAGATATTTGAAAACCGCTATCATGTCGATATCAGTTAAGAACATAAGCGGCTATACTGGGTCAGACCAAAGTCCATCTAGCCCAGTATCTGTCTTCCCACAATGGCTAATGCCAGATGTCCCAGAGGGACTGAACAGAACAGATAATCATCAAGTGATTTCTCTTCTGTCATCCATTTCCAGCCTCTGATAAACAGAGGCTAGGGACACCATTCCTACCCATCCTGGCTAATAAGTATTGATGGATCTATCCTCCATGATTGTATCTAGTTCTTTTTTGAACCCTGTTAAAATCCTGGTCTTCACAACATCCTTTGGCAAGGAGTTCCACAGATTGACTGTGGGCTGCATAAAGAAAAACTTCCTTTTGTTTGTATTAATCCTGTTACCTGTTAATTTCATTGGGTGACCCCTAGTTTTTATTTTATGGGAATAAGTAAATAACTTTTCCTTATTCACGTTCTCCACGCCTGTCATAATTTTATAGACTTCTATCATGTTCCCCCTTAGTCTTCTGTTTTCTAAGATGAAAAGTCCCAGTCTGTTTAATCTCTCTCCATATGGCAGCCGTTCCAAACCCCTAGTAATTTTTGTTGCCCTTTTCTGAACCTTTTCCAATGCCAAGGTATCTTTTTAGAGAAAAGATGACCACCTCTATATGCAGTATTCATTTGTGTTTTGCTGCAAGCTCCCTCCCTGGTTTTTTCCACCTCTTGGGAGTGGCTGACTCTAAGTTTTGAAAACAGGGTATTAGGGCATGACATATACACCAGTGTTTGAGCAGGTGAGCTTGAGTAATTCACCAGGGGAACGGTGACTCAGACCCACCTGGCTGCAGCAAGAATTGTGACTTTGCTGGGGTTTGCTCAGTACCACCCTCGCTTTCACTGACCTTCCTTCGGAAACCTACGCCTCTGCCCCCAGCTTTCTGGGTTTGGGCCCTGGCTCCGCCATCAAGCCAAATGAAGAGAGGAAACGTTCATGCTTGTGAATGTTGCTTTTCTCGGGGCTTGGACAGGTTGGTTTTAACTTGGGCTCGGAATGAGTGAAGCCTTTTACCCATGTGTTGCTGGATAGTCAAGGCATGAGTCATCGGGCTGACTGCAGCAGGACTCATCATGTGCTTGCTTACGTTGGACCAGGGCCTTCCTGGAGTCTCTCTCATGGCTGGTTGGCTTTTCTCAGTAGGGTTGCCAGGTGTCCGGTATTGACCCGGATAGTCCGGTATTTTCGCCTCCTGTCCAGTAAAAAATTCAGAAAATACCAGACACCTAAAATGTCTAGTGTGTTCTGTTTTTTTCCCCTGCCAGGAGGTGAAAATACTGGACACCTGGCAACCCTACAACACACTCAGCAACTGGGCCCAGTCCCTGGCCCCCCCACCCCTGGGCTCCCGGGCCTCTGCCCCCGGATTCCCTGCTTACCTGGTTCTGCAGGGAAGCTGTCTTCTGGCTTGACCAAGAAAACAAGATGGCCACTGGCAAAAAGCCTAAAGACCTGAAGCAAGGGGAAGTAATGCCTTCCCTGGGTCTTAGTGCTCAACCTCTCCCTCTCCCTATTCTGACTCTGCATGCACTTAAAGGGGCCATGCTGTTTTAATGCTGTTCTATTTATTTATTTATTTGCTTGTTTGTTTATTTTATGTTTTGCTTAATAACTCTTGGGGTCCTTCCCCCCCTACAGAATTTTGAACCGGTGGGTTTTTTTTTACGGGGGGGGGGTAGTGTTTGGTATTTTTGGTTAAACTATCTGGCACATCTGTTTCTCAGCTCTTGTCACTGCCGTCTTGCTGGGTCTCACCTCGCCTGCAAAACGAGCACAACACGTGGCGTAGTGAGGCCAAGCCAATGTGTGCCACTGAGCTCATCTGTCACATAAAAAGCCATATGTAGGCCTGCAGGGGTTAAATTTGTATTCCTCTAGGCCAGCCATGAGCTCTGCTGGTGAAAATACCAGGTGTTCTTTATCAGATGGTCTTTATCAGTCGCAACTCTCTGTGTTTGCTAGCTGAGAGCCGAGTACGGGATAAATAACATGACCTCGGTTCTCAGCCCTGTGGGAACGTTGGAAGTGGCACTGGGCCAAGTCGCACACCCTCAGTAAACAGCTAGGCTGTGTCTACACTGGCAAGTTATTCCATAAAATCAGCCGCTTTTCCGGAAAAACTTGCCAGCTGTCTACATTGGCCGCTTGAATTTCCGGAAAAGCACTGACGATCTAATGTAAAATCATCAGTGCTTTTCCGGAAAAACTATGCTGCTCCCGTTTGGGCAAAAGTCTTTTTCCGGAAAACTTTTCCGGAAAAGGGCCAGTGTAGACAGCACAGTAGTGTTTTCCGCAAAAAAGCCCTGATCGCGAAAATGATAATCGGGGCTTTTTTGCAGAAAAGCGCGTCTAGATTGGCCACGGACGCTTTTCTGCAGAAAGTGCTTTTCCGGAAAAGCGTCCTGCCAATCTAGACGCGCTTTTCCGAAAATGCTTTTAATGGAAAACTTTTTCGTTAAAAGCATTTCTGGAAAATCATGCCAGTGTAGACATAGCCCTAAAGTATAAGATCACTGGGAGTCCCGCCCCTCTGTGAGTCTCACCAGGGACATAGACCTCGAAGGGTGCCCTGGATCCCCTCAACTGGAGCCACGTGCATTGCGGCCTGGTGTGAGGTGACCGGAATGGCACTCCCCACAGACTGAAGGGGTGTAAGTATTTCCAAGTGCCTGTTACTCTTTTATGCATTGCTGTGCCTATGCTAATCGGTGTATTACTTTGCAGTAGCTGTGTACCCATCTGGCAGTATTAAGCCTGTAAGAGTAGTGACATAGTGCGATTCATAAAAGCAACTATTCCTAATCGACTTTGTCTTGAAGCGAATCCACAACTCTGTTGGGCCTTGCCCCTGTGAGTTGACACCGTCTACCATGGCAGCCTGAACGGGGGCGAGAGGGCGTATTATGGGATGGCAGGTCCGCCACAGCTCCTGATCCGGATGAGGACTGGAAAACGGAGCAGGAGTCGGAGGGCTGGGGAGGCATGGGGTGCGCTCTCCGGACTGCTGAGCTCGTCAAGATCAGGAATGAACCTCACTCACCCCCCCGGGCACCCGCCAGTGGTCCCTGCGTTAAAAATCCCATGGGTACATCTACACCGCAATAACCTGTCCCTGGTGTCGAGTCTCAGCCGGGATCAGCAGATTTGGGCGTTGGGCTTTGGGGCTCAAAATTGCAGTGGAAACATACAGGCTTAGGCTGGTGTCTGAGTTCAGAGACCCCCCTGCCATACCCCGCACACACCTGGATTCTGCATCCTGCGTCCGAATGTCTCCACCGCAAGTTTTCACCCCAGGAGCCCACGTCAGCGGACCTGGGCCAGCTGCAGCCACGCCAGGGACTAGTATTGCCACGTAGACGCATCCTGCCAGACCCCGCTCTAAAGCAAAAACAGTCCCACTGCTTTTCCTCCCCCATCTCGGCTAGCCCGCCATGCCCAGATTAGCACCTGGCCCAAGACAAAAGACTGCATCCAGCCACCCCCGTTCCTCTCTTCTGCCGGAGCTGTCAATTCTGGGGATTTTATGATGGGTCTCATGGGACTGGGTTTCCTGGGGTCAAGGGATGGTCTGCAACTCTCCATCTTCATTAAAATAAAAAGGAAGTTTCTTGCCTTTATGGCTGTAGAGAAAAGGTTGAAAATGTGACCCAGGTGCACCTTAAAGACTAGAAGGCAATAAAAATAATTTTATTCTGTGCCCACGAAAGCTCATGATCCCATCTACATGTTTTGTTAGTCTTTAAAGTGCTGCCAGACTACTTGTTGTTTTTTAAATTCTTCCTGTTATAGACTAACCTGGCTACCCGTCTGACATTTTTATTATTATTAAATCTCATGATTTTGGGGGGCTTGATTTGTGTTTTTTATAATAGCTTCTGTATGTCCAGAGCCATACCAATGTTCCCTCTAACCTTTTCCATTTTGTGCGGAATAATTTTGATGTGCACCATGGCATGTGTGAACGTGCACCACCAGTAGAAACAAACAAACAAACAAACAAAAAAACCCAAAACAAACCAACAACTAGCAGTGGGGGCTTCGTATGTCAGCTGGGAAGCATTTGAATCTCCCCTGAGTGGCCACACTGTGCTGCTTTCTGTGTTGTACCAGAGCTGAGCTGAACTATAGGGATGTTCGGATCCCACTCAGAACTCAGCAGCTTGGTTCCCATCTATGAGTCTGACGGGAATCCTACCAAGCTAGGGCCCCCTCTCCAAACCTCAGCCCTTGTTTTTCCCTCAGGCGGTGGCCGCAGGAAGCAAGTGGACGTGTTCGTTGTCCTCTAGCTTTGGCAGCAAGGGGCCTGCCTCTCTCCAGCCTGCGTTTCTGCCGGTCCAAAGCTCAGGCAACAATATTGTTCAGTTTTGCACAAAATATGATCCCTCAAAGGGTGGCTTTGTGTGTCCCCACTCTCTGGTCTGGTCCAACAGAAAGCAAACAAGGACTCGGGTGGCCGAGAAGGCAGCTCGTAATATTTGCCCCTCGGCGGGCTTAGCTCCTTGATTCTTAGGGAGGAATTTTCTGACATTTCATTCACAATTTTTTTTGGAGCGGGGAGGCTGGGGAGAGGGCAATTAAATAACAATTTTCCCTCCCTGCCTTCCCCCCCCACATTTTTTCCATTGTGTTGTAAAACAGGGAGAGCCAAAGTTGATGACATCTTTATGAGGATGCCTCCGGTCAAGACTATTAGCATCTATTCAGTCTGCTGGAGGGGAATTTTTCCTCTCTTCCATCCCCCCGCCTTCCTCTTTGCGCACAGGCTGGGGGAGAATGACCTCGCGGCTGCTTTAATTCACCACACTTCTATAGTTTTGAATGGGACTGACTTGGCGAAAAAGGGTGGAGGGGAACAAGCGGGGGAGGAGGGGAGGGAAGGCGATTACATCACCAACTCAGCTGCTGATTGGCTGCCTGCCTCCCACAGAGGTGACATCATCTCTGCCCCCTTTTTTATTCTCTGCCCATCATTCCCTCCCTCCCCCTGGGATGCAAAGTTGCCAAGGCGACAACAAGTTTTCAGGCTTGCTGTCCAAAGGAATGGCTGTTCATTATATGTCTGACCTGGACTGGGGGAGACAGGGAAGGGGGGATCTGTGATGGGTGGGAAGTAGGTTTGGAAGCAACCCCAATCAAATAGCTATAGTTTTATGTTTTAAGAAGCTGGTTGACGTGAAATATGATGGGGAGGGCGATAACGGACAACATTTTAGGAAGACTTTTAGTTATGCATAAAAACAACTCAGTTTCCTCTTCACTCCAAGGTCTCTGCAGCATTAGGACGGCTCCCATTTGAAAAACAAAACTCCCGGCTGAGAATTTCAAGCAGATTTTTAGCAGAGGACTGCAGCCCTGTCCTACTTCAGAAATAAAAGGTACCCAGCATCATAGCCAAAGGTTTGAAATCTGCCTCACCAACCCAGCAATAAGTCCCTTCAAAATTCTGAGCTAACACCCATCAAAGCAAGTTGAATCCCTTTCGGAGCAATGTGGAGTTAAAAATCCAGCCCGACATTTAAAGGGGCATGGTAGCTTGAGATGTTAGCCAGGTTTTGAAAAGTGAGCGAAAAGTAACTGCCCGTCTCTTCTTCAGAAGGGACAATTTGCGCCCCTCTCCAATGCCAGTGCACATACATCCAGCTGCTGCAATTTGACTATTGTGTGGCGATTGGCAAACTCACTGCAACAAAAACTCTTCCCCTAGAATTGTCTTCTAAGGAGTAAAATTGGTTGAAGATAAACCATTTGCTTCCAAGCAGTTAACGTGTCTGGTTTTATTTCTTTACCGACTGGCCTGCTTGGTTACTGAGAAAGCAGAGAATCATACAACACTAGAACTGGAAGGGACGTTGAGAGATCATTGAATTCAGTGCCCTCACGGCGGGACCAGGGACCATCATCCCTGACTGGTGTCTGTCTAACCTGCTCTTAAAATATCTCCAGTGATGGAGATTCCACAACCTCTCCAGGCAACTGATTCCAGTGCTTAACCATCCTGACAGACAGGACTTTTTCCTAATGTCCAACCTAAACCTCCCTTGCTGCAGTTTAAGCCCATTGCTTCTTGTCCTATCCTCAGAGGCCAAGGAGAACAATTGCAAAACCAAAACAACCTCCCCCACCTCAAACCCTCAACTGTAGGCCAAATTTCTGAAGGCACAACTGTCGGGACGGTGGCACAGTTGAACAGACACCATTTTAACAGCACTGTTTGAAATACAGAGAGGATGGACTCCCTCTTCCCCTTCACAGGTTTGTCTTGGCTCATTTGGGCATCTTCTTTTTAAGCTTCTCTTGAGAGACTGAGCATAGAGAACAGAACGGGGCATGGAAGAAGCTGTTGAGGAATAGAGGTTTTTAAGTCTCGGCTTGACAAAGCCCTGGCTGGGTTGATTGAGTTGGGATTGGTCCTGCCTTGAGCAGGGGGCTGGACTTGACCTTCTGAGGTCTCTGCCAGCTCTATGGTTCTATGAAAGCTATTAAAGGGTGTCAGTGTGGTATCAATGCTAAGTGTGACCTGTCATGGTTCTTTCCCCTTTCTACGGGTGTCTCTGTTCCATGTACCACGGGAGGCGGGTCACAGATTTGCCTTCGCTGGCTGGGAACTGCAGTTGAAAATGGAAAGCCGAGTGGTGCGTCTTCTCTCCTGTATGGGTTGAGCGAGGGACGAGCTGGTCTGAGCTGGACCTGAGGAGATCTGGGACTTCAGCTACCAGCTCTTCAGTGCTCCCTATGCAACCTCGGCAAGCGATTTAATCGGTTAGGCCCCGGTGCCCTGGGCAGGGGCATCGGATGGGCTCGCAGAGTGGGGTCAGGGGTGAGGCATGAGGAGAGCCCCACAGAGCCATGGGGTGGGCCTGGATGCAAAGTGGGTCACAGCCCACTCAGGCCCACCTGTGGCTCCTCCTCTGCTTTATGCAGACCTCCTGTCTCGGGTCTGTGGAAATGACAGGGCTTGGAACTGAGCAGGCCTGGTGTTTCAAAGGGGGCTGTGGCTCCTGGCAGCTGGAGCGCCAGGCCCTTTTAAATCGCCGCTGGAGTGCTGTGCGCTCCGTGAGGCTCTGAGGGCTGGAGGGGGCGGGATGGAGGAGAGGGCTGGCTGCCCCAGCCCCACCCCTTCCACTCGAGGCCCCACCCCTTCTGGGGGAGTGGAGCTGCCCCCCCTCCACCTTGCCCAGGAGGCTGCACAGGCTGTCAGCTCCCCTGGGCTTGAGCCACAACAGGATTTGGGCTCTGCCCCATCTCCTCAGACCTGATACGTGAGTGCCTGCTGACCCTGAGTGTGTGGACGGAAAGGTGGCTTGGTTTCAACACAGAATCAGATCCCAGGGTTGGTGTGCAGTATAGCCACACCCGCTGAGCCTGATTATGGACTCACTTGCTAGCCTGTTCTGGACCTAGCTCGATTAACGTTAGTGTAGCTACGTGTACCCACAGGGCAATCACACCTCAGATGGCAGGTGGGACGCAGAAGGCCTCTGTTCCTCTTCTGGTCATAAATGGGCCCCACGGCCATGTCTGGTGAAAGCGCTTAACTCATCAGGAGACAGACTCTTCCTTTGGGCACGTCCGCACTAGAAAGTTTTACCAGGGGCATTTTGGCTGGTCTACGGCCACTGATGTTGTCACTTTGCTAATGCGCAGGTGGGCGTGGCCGCTATCACCGTGCATCCCCTCCGCAAGAGCTTGTCCTGCCAAAAGACACCCACCCCCTGGGTCCTTTTTGTCTCCTGTACTGCCTGCTACATTTTTACAGAGCTCTGTATGGGCACAATGGCTCCGTGCTGCTATTAAACAAATATTTAGCAATGACTAGAACTGGCCAACACTGATTCTTTTTTTCCCACTGGAGTTTTCACAAAGCCCTCCTCCCTTTTCTAATGATGCCTGAAATGAGAATAATTTGTTCGCCGATGTTTCAAATTTCACAGACGCGTTAGCTGGTCAAAAACATTCACAAAATATATTGGTCACAGTTTCATTCCATTCCCCCCCCCCCTTTCCTCCAAATAAAACCACATTCCTGCCCCTCCCCAAACAAAGCAAGTCCACAAGCTCTCCCTTGCCACGGCAGGTCCCAGGATAGTAGATAGACGAGAAGGGGAAGGTTGGGTCAACTTCTGCGGGAGACAGAGAGAGACAGGAGTTGGTCCAGTGAAAGATGTTACCTCCTCCTTTTTGTGTCACTAACCAGCTCTCATAAATCTCGGGTGGTGTTTACATGAGCCTTTTCCGGCCACTGGTACCACCCTCCAGCTCCAGTGGGGTAGTGCAGGCTGTTAAAACTGACGGCTGGGGGATTTTGTCTACACAGCTGCCTTTCCTATCACAGGCACATCTGTAGAGCCCTGCACGGATACACCGTGTGCAGCCCTATCCACAGAAATGAGCGGTAGCTATCTGGGTAGGCAGGTTCCTGTTCCCAGTGTAGGCTGCCAGAGACGGCTGGCCAGCAATTAAGACAGGCAGGCACCTGGGACTCATTAAGAACCGGCCTGCAGCAGCAGCCTAATTGGACACCTGCAGCCTGTTAAGGCCCGCTGGGCTGCTATAAAAGGTTTCCCCTCGGGTAAGGCAGGGGAAGGAGAAGAATGGTGGACCAGAGAGGAGGAAGCATGGGGTGGAGGAGAATGGAAAATGAATCCTGGGAGAAGTTCTCTTCTAGTGGCCCAGGAGGAGGTAATATGGGGAGCAGCCCAGGGAGAGGGGGGCTATTCTGTGGGGACAAGGGCAGGAGTCCCACTAGTGGCTGCTACCTAGGGCCCTGGGCTGGAACCTGGAGTAAGTGGGTTGGGCCGGTTTCCCCCAAACCCTTCTCACACCTGGTGGATGGTCCCTGAGGAAAAAAGGGGGCCTAGGACCACGGAAGAGTTTTTTTTTTTTTCCTCTCCCAAGCTGGTGCCTGCCCTATGTGAAAATGGCTCATTAAGCGGGGGACCTTTGCTTCTGGGAGAAACAAGAGGCAGTGGAAGGGTCACCACGAGCCTCTGAGGCACACTAAAAAGCCACCCGGGAGCGCAGGACCCAGGGCATATGGCCAGAGCTCTGCCACGGTAGCTATTCACAAATTTGCAGTAGTCTAGGTACAAAATCTGTATCTGTATGAATGAGCTGAGGATAACTGCATTCACGTCCACGAATATGGATACCCGCGGGCATAAAGAGGAGATCCACGGATTTGCAGGGCTCTAGGCATCTGTGCTAGTGGCGGCAAAGCTGAAGTGGCAAAGTCTGCTGTAGCTGAGTGCTCACAGACCTTTGCAGATGAGTGGGACAAATTTTCAGGCGTTCAGACCCTTCCCTAGTAAAAAATGGTGTTGCTTTATTGCATTTTAGTTAACATCCTAATGTGCACAGGGCACTTTTATCAGGTTGAGGGAACCTAGCCCAAGTCTACACTAGGGAGTTGTTCAAAATAACCCCCCTTATTTTGAAATAATAAGCGCACCGTCCACACGACCAATCCCGTTATTTTGAAATAGGCTGTTTTTTTTCAAAATCTGTTCTCCTGCTTTCCTCGGGGGGGGATAACGCTTGTTTCAAAATAGGTATTTTGAAACAACGGTCATGTGGATGCTCCGCTGCTGCTATTTTGAAATAACGACCCTCCAGAGTCATTAGAAGTAATTACTCCCCAGTGCTTCCTGGCGTTAAGTCGAGGTAGCGTGTCCACGGTAACGGAGCCTGCCTTGGAGTAATTTTGAGGCTCCTTTGTAGCGGGGACACGTTAGTCTGATTTTGAAACAAAAGACAGGACTATGCAGCACTTTAAAGACTAACAAGATGGTTCATTAGATGACGAGCTTTCGTGGGCCAGACCCACTTCCGCAGATCGTCTGACCCACAAAAGCTCATCACCTCATAAACCGTCTTGTTAGTCTTTAAAGTGCTGCATAGCCTTGTCTTTTGTTTCAGCAAGACCAGACTAACACGGCTACATCTCTATTACTATTCTATTTTGATTTTGTTATTTTGGGAGTTATTCTTTCACATTGAATTATTTCAAAATAATTTCCTCGTGTAGACTTGTTCCTCGTGTTTACCTCGACCCTTTAAAGTGTTAAAATCACAACTGCCTTGTCCGCACTAAGATTTGACCACACACTGGCTAACGTGATAATCCTCTTCCCCGACTGCCTCCTGGTGTGGCTGCCCCCTGAGTGGGAAGCGGAGAATCCAGAGCTGCAGGTTTGCTCTTCCCTAGCTGTGGTTTCTGGCAGGGCTTCTCTTGACACTCGGCAAGGCATTTTTCATTTGTTATATAATGGGTGAGCATGACTAATGAACAATTAGGCTGGATGTGTGTGAACCTCCACAGAAAAGGCCTCCGAGCCTCCTGAAGAGGATGATGCAGATAAATGATTTCCTGCCTGTCTAGTTGCCAAGGCTGAGCTGGCGGGGTTCTGTCAAGAAATAGCTAGCAAGCTGCAGGAACGTAGGGGAGGGAACTGATTGCTAAGGACTTGCTACTGCAAGGGGCCATGCGCCGTCCGTTTCCACCACGCCTCGGGGCAGTGGAATGTTCTCCATCCTTTGCAGGGTCAAGACTTAAATGCCAGCAGATTTGTGGTGTGTGTGTGTGTGTGTGTGTGTGTGTGTGTGTGTGTGCGTGCATGTGTGGGAGTAGGGAGGGGGTGTGGAAGGACATCAGCAGGACGGGCTAGGACGGCGTGTCCCTGATGCTACTGTCAAGAGAGTGACTCAGGCTCTGCTGAAGTGGAAGGCTTTTGACAGGCTGCTGCTTTTGTGTGGCAAGAGAGGTGATTAGCCGTGTTCAAATAACCAAGACGGGATTACGAACCAGGGCATGGCTTGAGAAGTGCCTTCCCCCAGACTTGCTGAAAGGGGGGTTCATATTGTGTTCATTTGCCTAGCACGGCAGCTCTCCACCTTTCCAGTGTACCTGACCCCTTTCAGGCGTCTGACTTGTCTAGCATCCCCCCAACTTTTACCTCACTTAAAAATGGCTTCCTTTTCCATTTTATCATATCCTCTACTATAAATGTTAGAGAGTTTGTCTGTTGGTGAGTTTGATCAAGAACTCCTCCTAACCGGTAAGAGCTAGGACCACCAAATTTGGTATGCAGCTTCCTCTTATCATAACTTAAAGCCAGGCCAGGGTTCGGTTGTGCCAGGGAGCCTGGATGTGCCTGGAATGGGATTGGTTCTCAGAACTCTATACAGAAAAAAGACAATCACCATATCAAGCACACCTCAAAGTTAACATAGTGTATGGAGATAGACCATCTCCTAGAGCAGGGAGAGACCTTAAGAGGTCATTGAGTCCAGTCCCCTGCCCTCACAGCAGAGCTATGTACCATCCCTGAGAGATTTGCCCATGGCCTCCTCAAGGATTAAATAGCCTTGCTATTTAGCAGACCAATGCTCAAACTACTGAGCTATCACTCTCCCTTCCATCACTGAGCACCTGTTGAAAGAGATTGAACCAAGATGAGTCAGAACTATAAAATGAACCTGGAATAGGACTGCTTCTCAGAAAAGAGATAAAACAAACACTGGGAATAGTGCTTTGTTTTGGCAAAGCTAAATCAATGTTTAAAGGTTGGAAACTAGAAGATCATGTTATGCCATTTTGTTAAAACATAGAAAATGATAAAAGTTTATTGGACTGAAGAAAAAATACACTTCATGGAATGCTCGTGTAAAAACTTTTGCTTTTGCTAAGATTAACTACATAAACATAACACTGTAGTTTTGAAAAATGCAATCATTTCAATAAAGCATGTACATTTTCCTTTATAAAAAAAAATAGAGTTGAGAACCCATGTAAAACTACTAATAAAATCAAGTAGAATATAAGTATTGTACTTACCACTCATCAGTGTATATAGTCTCTAGAACAGCATGAATTGTATGAAATTTTAGTTTGTATGGACTTTGCTTGTGCTTTTGATGTAGCCTGTTGTCAAGAGGCACATATCTTAATGCATCCTCTGGAAGGCGACTGTATAATACATACCCCTGGTTAAGAACCATAGCTCTAGAATAATGGTGCCACATCGTTCTTGACGCTGGGCCGATACATACGAGGGAGTCCCTGCCCCCAAAAGCTTACAATTTAAGTAGCCAAGAAAGACAAAGAATGTTAACCCCCATTTTTACAGATGGGGGAGGGGTGAAGTTGCACAGATCAAGTCAAAGGGGTTTGGAGACTGAACCGATAGAGATGCAGAGTCTGCCCAGATTCATATTTGGGGGACTCCGTTATTCTATTCCCTGCTGATTGTGTGCCACTTCTGTGACGGGGGCCGGAGGGAGATGGGGGATGAATTATGTGACTTCCCCCACATCAACAGTACTGATGGGAAAGGAATCATCTGGCACCTGTTTTCCCCCATCCCTCTTTCTTCATTGCTACATATTTGCCGCAGCCCCTAGTCAGAGCCAAGACTGGAGTGCTCCCTCCTGTACCTGGCATTAGCTCTGTCACAGGGCGCTGAGCCGTGCGCCATGGTCACCACAACCTGGAATCAGGTGTGATCCATCCGGTTTCGTACCTTGCTGCTGCTTGTGAGGAATTCTGGGGAGCTCTGGGAGGAGGAGATGGAAGCCATCGCATGACAAAACATTTGACAGACTTTGAACTTGGGGTGCAGGAGAGGCTGGGTTCCCACCATGACTCAAGACCTTTTGAGACAACCCAGAGCAGATCTGTGGTTCAGCTGCGAAGGCTGGACGGGACCTTGTCGGTTTCGGTGTGAAACCAGAGAGGCGTTCGGCACTTTGGAACTGTTTTGCTTGGCGTTTGGGAGCGGGGGATGGTGAAACCCCAAACTCAGGCCTTGGGGGCGGGAAATGGAGGGGGAAACGAAAGAAAAGGCTGGCCTGAACCACTGAGACCCCAAACCATTCAGCTAGGTGGAGACAGAGAGACGAAGGTCTGATTCTATTTTTGCCTTGCACCAGTGAAAGACAAAAGCCACTTCATGGCCCTTCAGATTTCAATTGCTTCGTATAAAACCCTGTAATACCTTCAGAGAACCGAGGGAAGAGGTGGAGAAGGGGAGGGAAAACCTCGTCGTTTTCACCCCCTGGCATTACTAAGCAGCTGTGTCCTGAAATTCACAGACCAATGGGGAGAATTTTGTTGACCAGGAAGAAAACAGTTGAGAATCTTTGGCGGAAACATGGCTGGGATCAACATGGGGTGGCGGGGGTGGGGGTGGCAGAGTTTTTTCATGTCTGGCCTTAGCGCTTCAGTTTGCCTTTAGCAAGTGCCTCGCTCCCTGTCTAATTCAGACTGTGGCCTTGGGAGCCGGATGGGAAGCTGGGAGGGAGCAAGATTTGCCAGTGCAAAAAGGAGACTGAGATTATCTGGTTAAAGGCAGGGGGAGTTGGTCGTTAGATGCTGTGTTTTTGGAAATCCTGCTGTAGTTAACTTTCTCCTGATTTAATAAGAGGACTCTGGGGGGGGGGGGGGGGGGGGGGGAGGGGGGAAGGACAGGGAGGAAAGGACTTGGTGATGCTTTTCCAGGGCGATGTAGAGATGGATGAAATTAAAGCGCAGAGCACAATGGTGGTAATACACCCAACGGGGCCCTGTTTAGTCTTGAGAAAAGAGGGCCAAGGGAGGGGCTGGAGAACACCCTTTGAAAAGGGCCCCCGGCAAAGTGGGTTTTACCCACCAAAGCTTATGCCCGTGAGAATTCCAGGTGCCACAGGGATCCCCGTTGCTTCTCCAGTCACAGATCGGCTACCTCCCGAGGTTAGCCTTCAAGTAGGTGAAGACAGAGCAGCTGACAGGACTGCCGGGCCCCTGGGCGAGGTGAGTGTGGGGGCCCGCTCAGCACTTCCAGATGGGGCAAGACCTCAGGCAGAGGGGGCAGGCCTGGGCGGCCAACCCCCCCATGCCACCCACCCCCAGCGGCCCGCAAAGCAGGCCGGAGTGTGCCGCACAGGGCTCTGTAGTCAGGTGACACTCCTGGGGTAAGTCTTTCGAATTGCCAGGCCCCGGGGAAATTATCCCCTTTGCTCCCCCTGTCAGCAGGCCCGCGGGAAGGGCTGTTCTAGAAAGGATGGGACTCTGTTGCTCTCCAGGTCCACTGAAGGCAGGGCAAGAAGCACTGAGCTTAATTTGTAGCATGGGGCATTTTTGTTAGGTGCCAGGAAAAACCCTGCTGTAAGGCCACGTCGGCGCCGGAGCTCCTACCCCAGCAGGAATCCCCCTCACTGGCGGTTTTGAAGAACAAGTTAGACCTGTTGGGGCTGGTCTAGGGAGACTTGGTCCCACCTCAGTGCAGGGGGGCTGACCCCTGGAGGGTCCTTCCAGCCCAGTGATTCTGAGATGCGACGATAAGCCGAGGAAGAAGCCAAGAAGCAGGTGACATCTGAGGCGTGGGCTGCTCTCCTCTTGTGGCTTCCGGACGCACAGGGGAAGCAGGCCAAAACGTGCCGTGCAGGACTCGAGAGGGCTGGGTTCTCTTCCTGGCTCTGCTTGTTGAGTGACTGTGGGCCAATCATGCTCGCCGTTCTGTGCCTCAGTTTCTCTATCCGTCAAGAGGATATAGTCGCCTCAGAGGGCATATCCTGGGCTTGCAAGGCTCCCAAAAGGCCAAGGAGCTGGGGGAGAAAAGAGGGTGGTAAGCAGTGGTCTGATTTGAGCTGCAGAACTGTCATGAGAAGGGAGGTGGATACGAATCGGAGACAGGGCGCAGGGTCCTGGATGATGAACCATGCAGCCTTTCAAAACTACCCAGAAGGCGTGTAGGGGAGGTGGGGGGAGGAATCCTGAGCTGTAAATTGGCATGACTCCCTTGGCTTTAACTGAGCTAGCTTGATTTACACCAGCAGGGCATCTGGCCCTGCATGGAGGTGCTTTGGGGAAGGGGCTGGGTTAGGTGTAATCTCTCCTGGGAAGGTCTTTCCTCTGCCACTGCATTTCTGGGCCCTGGTGGCCAGCTTCCGGACTCTTACCTGCAGCCAGCGCAACTGAAAAGGAGATGGGATGGGGTGGTGTCGGGATCCCACCTGCCTTTCACCTGCTTCTCCCGTGCAAGAGGACTGGTGCAAAAGGCACCCTCCTCCCCAGCAGCACTGGCCCATTGCTCGCAGTTAATCCGTCCTCCCGGCAGAGAAAGGGTGGGAGGAGAACCCAAACTGACAAGCCTGGGAATCTGGACGGCTATTCAGCAGTAATGATCCGCCTCAAGATGGAGTGAAAGCGGGGGCCGGGAGAGAGGGGAAGACCCAGGCAGGAAGGCAGCTTTCCAGGGGGAGAGTGCTCCGGGGCGGGGGGCTAACTCGAGAGGCGAGTGCATGCCTGCTCGGAGTCGGGGGAAGATGAGGGTCTAAAAAAGGAGAGTGCAGGCCAGTGGGGGTGGGGAAAGGAGGAGACGGCACTAGGAGCAGAAAAATAAAGAGTTGAGAACAAACTTGGCTGAGACCTGATGCTTTGTCCCTGCATCAGACTGTGTGGGGAGAGGGGGGAGTGAAAAGAAGCTGAGAAAATGTGACAGGCCAAAGGTTTTCCATTGGCAGAGGCTTTGTGCTGGTGGGACTGGGCCAGGTTAAGGGATGGGCACGGCCCTGCTATGACACTGCTGATCTTGTGCTCCGTATCGGAGGCAGCAGCACTGGGCGACAGGCAGCTGGTCTGCGAGGGGAGCTGGTTTTTAAACTGGCTCCCCTTGTGGACCAGCTCCTGCCTGGCACCCCACACTGCTGCCTCTGTTTTAGAGTGGCAGGGAGCTCCATTGGGAGCAGGGCCGGAGCACACTAGTCAGGTAACTGATAAAAATTCCTGAGGTTAATCGACTAATCAATTAACTGATATTTAACATCCCTAACTGGGAGATGCCTCTCAGAACAGCAGCTAGTCCTCTGGCTACTTGAGAGAGGCCCACGGACTCCTTGGTGGGAAATGTCGATCTTTCTCGACTACCTTCCCTCCTAAAGATTCCGTGTGGCTAGCGACTCGCATAGGAACACAGAGGTAGAAGCCGCAGCCTAAGCTGTAAAGTTTGGATCCATCCAGGGTCTTCAATCCCAGCGTTCTGCTTTAGGCCTCCCACTAATGTACATTCACCACCCATCACTGAAATGCAGCCACCTCTGGGGGAGAAAGCTGTCGTGGGTTCGCAGGGCAGAGCAATGCCATGGAATGATTTGTTTCACGGCCATACGTTGTGGACTCAGCTGAGATTGTGGCCATTTAACAGAGAGCTGTGAAACAGCAACAGAAAAAATGTGAAGAGCCGTGCCAGAACTGTCAAGCAAAAAAAAAAAAAAGAGGCTGCCCCTTTAAGAAATAATCTTAGGCTCCTGTCAACAGCCACCATCTTGGCTGCCATTTTGAATCGCTGCCCCGGGGAGCTCGGGGGGGGGCAGTTTGGCAGAGACACAGGAGTGGCTTCGCGAGCCACGCTTTTGGGGGAGAAGAGCCGCATGCTGCTTGTGAGCTCCGTGTTGGCCACCCCGGTGCTAGGCGTTCTGTGCAGGCACTGGTGGAACCGAGCCCCGAAATAAGCAAGAAGGGGAAAATGGTCAAAATGATGTCCCATAGCAGGTTAGCTGTGAAGCTAGGCCTTAAACCTGCTTCTAGCATCTCCACTCCTCTGCTCTAGCCACTAGACCACGCTACTTGCAGCAAAACAGGTTGGGCCAGGAAATGAAGAATGACATCTCCTGTTGGAAACCCAGGCAGAGTTAAGTTACTCAGCTTGTAATCTGGCCAGGACCCTGAAACTAGCAGAAACAGTCCTAACTGACATCAAGTAGTAAAGAGCATAGGCACGTCTCCAGCAGCACACCCGCTGGTTACACCCTGCGGGGGTATCGGCTCTGTATGAATTGCCCATCCGGCTCCCTGCAGCAACCTGGTATGCATTGGAGGTTTCTCATTCCAGTAGGTCGACCCAACCTAGCTTAGCTATGGAGATTCAGCAAACCGCTAAAATGGTGTGGAGCCATCAAAGAGATGTGCTCCTCTAGGAGAACGTGCCTGGTTCGAAGTGCTGATCTCTTCTCAGGATTCTGTTCACAGGAACTGGGGGGGGAATCTTTATCTAGGTTTTGAGCCCCACCCTGGTCTTGTTTCTAGATCACATTTTCTTTCTCTAAAAATATTTTAAATTTGAGGAGAGGGATTTCAAAGGTGTCTTACGGCATGTCTACATTAGGAAACTATTTCAAAGTCGATTTTTAGTTAATTTCTGAAATAACAAAATTGAACTAGAGTGGACACGCTATGAGGGAGGCTTGAAATTAGTCCGAGGCAGGCTCCGTTCATGTGGATACGCTATCTTGGACTTTATTCCCCAGTGCTTCCTGGGGCTCTTAGTTCAAATGACTCTGGGGAGTCGTTATTTCAAAATAGAGGCATTGGCGTGTCCACACTAACACCATTTTGAAATACTGTAACTATTTCAGAATTAGCATCATTTCCCGAGGAAAACAGGAGTGCCGACTTCAAAATAAGCAGCCCGTTATTTTGAAATAATGGTCCTGGTCGTGTGGATGCTCCGCTTATTAAATCGACCTAAAGGGGGTATTGCCAAATATTAAGCCCTGGTCTACACAAGGGCTTTGAAGTAGAGGCCCAAAGTTTACTGAAGCGCCGTAGAGCCTGACCATTCCTCTCCAAGGTTCCTTTGATAGCCCCAGACGGATAGTAAGTTTCGCAAGTTTGCTTGAGCGATCTCGGTACGTTCACACTAAATCTTCAAAACAAACAGAACCAGGTAATTAGTAAATGACCCATCCCCCGCCGTTTGACCCAACCTTTGGCATTTGGAGAGTTAGGGACACTGGGAGCGTGGGGTTGCATCCCTGATCATCTTGGCATTGACAGATAAAATCATGGAGATTAGATCCATTTCCTTCTTGGACATTAAAAATAAAACACAGACTTGAGCAATAACCGCAGGTGCAGACTCACCTACAGTTTGAAAACTGAATTATGTACTGGATTTCATAGTAAGTAAACATCGAGGGCAAGGATGGGGACTCTAATGCGGCCTTCGAGGCTCAGGGGGCTGGAACACACAATCAAGTAGCCCAGCCCCCTCCCCCTGCCCCCCATGTTCTGGCATGTGAGTGGGATTTAGGGAGTGTCTTTCTCGTTTGGCTTGGTGTGTGTGTTTCTTTTGCTCCTCCTCCCTCCCCGACTGATTGATTTATTTTTTTTCCTGTGTGGTCAGCGGCCCTGGCCCAAAAAAGGTTCCCCTGTTCTAGAGTGAGGTTCCAATGGCGTACGTGAAATGCTAACCCAAGAATGAAAGTGGCAAGTGACCATGAATAAGTGGCTAATGTTGATTTAACTTCCTGACAGATCCCTGGATAAAAGAATAGCAAGACATACCAATAGAATGTACACGGCAAAATAAATACATAAATAAATAAAACATTCAAAGTGTTGAATGCAATTTAAGTAACCATCTTAACTTTTTGGAGGTTTAGATGAGGGGAGTGATGCATAGTTTATTCCTGAGATCCCTAGCTTTGCTAAAACCTGCAGAATAGATGCCGTGAAAAAGCCAGGGTTAAAACTCTCTCATTCTGATCTGCAGTTCTTCCCTCCGCTCACTGGACTACCGCTGTGCAACAAATTGTAGTTAAATATTGCAGATTTTCCTGTGCTCCTGTTGGCTGCTTTTTCAGAGCCTAGCCAACAAAGAGGCAGAAATGTGACATTGAGAAACATTCTGCAAAACCAATGCACTCGCTTGCTTTGTTTACCTTGTGGCTGGGCATATATATAAAACACTCTTGAAAATTTAGTTTTCCCCCATGTTTTGTATGCATAAGCTGGGCTTGCTTAGCAAAGGCAAAGCCTGCTTCCTCGGATTAAAACCCCCCGTAAGTGCATAGCTCACCAAAAGGTCCTGCCACACACGCTAGCTTTTGAGTTGATACAGTCCCCAAAACCTTGCTTTGAATTTCTATTTTGTAACCAATGTGGGCACACCTGCCCTAAGACAGGTGTAGCTTAGATCCGTCCACACTCGACTGCGCCTTTCTGGTGAATTTCAACTTTGAAAACCAGGAGGCTTCCTTCTTTCATCTTAATATTAGGGCTACACCAGAGAGAATCCTACAATATCCAGCAGATTCAGGAACCTGGAAGCCAGGCCTGTGAAAAGTGTGTGTGTGTGTGTGTGTGAGTTGGCTCTGTGTCCCTTCCCACGGGGAGGCTGTGGAGTGCAGTGAGTTTTCGGAACTGTATGTTCCCATTCCAGTGTGCGCTGTGAATGGAGCTTTCACCCTGCAGGAGCTAATCGCCGTATGAGTCACACTCCCCTCGTTTATAGTTTATACGGGGTATAATTACAGTGGAGACAGGAGCACACGGGCTATGCCAGGGAGCTTTGTGTACCAAGTAAAAGGAGGTGGAAAGTGATGGGTTGACCTGATAGGGGCCTGGCTCAGAGGGCTGGGACAAAGCCATCCAGCTTGTGCAAACCCCGCCTGCTGTACTCTGGGAAGGTGGAGACCTACATCGGCGCTCTCTGCTGAGTGGGTCTCCCATCATTTAGTGGGTGAGAATGAACTCAGCCCATGTGGTTTTCAGGGCACTGACTCTCTGCAGTGGTCGATTAGCTACTGGGCCAACGGGCCCTGACCAAATGGGGGGGGGCCCATATACGGACCCACGCTGCCTGCCCCATGCTCCTGCTGGGGGTCAAGGCATAGGGCCCTGCCCTGTTCTGCCTGCCTGGTATTGCTGCCAGGAGCATGGGTGTTGGGCAAAAGTAGGGCAAGCTCCCAGCCCAAGCCCCGCCCCTTCTGTTCAGACCCCGCCCTACAGGATCCAAGTTGTCTCAGTAGGTGTTCTGGGGGCGGGGCCAGGTTGGCAGTCTGGGAAGTCTGTGCCCTCCCCCTCCTATTATACTCTCTGCCCCTGGGGGGAAGCCTCTGCACCCCACCCCATTTCCCTGGGAAGAGTGTGTGTGGAGGGGGAGGGGGACTATAGGCAGAGGCTCCCACTTGTTCTGGCCCAGGGTCTCACAATCAGGGGCGGCCCGTCCATATAGGCAAACTAGGGGGTCGCCTCAGGCGCCAAGTTAAATGGAGCACCAAATGGTGGCGCAATATCATTGAGGGGTTGGGAGGTGGGGGCGCCGATTGTGTGGTTCGCCTCGCGCGACAGTTGCTGGCAGCTCGTCTAGGGCCGCCCCTGCTCACAATCGCTTAATCCGCCTCCGTCTCTCTTGGCAAACCTAGCACATAATGCGCCTCTCTATCCCCCAGACTCAAACCTGAGGTCTGCAGTCCAGACAGCTCTGAAAACTGACCTGCCAGCAGGGGGTGCTGCGGAGTGACGTGAGCCTTGCGACCCCTGTGTCCTTCCCTGCTCGGAGAGGAAAATGACAGACTCTCTCCGAAACGGATTTTTCCGTTCTAGAGCTCACACGACCCAGCTCAGGAGAAATCCAGTGTCGTTTCCCAGGCATCTAAGGGACAGCCTGAGGAAATATCAGATGAGCGTCCTTGTGTCAGACTCCCTTCGAAGCGCCGATGCTCCCTCTCTCCTTTGGTTGTGTAACAATCTAAGCACTGAGCGGGGGCTTGGCTACCCTCTTCCAAGTGGGCCCCGCACAGCTGTGAACATCAGGTGTGCGCCGCGTTCCATGCTGTCGTCTCAAGCGATGCACTGGGAATGCAGAGCCCCCTCTCCCTTTTCTCCTTCTTCGGCGCTACAATGACTAGGGTAATGAAAAACGGCGAGGTTCCTCTCCCCACTCTGAATAGAAGCTTTGTCTTTGCAAAGAAATGACTTGAAACCTATCCGGGGAAAGGCGATTGTTATCGGAAGGCTCCTGAACTGTTTGGATCCTGACTTTGTTAGGGATCTTGTAATTTAAACTTCAACCCGCTTATTAGAAATTTGAGATAATAGTTTAATAATAAAAAAGCAGGCTTTTTTTCTCATTCCCTGCATTCCTGTCCTCTTCTTTCTCTCAGCCGCTTCAGAGGTTGAATCAGCCAACCCCATTTTCTCCCCTTTGCTTTCATGATTATTATTATTATTATTTATTATTTTAAACCTCACCAGACCAAATGCCTAGATAAGTCTTTGGTAGGTCTCAAAGAAACATCACCCAAGGCCCAATCTTCAAAAACCCACTGGGGGCCATGGATCAGTCCCATCAAGTATTAAAGGGGGGTGGAGAGAGAATCTCTGTCTGTCTGCTGGGTGGGAGAGACAGAATTCAAAAGTCTGATTTGTTCTTAGTTCAGCCAGACCATTCAGCCCATCCCCTTGCTAGGCAAAAAGCCTGTTTGAAATCTCTGTGTTACAAGAAAAAGACCTTTCTCTGCTTAGGACGGTTTCTAGAGGTGAGAGAAATTCATAGTCCTGCCGGCCCCCGGGCTCCATTCTTGCTCTGTTCCTCCCCTGCCCACAGCCCCATAGGTTTGGGGTGTTCTTTTTTTTTTTTTTAATAGATCTCATTAGCTCCTTCCAAGAAATTCCACTCAGCAAATTCTCCCATCTGAGCAGCAGCGTGCTGGCCCCCCTAAATGCACAGAGCCAACGTGTTTGGACATGTGCCGTTTGTGTTCGCTCGCCCGCTGGCCTGTCTCCTAACATGACACAGTGGTCAGTCACCGTAACCTATTTGTATTAAAGTGCAAACCAGAAACCCCCCGCTGCGTCTGAAATTTGTAAGAGGAGGAGGGCTGGGTGGCATACACTATAGGTCCCCGGGGTCTTTTTATTTGATGTGGGTGGGCAGGGAGCACATCAAAATGAGTTCTGCTGTGTCTTGACTTCCTGCGGCTTGCTCCGATTAGCACATGTAGCTGGACACACTCGGCCCGTTGCTGGGAGTGCAGTGCCAAAGGCCTTTGTCTGCCGAGATCGAAGTGGCTTCCAAGGGCGTAAGAATGCAAACAGTTGAGGAGACGGAGGAGGAAGTGCCACTGGGGTGACTTGTGTGGGTGTGGGACCGACCAAGACGGAAACCAACCAAGCAGACACATGTTGATCTCTGAGCTCTTTACTTTTAATCCGGCTCCTTCTTTGCTGCACCCAGTAATAAGGAACATAAAAATGACCAGGCTGGCTCAGATCAAAGGTCCATCTAACCCAGTGTCCTGTCTTCTGACAGTGGCCAGTTCCAGGTGCCCCGGAAGGAGTGAACAGAACAGGGAATGATCACGTAATCCCTCCCATCACCTATTTCCAGCCCCTGACAAACAAAGGCTAGGGACACCATTGCTGCCTCTCCTGGCTCATAGCCATTGATGGACGTAACCTCCACGAATGTATCTAGCTCTTTTTAACCCTGTTAAAGTCCTGGCCTTCACAACGTCCTCTGGCAAGGAGTTCCACAGGTTGACTGTACCCTGCCTGAAGAAATACTTCCTTTGGTTTGTTTAAAAACTGCTACCTATTCATTTTGTTTGATGACCCCTAGTTCTTGTGTTATGGGAACACGTTATGGGAATAACTTTTCCTTATTCACTTTCTCCCCACCAATTATGGTTCTATCATATCTCCTCGCTCTTAGTCTCCTCTTTTCTAAGCTGAAAGTCCCAGTTTTTTCATCTCTCTTCATATGGCAGCCGTTCCAAACCGCTCATTATTTCTGTCGCCTTTTTCTGAACTTTTTCCAATTCCAATATATCTTTTTTTGAGATGAAGCAACCACATCTGCACGCAGTATCCAAGATGTGGGCGTCCCATGGAATTATACTGCAGCAATAAGATATTTTCTGTCTTATTCTCTATCCCTTTTTTTCCTGATTGGGCTTTTTCCCAGCCCCCCCCTTGGGAAGATTGTGAAGTGGGCTGCAAACACTCATTGGATTGAAACAACGTGCCCGTGAGGCTGATGCGGATTCAACCCATTTTCTAGACTGGCGCATGGCAGCAGAGAGGTTAAACAAGTTGACCGAGGTCATGCAGTAAGCTAGTGGCAGATTTGAGATGGGGGAAATCTGGGCCCCCACGCTGGTGCTCTAAGCACATAGACCGGCACGCTCTCTCATTGGAGGGTTCAGCTTGTTTGCACATTACAGAGCCAGACTGTCAATCCAGCAGCTATTAAAATTCCCCAGAGTTTGGACTTCATTTTGGGCTGCTCTGAACATGTTGGCTAAGTGATTTGAACCCTTCCCCCCCCCCCCCCCCAAATAAAGACATCCTTAATTATCTTAGACTGTTCCATCCTTCTCTGATTGAGACCCAGTTAAAAGGATGGAAAATAGACACACAGCTCATGCCTGCTGTTTTTTTGTGCCATGTTCCTGTTCTCCAATGCAAACTTTTCTGGTTTTGGACTACTTAGCAGGCTACAGACTGCAAGGCTTATGTTACAGGGATGGGGAACCTAAGACCTGGGGGCCGGATGCAGCCCCTGGCTTGCCTGGATCTGTCCTCCAAAGCTCAGGGATTCCCCCCTGGAGCCCCCTAGGCTCTGGGGTGCATGGGCAATGCAGGCGTGTCTTTCTTCTCTGTCCGGGGCAGCCTGAGTAAGGGTTTGTTTTGTTTTCTTGCGGGGGGGGGGGGGGGGGTTGCTTCTCACTTGTGTGCAGCCCCTGACTGATTTTTCTTTGGGCCAGTGGCCCCTGACCCAAAAACAGTTCCCATCCCAGCTTCCAAATCGAGGCTCATGTTCTGAGGTGGTGGGCACGTGAATGTTCAGTGCCCTTTTATAACTCCCGGGGTACTGTGGACCGGTGAGTTTGTGGGCGCTGATCCCCTGCAATTCATCCTTTCGGGAGCCACTCTGCGTTCTCCTTCTGAGTCAGCTGTTGGTGGAATTCTCAGGTAGGTGTGGACGCGCGCCAAAAATCTTCGGCTTTCCTTTCCCTCATGTATCCCGTATCCTTGAAGGCGGATACATCGAACATTCAAAAGCTAATGTGTGTCTAATCAGAAAATAGCCACCTACAATCTCCCTCCTCTGTCCAGCCCTCCACCCCACCCCGATTAGCAGCCAGACTTAATGCGCTGGGTTTTGCAGCCAGCTGACTGCTTTTTGCCTGGCTTTCCCTTTCCCCTGCTTTTGGAGCTGCCTGCTTTGTCGGCTCGCTAGCAGAGTGAGAAGTGATTTGACTGGGGCGCGTTGGTTTTGTAGCCATGCGCTGCAGCGAGTCTGTGCAACTCTTGGGTAACAGGCAAACCTACACCAGTGGCGCTGAGTTTTCATTAACTCGCAGGCCCACGCGGTTCTACTGCTGCATTTGCAGAATGAATCCGACCTTTTCCGAGTGTCCCTTTAGACGGTCATGTTGGGGGAAATCGTGGCCGGCACAAACTTTTCCAACCTCCCCGGGCCGGCAAATGAACATGCCGACATGGCACCAGGCTCCCCTGCTTTTGTGCAGAGCTCCTGAAAGAGCTTTTCTAGCTGGCACGGCAGTGGAGTTAAGCCCATGAGAGGTCCCTCTTAATTAAATTTGAAAACGGCTCAGCTAAGAGGGCTTTCCGAGGGAGTCAGGCGGTAGGCCGTGGGCCTGAACGACTGCCACAGGCTAGCACCGCCACCCACAGTCCTGATCCTCAGGACATGTGTTCAGATTATGGAGAAATCCCTCAGCAATGAGGTTGCTTTAACTCGTGAGCACGTGAGGCGTTTGGAACACAGCGAAAAAATATTGCACAGACTTTGCAGCGTTGACCCAGCGCAGGCTGGCAGGGACGACAGAGGAAGGAAACTTGGTAGATTTCTCCCCTGTAGCTCTGCACATTCCCAGTGAGGCCACGATTCCGCACAAGCTCTCGGGTGATAACGTGGGCCCTGAGCGGAAAAGCCAGGTGAAATTGTTTGGGGCAAACCTTTCTGCCCTGAAAACATGCGTTTTTGGCTTGGCCAAACCATTTTGTGAATTCGTGGCAAATTCACTGATTTTTGTGGTTGTGGTTGTTCAGCCTCTGCCCTCCAAAATCCCCCCCCCCCCCCAGAGTTTTTGATTGTTTTGATTTGAAAGGATTTCTATTAAAAATGCCCCCTCCCCCATCCGATCTCAAATTCTGAAAACCAGAAAGAAGCTTTCTCCCTGAAACTAACCATTGTCGGCTTTTTTGTCCCCCTCCCCATGTTAAAAAAAAAAAAAAAAAACCCAAAAGTCTTTCAGGTTCACCCAAAATGAAATTATTTTTCAAGGCTCTTGGTTCAGCCAGCGAATCAGAGCGATGACTGATCTGCACACCCCCCGCTCCATCACAGCCACACTTAAAAGCCAGATATCCCTCCCCTCCCCCCCCTCAGCTCCTTCCGTCTGACTCTCGAGTTCCGTCAGAACTGTCACTTCCCCCCATGCAGGTGAGAATGAGAGATGCTGAACTGTGCATCGTAAGGAGGCCTGGAAGCTAAGGTCGCGGTGTCCCCTCGACTCAGACCCCACAGTTTGACTCCTGGATCGGTTTGTTCATCCCACCTCGTTTGTTTCTGCATTCTTATATTTCAACCCCCCCTGTTCTTAGCTGATCTTAAGGAGTCCTGAGTTTGCCGTGAGCATAAAATTCCATTCTGTCTCCCGGCCCGACTGGAGCTGCAAAGGGAAGAAAAACAAATACGCAGCATGGGACCATTAGGGTCTTGTTTTCTCCTCTTCTTCGCTTCCCTCCTTGGTGCTTTTAGACAGAACTGCGATCCCCTTGACCTTCGGCTGACTCAGTCCCATAATGTATCTGTCTTGCAGGAGTGCAGGGGCCCTGCTGAGATCAAGGCCCCGTTGTGCTAGGGAAGAGCATGTCCCTGCCTCCAGAACTGTACCATCTAAATAGGGGCTGTGTTGCAGAACGGCTACTAGTAGCACAGAAGCACTAGTCGAGGTCAAAATGTATCTGAGAAAGTTTGTCTGACTCTAACTCCTCATCCCCACCCTGATTTGAGCCTCCCACCCCACCAGGTGCCCTGCAGGGATGACGGGGGGGGGGGGGGGGTTGAAGCTCCCTCCCTGCCCCCCGATTCGTACGGGAACATTGCCCGAGGATTCACTCATTTGCTGGGGAGTGCGAGGGAAGCACCACGGTCATTTCCCAAATGCTGACCGGGCGCCACTCTACTTCATGGAAGAGCTGTGTCCTGAGTCGAGCTGGGGTCGGCGTGGCTGGCGGAGAGGCGGATGCACGAGTCTCCTCCACTCCTGGGGGCAGGTGGGCGGCCGAGGGCACATGCGGTTTGGCTGGCAGAGTGTGTGGCGTCTCCTTTTTCCATAACCCCTCGTTTTGAATCGCCCCCTTGGTTTCCCTTCCATTCACATTGCCAATCCTGGATGGGAACAGGCTCCGAGGGAATACCGAGAAGCCACTAATGCCGCCTGTTGAAGGAAAAGCAGTCTCCTTTCAGCCTCGAGTTGGCTGTTTCAGTCAGCCTGGGTCTCCTGTGAAATCACACAGCCGCGAGGACCCTCTGAGTGCAACGGGGCTGTTGTGCGGTTGTAAGCCAGGCAAGTTTCAGAGCCCGGCCAAAATCAACAGTTATCTCCAGTTTCAGGAAATTTAAAGCTGCGGTGAACGGTGTCTTCTTGAGGACTGACAGATGACACAGGTGGCCAAGCGCGCGGCCAATGCAAAAGCAGCTTTTTGATGTTATTAATCATCTTGACAGGTCGTTGGGTGGCACACGGCTTAAGGTGGGTCTCTTATTTACAAGGTCAGGGGGGTTCAACTCCCCAGAGAGGCTTGCGTTAACACCGGCTTGCAGCCAGCCATCTTTCGAAGAAGAAAGGGCTTTCTCCACTTACAACGCTGGCTTCAACAGGCCCGAAGCATGCTGTTCACCAGCGTGGCTCTCGATTGACTGGTCTCCCCCATAAGGATTTTCATGGGGGGCTAGGAGAAGCTGCTGGGTAGCTTCCTTTCAGGCAGGGGCCTCCAACCGTTGGAAGCACAAGCTCGCTTTTTGAATTTAAGTCAGTCCAGGATCCAGGAGCGGCCTGAGGTGGGCTGCAGCAGCTGGCGCCCCAGGCAGAACGCATGATCGGCACCCCTGCCTGCACGGCCATCAATGGAGTGACATCATCATCGGACGCCCCGTGACGTCATCATCGGGCACCATTGAAGGCGACGGCCGCGTTGGCCTATAGTGATGGGCTGCCCCGGCTAGGATCTACCTCAGAGCTCAGCACCCTGGCCCTACCCCTGCCTCTGCCCCACCCCTTCTCCGGCATCCTGCTCTGCTCAGTCTATGGAGATGGGGCACAGAGAGAGACACCGTCACATCCGCAACCCACCCTTCGGCCCCCCACCTTACACATGCCGAGGGCAGGAGCAGACCAGCAGTGGTGGGGAGGGGCAGCTGAAGTGCCGGCACTTGATAGCCTCCTGGCCAAACCAGTCACGATCACCTGTCAGAGGTGCCAGGATCTACCAGTAGATGCCAAAGGAGGTTGTGAAGGCCACAACTTCAAAAAAGAACTAGCTAAATTCATGGAGGTTAGGTCCGTCAATTCTTATTAGCCAGAATGGCATCCCTAGCCTCTGTCAGGGGCTGCGAATGGATCACTTAAAACAGTGTTTCTCAATTTTTTTTTTTTTTAAATAAAGTACCCCTTTAAAAAAAATTTATAAGTACCCCCCCCACCTACAGTTTTCAGGCACACGATTTTTTTCCTACCATTGCAACGCATTTGTTTAAACAGCTTAATCGTAGCCGGGTGCAGGAGGGGAAATTTTGGGGTGTAAAAAGTAGAAAAATAATAAGTGCTGTAAAACTTAAAGCAAAACTTCATTTTTCTCCAAATTTCAGTTGTGCTGATATTCCCCTCCCCCCGACTTCTCTCGAATACCCCTGAGGGTACTCGTACCGCTGGTTGAGAAACACTGACTTAGAACATAAAAACAGCCATACTGGGTCAGACCCTTCACCTAAGGTCCGTCTGGCCCAGTATCCTTTCTGCTGACAGTGGCCAATACCAGACGCTCCAGAGCAGTGTTTCCCAACTTTATTTGGCTACGGAACCCTTTTGAACTCGAAAGAATTTCGTGGAACCCCTGACTGCGTGCACAGCGCTGAGTAGTGACATCATCGACCTCTCTCTCTGGCTAAGCTGGCATTCCACAGGGATTCTTATTGTGGCAAACAGATGAAAATGGTTTTCAATAAAATTCATGAATGAAAATTCCATTCCATTACAATAATTCTAGTTTTCTACCGGAACCCTTATTTTCACTCTGCAGAACCCTGGGGTTCCGTGGAACACCATTTGGGAAACAGTGCCCAAGAGGAAGGAAACACAGCAGGTAATCATCACATGATCTGCCCCTGTCACCCACCTCCAGAGAAACAACGGCTAAGGACACCATTCTTACCCATCCTGGCTCATAGCCATTGATAAACCTAACCTCCATGAATCTATCTAGCTCTTATTTGAACCCTGTTAAAGTCCTAGTCTTCACAACATCCTCTGGCAAGGAGTTCCACAGGTTGACAGTGCACTGAGTGAAGAATTGATGATTCCCTGCTCTGTTCATTCCCTCTGGGGCACCTGGCATTGGCCACTGTCGGAAGATGGGACACTGGGCTTGATGGACCTTTTATCTGACCCAGCATGGCCGGTCTTATGTTCTTAGTCTGATCTACTAGTTCGTGACCACTGCTTTCAGGAAATGGAAGGTGGGCAGTACAAAAGCAATTTCTTTACCAATAAGTCTTATGTTAGCACTAGCTCATAACAAGACAAAGTTTGAACCTGCTGCTCCTGTCAAACTCTTGGCTTTCTTGTAAGGGATCCCCTCAGCTGCTGTTATTTCTGGGGACAGCCCCAAGAGGCTGGGTTGAACATTGAACAGGAATTAAAATCCTAAATGTCCGAGGGAGGTGGGATTTTGCTGGAAGGCAACTGTGTGGTTTTGTGAAGTGCTTGTGAGGTCTTTGCCATCTTCTACAAGAAACAGGCTATGACACGGATATATTTGCCCACCTTTCTTCTCTTTTTTTTTTTTTTTTTTTTTTTCTCCGCTTGTCCACTCAGTTGCCTACATGCCGTCCTAAACCCTGTCTCCTAATGGATCTGGTAATCTGGGTATCGGAGAATCTCTCCCATCCCGCTACTGGTGGTGGCATAGCAGATGAACACCTGAGGGAATGCTTTCCGTGTGCAGCTAAAAATAATTATTCTTCCTTCGGCTTTCCACTTGAACACCATTCAGTGCAAAGAACCATTTTGGCACTTACGAATGTGACCTGGGATTAATAATAAAGAACCGAAGGCCTGGCATATGACAGAATTGAATCAGAAAATCATGGGCGGCTGTGGGTATTCTGCACAGCAAGTCATATTGCAAAACTTCCGGGGCCCAGACTTATTGTTATCTTGTTGGCATCACTTTTCACTTCCTCTGGGCTTGTGGGAACTGGGAACAAATCAAATTCCATCTGTTTCCACTGAAATAAGGAATTGAGTGAAGGGAGTTGCTCGAAATAAGGAATTGAGTGAAGGGAGTTGCTTGGGATTCCCAAGAATCAGCAGCAAATGCCTCTTGGTGTCCTCTAGGATTTTGATGTGCTTGGGCAACTTGCAGAAGGGAAACAAACTGCTTGGGTGGGAAGAAATCTGCACAACCCGTTCGGTTTTGCCTACTGCTCCCCATCTAGCGTGAAAACTGAAACCACCTTGCTTTCTTCAGCTTACAAGCTGTGGGCTGACGTCTGAAGGGCTGCAAATGTGATTGGCTGGCCAGAGTTATAAGAGCATTTATTATTCGGGTTGCCGACTTTCTATTGGTACAAAATTGAACACACAGCCCTGCCCCTTCCTGAGGCTCCGCCCCTTCCTTGAGGTCCCTCCTCCAGTCACTCCATCCCTCCTCGCCCCTCAGTGGCGTGCTCTCCCACACCCTCACTTTCATTGAGTGTGTGTGGGGTGGTGGTAATTGAGATGTAGCCGTGTTAGTCTTGTCTTGCTGAAACAAAAGACAGGACTATGCAGCACTTTAAAGACTAACAAGATGGTTTATTAGGTGATGAGCTTTCATGGGCCAGACCCACTTCCTCAGATCAATTTGTGGAAGAAAATTGGCACAACCATATATACCGAAGGGATACAATCAAAAAAGGTGAACACATAAAATAGACACATCAGATTTTAGAACAGAGCGGGGATGCGGCGGGGGGAGGTTAGTGTCTATGAGATAATGATATTAGAGGTGATAATTGGGGACGCTATCTTTGTAATGGGTAAGATAATTAGCATCTTTGTTAAGGCCCACTGGTAAAGTGTCAAATTTAAGCATGAATGACAGTTCAGAGGCTTCTCTTTGAAGTCTTGTGTTAAAGTCTCTTTGAAGCAGGATGCAGGTAGTCAGGTCGTTGAGACAATGCCCAGTCTGGTTGAAATAGCAAGAAATTGTTTTTTCTTTGTGAAACTGTCTGTGTCTGTTTTGTGGGCATTGATTCTTTGGCGAAGTGTCTGAGAAGTTTGTCCAATATACATAGCAGACGGATACTGTTGGCACATGATGGCATAAATTATATTTCTGGATGAGCAGGAATATGTGTTCTTGATCTTATAACTGAAATGGTTAAGTCCAATGATGGTGTCAGCAGAGTAAATATGGGGACAAAGCTGGCAATGGGGTTTGTTGCAAGGGAAAGTTCCAGGGTTGGTATTAGTGTGGTATGTCCTGTGGTTGTTGGCAAGAATCATCCTGAGGTTAGGTGGTTGTCTATAGGAGACTATGGGTTTGTCTTCCAGAGCCTCTCGGAGTGTAGTATCCTGTTCCAGTATAGGCTGTAGTTTATTGATAAAGTGTTGGACGGGTTTAAGTAGGGGGCTGTAGGTGATGACAAGTGGTGTTCTATTGTTGGTTTTCTTGGGCTGTCTTGAAGTAGGTGGTTTCTGGGTATTCGTCTGGCTCTTTCAATTTGTTTTTTTATTTCTCTGGGTGGGTAATTGAGGTTTATAAATGCTTGGTAGAGATCCTGAAGTTTCTGGTCTCTGTCAGTGGGATTGGAGAAGATGCGGTTGTATCGAAGGGCTGGGCTATAGACGATCATATGGTGTGTTCTGGATGGGAGCTGGATGCATATAGGTAACTGTACGAGTCAGTGGGTTTTCTGTACAGAGTGATATCTAATTTACCATTGGTGATTTGTACTGTGGTGTGATTTTTTGTGTGGGGGTGGAATGGGGAAGGGGCGAGGGAGGCAGTGAGGGGGTTCCAGCTCCGGTTGCAGGAGACAGTGAGGGATCTGGCTAGGTTTAGGTCTGGGTTAGGGCTGGGGATGAGCGGTTTGGAGTGCAGAAGTGGGCACCAGGCTGGGAAGAAGGGGGCAAAGGATTTGGGGGGTGGGGGTTGGTGCAGAAAGGGGTGAGGGCGTGGAGATGGGGTTGGGGATGAGGCGTTGCAAGTGGGGGAGGGGGCTCTGTATGGGGGCACTAGGTTGAGGTGCAAGGGGGTGAAGGCTCTGGGCTGAGGTTGTGGGCTCTGAGGTAAGTCCAAGGATGAGGGGGTTGGGATGCAAGAGTGGGTTCCAGGTTCAGGGAGGGGCCCAGGCCTGGTGTTTGGGGGTCTGAGAGGGGTTTCAGATTTTTCTGAGAGGCGTGTGGGGGCGGGGGATTGGGACTTGGGTGTCTCCTGGTCTGTGGCAAAAAGGCAAGCAGCTGGGAACCCACTAATGGGAGCATGGAGTCAGCAGGTGCAGTGCATGGAGGCCCGTGGGCCCCCTGCCTAGGAGCCGGACCTGCTGTCCACTTCTGGAGGATAGCCTGTCTCAGCTCCACGGCAGCACCGCCTGGACTTTTAATGGCCACCTGGATCCCTTTTTGACTGGGTGTTCCAGTCAAAAACTGGACGTCTGCTCACCAATGTTCTCTTTAATTTTTTTGCACCCATGTGTGGAGTAATTTTTGTTCTGTGCACCAAGGCAAGTGCAGATGTGCACCACCAGGAGGAACACATGGTGCTGGCTGTGGGAGACTGTGGGTGCTCTGCTAAGCAGCTGGGTAGCATTGGACTCTCTCCTGGGTGGCCCCTCCCCTTCCCCCAAGCGCTCAGCTTACGGGGAACACTGCTGGTCACCCAGTTCATTATAAAACTATAGCATCAGAGAAATTTCTGGCTTGAAAGGACCTTGAGAAGTCTTCAAGTCATGTCCTCTGTGCACATGTGGTCAGTGTTCATATAGCACCTAGCATAATAGGATCCTGGTCTGACACTAAAATGCTACAGTGATACAAATAAATAATTCATGTTCAACTTACTTTTGTAGAACAAAGAGCAGAGTTTGGCCCACTGCAGCTCATTTAAATTTCTGGGTTTAATTTAGGCGGGTACCGAGAGAAATAAGGAACAAAGCCCATTTCGAGGGGAAATGTTAGCTCCTGAAAACAAATCCCACACCAAGATTTGCTGATATCTATAGTAATCCAAATAAATCCAGAACTTAACTGTATTAAAATATTTTTTCTGCTTCTTAAAAACTATTTCCACCTTCCCTTTCCCTTGTTATCCATGTTATAAATGGCCTAATTATTGAAAGTGATGAGTTCCTTTCCCAAGTACATCTATAAAACCAGACAAGCTTTTTTTAAAAAAAATCTTTCTAAAGAGTTGCCAATTTTTTTTATTTTGTTAAACATTTAAATATAAAACCCAGCTCCAAACATTCCTGTTAAGGATTGTATTTCAGGTGAGCATAGACGGATGCTTCCTGCTGAGACTTTTTTCCTTTGAGGGTAATGAACGTGAAATGTTTGGCTTGTCACCATGCCATTGGGTGCCTGCTGCCTGTGCCATGGTACATGATGGTGATCAGCACTTGGACCTACCCCATAGTTCCTCATGACATGCTGGGATTTGAAGAGAGAGACATTTTCTGCATAGGACTTGCCTGTAGAAGAATGCTGAGAAATAAAGGTAACCACCACCTGGTTGATTTGAACCCAGGACCTCAGCCTTGGAGCCTCTACAGATTGATCTATAAAGCTAGGCTCTCAGCATACCCTGTAGAACTCCCTTGCATGTATCTCTCACTTTAAGTGGTCTAAGTGCCGCTATATGGAACAGTGAACCACACTAAAGTATGTGGGTTATATTATCTGGTTCCCTTTGCTGCTTTACTTAGTAGCACTATGGTGGGGGTGACAGTCCAGCACTGGCCAGAAGGGGTTAAAGCAGGCAGGGGGGAGCCTGCGGAGAGCCCAAGCCAATCAGGGTGTAGCTTGCTGTGGCAGTCCTATATAAAAGGAGCTGCTCAGCACAAAGCAGACAGTTAGGCCATGACCAGGGATGGTGCAGGCCTCAGTTGCTGGAGGAGCACCATCTGGGCAGGCTTGGGGGGAGGGCTAGAGAGGGAGGCTGACGCCTGCTAGGCTGCTGGACTTGTTTCAAGGGCCAGGAGGGTGCAAAGGGTCATAGGGGAAGTGGCTCATGGAACTAGAAGTGGTGGAGGGGAGTAAAGGAGGACAGGACAAGAGGGCCCCTGGGTTGGGACCCAGAGTAGTGGGCGGGCCTGGGTTCCCCTCTTCCCCATGTCTAGCCACCATGGTTACGTGGCCTGGAAGGACTGTGGCAACCCCTGCAGGGAGGGGCTAGATTGAGGCTGCAGTTGGCCTTCGTGGCAGGCGCTGCATGAAGGACTGTTGATAACTCCCAGACGGGGGAGGAAAGACCGCTGACGTGGGCACGGCCGGAGGGCAGTGTCCCAAAGAGGCTGCTGTGGTCGGGGAGCGGGACCGGAACATGGAGTGAGGGCAGGGGAGACAGCAGCCAGACGGAGGTGCCCTATGGGCTAAAGAACTAATTCCCCAGAGCGACCTGCAGGAGGCGCCGCAGGGCTGAGCCTGCCCCGTGACAAGCGGAATGCTCTGTTCCCGGCACGTTCGGTCTGAGGGCTTGGGGGAGCGGCCCTGCATGTTTTGTTCGGCCTTTCGCTGTTACTGCAACTTGACTTTGAGAACTGGGGTTGTCTTCATATCTGGTCCTCTTCATGACCTTTCCTGTGTTGCAATCTGTCCCTTTTGGGGACAGAAAATGACAGGTAAGGTTGTTGAACAAATGGAGCATCGTTTTACTCCCTGCCCAATCATTATTCCATATTTCCAAAGGGGCTTTCTTAAGGTCTATATAAATTCTGTAACTTTCAGAAGGATGGATGGGCAGGCTAAGGAGGGATCCTGACTGGCTGCTTTTCAGTGGATTATACTATCAGGGAGCGGGGTGTATGTGAGCCATTATAATAGCTCAGTGTCCAGCAAAGAGCACAGAATAGTAAGATCCAATTCTTGTTCAGGGCTTCCCCTGGTCTTGCTCTCGCTTCTCCACAACATCTCTCCTAATTTTCATTTGGCACCACCTCCCAGTCACAAATTAGCACTGCTTTCTAAGCCAGCCTTTTTCTGTCTGTCTGTCACTCTCCCTTCCTGCCAATCACTCTTGCAACTTTCTTTTCACACAAAACTGAACACCTAGCCCCGCCCCTTCCCTGAGGCCCGGCCCTTTCCTTGAAGCTAATCAATGGGGCATGGTAGTTCTGGGGTACAAAATATATTGGGCAGAACAGGTCATGCTGGTTGGGGAGTGGCACTGTATGTGAAAGAGAGCATAGAATCAAATGACGTAAAATCTTTAAATGAACCGAACGATTCCATGCTTTAATAATATGAATATAACAGTAGGGATATACTACTGACCACCTACCGCAAGGGATATACTACTGACCACCTGCCACCCAGGGAGAAGCAAGGCACAGTTGGGGGATGGGTGGGTGGGGGCTTAGAGGAGGGGTGGGGCCAGTGGTGGGGGGTTGCCATGGGCCCTATACTGGAGACACTGGGGGAGGATCCCCCAGGTCCCGCATTCCCCTTGGTGTGCCCCGGGTCTGTTTAAATTTCAACTTCAGTGCCCGTTGGGGTGAGTTACTCGATCTGCTGCGCCTCTTTTGGTGGGTGAATTACCCCAAGCCAGCCTCTCTCCAGCTCAGTGGGCCTCATGCACAGTTGATGCATAAGTAGGGTGCTGTATGTTCTGGGTTGGGAACCGGTGACGGATCCAGGGTGAAGCGTTGCTGGGGCTGTTGGAAGACCATATTAGTTATACGGACCAAGGCATCCCGTAGCCCCACTCAGGGTCCCAAGGCCTCATCTCTGAATTTGCCCCAAGCTTGATCCCCTTGTTAACTAGCATGAAAGGGTCGGTTGCTGCTCCCCCAGTCGGCAGATTGCCGTTGCGCACTCGTTCCTTCTGGCTGTCGTTTCCAAAGGCGTTCCCCTTGCAGGCGTCCGTGTCGCTGACAGGAAGCAAAGTGCCCTGTTCTAGTGGCTTGCCAGCCATCAGCTGGTTAGATTCCTTTTGGGCCTTGCTCCCTGAAAGGTTCCGCCTTTTCTGAAAGAGCTCGTTACTAACGGCATCCCGAGAGACAGCTGAAAATTGTCCTTTTTTAAAGAGACGTTTCCCTCCTCTTCCTCCACCACCCCTGTTGTTTTTAAAGCCCATCTCTTCCTCCTCCCGAGCAGGCAAGCAGCCATGGGGTGGGCGGATCAGTATCCAGACGAGGTGGTGCCAGATCAGCTAGCCCTCAGGCTCCTTGCGGTTTTTCATTTATTTTTTTTTCCCCTTGGGGAAAATGGTGGTGGTGGGGCGGGGGGGAATTACAGGGAGCTCTCAAGACTTCCTGCAGCCGGGCAAGTGATCTCAGGTTTCAACCTGAACAAAACGAGCTGTTGTTCCCCTGATGATTACCTGTCCTTGGCTTCCAAATAGGTGTTCTCTGTCGAGTCAGAGATTGCGGTTCAGAGCAAGGACAGACTTAGGTACACGTTGCCGTGACAACGTTTAGGCAAAAGCCGTGGCAAAGCGCTCGGGTGCACACGAGGGACTGTTGTCTTGTTGTCGTGGTTTTTTTTTTTTTTTTTTTTTTAAAACCTTTACTGACTCCACCTTATGAGGCAGGTAACCCCTCAGTTGGATTAATTGGCTTTTGTGCCTCAGTGTTTTTAAACCCCCCCAGCCTGTATTTTGTGCTGGTTTAGTTTGATTCCAAACATGTTGTCGCACTTCAGGCAAGGAATCCCTGTAGCCAGATGAAATTCAGCATGCCCAAACTGGATTCAGGATCAGCGTTATTTAGGTGAACTATTGGCCCAGTATAAAAGTAAGTGGGAGTGTTTCGGTTGGCTTTCATGGGCCTTGGATCTTTTTGTGTTAATGTCCTGAGGTCTAATCCAAGAGGCAGGGCTGCTCTGAAAATCGAGGGAAGGATATCTGTGAAAAACGAAGGAATTTCATTTGTGTTTCAACCATTGTTGAAAGCCTTCCTCTCCCGCTGACATCTGTGGAACGATTTGCATATATGCACATGATAAGAGGCACTCTCTGTTCCTAAAAGCTTACATTCTAACAGGCCCGTCAACAGCAGACGGGGAGGGAAGGAGGACTGCTCAAAAGGACCCAGGCCTCCCGGCCATTGTTACTATGGCAACAGCGGCGGATGGAGCCCCGTGCCCTTTAAATTGCCACTGGAGCCCGGCATGGAACATTCCAGAAGCGCTGAGGGTTGCCGGTGAAGGCGCTGTGAGCTCCAGATGGTGCTGAGAGCTGGCTGTCCAGACCCCGCCCCTTCCACCTGAGTCCCCACCCCCCGTTGCCCAGAGTCCTGGTGAGTCTGTTGGCTCTAAATGGACAAGACCGAAGAAATAGTCTTTATTTAGTTACATTTTACAGATTGGAAACTGAGTCACTCAGATGACGTGACTTGCCCGAGGTCATACAGGAAGACTGTGGCAGAGACAAGAACGAGTTTAGTGTGGTACCCTCACTTCAAGACCATCTTCCTTCTCTTCCTCACCTTTTTGCCTGATAAACCAGAATTATTAAACTTCTGCTTAGTGAGGATTATCTAATACATGTTTCAAACACCTGCATTTGATCATGAATCATACATTCATTTTAATAGGACACTTTGAATGGCCAAATGGACCTGTCAAAAACACAGCACAGCATGGTAGCAAAGGGTAGACATATGAAGATAGGATGTAGTATGCAACCTTCGATCCGTGAATGTGTCTTCATGATCCAATATTTGACGATTTGGAAATACCTCATTAAATTGTTAATTATATGAAGTGCATGTGTGGGAACATTCATTTCAAGGATAATACTTAGTGTTTCATCTGAAGCTGCTCTTAATTCTGTATCCTTCAGAAAATCCTTCTCCTTAATTACTAGATCTTAACGATGGTAATTGGTGGTAATAGCGGGCTAGTGAATTGAGCAAAGCCCTGGAAGTCGCAGCCTCCTGATTTCAATCTCTACTCTGCTAATCCTTTTGTGGCCCCGGGCAAGTCTCTTATCCACTCTATATCTCAGTTTCCCTCTCTACAAAACAGGGATGACTAAACCCCAGCCCTTCTAAGAGGGATGTGAACAATACAATGTTAATGTTGGCATGGCACTTTGAAAATGAAACACTATGTCTTACTATATATTTTAGACATGTGTGTCTGTCCGTCCATCTGTGAATCTATTGTTCAAGATCTCCTCCTAAGTGGTAAGAGTGAGGACTGCCAGATTTGGTAGGCAGCTTCCTCTTATCCTAACTTAAAGGAAGGTCAGGGTTTGGTTGTGCCAGGGCAATGGGATGTGCTTGGAATTTAATTTTCTCATAAAATGGAAAGGGAGGGGGTCTGGCAGGAGAGACCGTTATACTTCAGAATGACCACAGGGGGCAGCAAGGGGCCAGAGATGGGGACTGGGACAGCTATAACCTGTTTGGGTCAACTGGGGGCAAGGGTGGCGAAAGGGAAAGCTCTCTACTATATATTTCTGTTTGTGTATCTGTTTGTCTGTGTCCCCCGGCTGAGGGACATGGACCCCTCCCCCAGCTGCAGCAGCCATGGGCAGCTGCTTCTCACCTGGCCCCACGCTGATGTGGTAAGAGAGGGCTGGGGTTGCCCTTTCTCCCTGGGGCTCCTGCATACTGAACCCCTCATCCCCAGCCCTACCCCAGAACAATAATTTTAAATGAAGAAAAACAAAACTTGAGTTCAGTACCCAAGCAATGCCGGGTAAATCTTCTAGTAAGATTATATATGTCAAATTATTACCTTCGATGGATTAGATAAAAGTATAATCCGAAGAGATACTCCCAAAATACAAGCCCTTTTGCAAAATAGAAATGGCATGTTCGTTCTTGTCTAGGTGCAAAGCAGTCTGCTTGCTCAAACCAAGCGCTTTGTAGTTTATAGCTCTCTGGAAGATGCCTGATGATACAAATATGTTTAAAACTGAAACGAAGCATTAGCCAAACAGTGTCTTCTTGTGCCTTGCAAATTCATGGTGAGATCACTGACTCTTAAGGGACGGGGAAACAGAGTGCAATAAAACTCACTTTTCAATTTTAATCGTTCCAGACACACGGGAATTTGGAGGATATCAGTTAAGCATCTTGGGTTCCTTGACAAGTGCTTGAGAAGGGCCCATGTACAATATATTCTGTGGCAGCAGTAGGAATTTATAAGGATGAGTAGAATTGTTTCCAGGCAGGCTGTTGAACAGTTTTTTATCGTAAAACGCTAGTTTCAATAAATGGGAAGCAAGAGACTTAAACTCAACCTTTGATTCTAAGAAGTAAATCACGTGGTTCATCTCAAAACGTCTTTCTATGTTATTGTTTTGCTGGGTAAATAAACACTGGCCTTATACCTTGTACAAAGTGTATGGAAGGTCAACAAACGTCTCTTGAAAATTGTTTCACTTCTCTGTTGGGTAGCCACACACGGTGGTTTTGTGAGTAAATAAGGCCAACAGCAGTGAACTCTTCTGGTGATTTTGAAGGGTGGATTTCCAAAAGCAAAAACCTCACCCGGCTGTTGTGCCAAGTAGCACGTGAGACCTACCGGACTCTCTGGGGCTATTACCAGATGACTGGCCATTGGAGAATATTTTACGATTCAGTTAATTAGAGGGCAACTACTTCATTACTAGGCCAGATCCTCAGCTATGTAAAGGGACATTTTTCTGACGTCAATGGAGCCTTGCTGATTTTCACCAGCTGTAGATCTGGTTTGCACGACTCAGGCCAGAACCAAGCTTTGGATAACATGGAAAGGTGGATAGATAGGATCAGCGGGGTGACAGCCACCGTGGGCCCCAGGGAGCAAGGTGTCGGGGGCGGGGGCTGTGTTCCAGAAGGGGTGGGCCAGAGGACAGTCAGCCCTTAGCACTGCCCACACCATGGCACCCCTCCTCAGGCCTCAGAGCGGTGTCCCTACATTCTGTCAACCAATCAAAGGGGTTTGGGGCACTGTTGCCATAGTAACAGAAGCGCTGGGCCCCTTTCAATCTCCGGGCCCTGGGGCAGTTCCCCCTTTTTGCCCCAGCTTGTGGGCAGGCCTGGATAGGATCCAGAAGATGGGGGTTTGCCTTTACTTAGTGTAGCAGTTCGGTTTCACTGTGAGGCGTAACCCGGGGTAAGTAATGAGTTTTGTGGCAGCGATTGCTACATGGGATGGTGGCTGATGCAGCTAGGCATTAAAGACTTTAAAAGGACTTATGCCTGAATGAGCAGTGTAGCACGACTGGGTCCCTAGTGGGCCAAAAGATAAAACATAAGCCATGCAGCCCACACTTACTAATGTTACATTGCAAAGAGACTCAGTATTGTACCAATGGTATGTAACATAGTTCATGGCTAGAGGGGTTAGAGCAGGGGTGGGCAATAATGTTTTCAGGGGGGCCACTTAATGAATTTTGGTAGGTGGTCATGGGCTGGTTCCACTCCCAGAAGGGATCGGGCCTGGGTGGAAGGGGGAGCTACGGATTAGCTTCCCCCATCAGAGTTGTCTGGGGCTGGAGGCTTTGAATTAAAAACACAGCAAAGGGCTCACAGCTCTAGCCACACCCGGACTGGATCAAAGTGTTAGGTGGGCCAGATCTGGCCCCCGGGCTGCATCTTGCCTAGCTCTGGGTACGATTGAGGTCTGGAGATTTTTCAATACAAAAGGGATCTTTAGGCTAGCAGACAAAGGCTTAACAATATCCAGTGTCTGGAGGTTGAACTCAACAAAGTTCAAGTTGGAAACACCAATTTTTAACCATGACGTTTATTAACCAGTGGAAGAGCTTCTCACAGGATGTGATCAGCAGTGTTCCCTATAAAGCTGAGTGCTTGGTCGTCCACCCAGGACAGATTTAAATTCCACCCAGCTGATTAGCAGAGTGCCCACTGCTGGCAGGGTGTGTTTCTACTGGTGGTGCACATCCGCACATGCGCTGGTGCACAAAATAAAAACTTTTATTCCGCACATGGCTGGAAAAATAGAGAAAACATTGGTGGTCAGGTCTTCTTTTCTTGGAGCCTTTAATTAGTGCTGGACATCTTTCTAAACAATCTGCTGTCATTCCAGCACATGGTGGTGAGCGATATACAGAAATTCACTGGCTGAAATTGATGGGGGGGGGGGCGGTATTTCAGATGAATGATCACAGTGGTTTCTTCTGGCTTTAAATGAGATGGAGGAAAAAACATCGAGTTAGTGGGCCGGATTCTTAGCTGATAAAAATCTGTAGGTCTGCCTTGACCTGAATAGCGCTATGCTGATTTGCCATTAAAGAAGGAGCTACTCCTGTGTTCCAAGAACTGTCGTTAAGGTTGCTCCTGCTGGGCACACCTGATTGCCTCTGCTCCCTTTTTTCACCACCTTTATTGCCTCACTACAGGGTCGCTTTTCCTGCCCACTGGTTTTCAGTGGTTCCCCCCTCTGCCCCTAGTTCTCTTTTTCCCCATTGTGAAATGGTTTTCCTTTCTGTTTCTACCTGTTCCAGCCCTGAGGCAGAGAGCAGAAAAACACATTCATTAGGATTTGCCCTGGCCTCTCACATGCATCCAACTACAGTGAATGAGACTCTGCTGTTTGGCAGGTATGTGGTGTTGCCGCTTGACTTGGCTTTTACCCTTACATGGTTTTGGGGTTTGAAGTTACAGTGTTTCTTAAACTTTTTAAGACCAAAGAACACCAAACAATATTTTTTTTTATGAGGAACACCAAGGAAAAAAAGGTCGGGGAGGGGGAAAGGGGAAGGATCAGGGGGAAGTTATTGAGGAAAAAACGGTTTTGGGAAAAGTTATTGAGCAAAAAAAAAAAGGTTGCCTGCCCCTTTAAGTGTGGCCATTTTGAATTCTGTTCTCCGTGGCACACCTCCAACTGCTTCGCATGCATGCTACGGAACACAGTTTAAGAAAGATCTACACTGCTCTAGTACATATGGCCATACCAAAGGTCCATCTAGCCCAGGAGCCTGTCTTCTGACAGTGACCAATGCCAGGTGCCCCAGAGGGAATGCACAGAACAAGCAGTCTTCAAGTGAGCCACCCCGTGTCGTCAAATCTAAATTATCCTTCTAAGTTACACAAAGGGCTAGACCCTCATGTGGTATAAATGTGGATAGTTCCACTTGAAGTCAATGGACTCATGCCTATTACAGCAGCTGAGCATCTGGCCAGGGTAGTTCTACATCTATTCTACTATATATCTGAGAGAGGGTGTGCTTCTGTCTGTGTGTCCGTCCAGCTAGCTGTGAGTCCTTTTGTTCAAGAACTCCTCCTAAACAGTAAGAGCCAGGACCACCAAATGTGGATGCAGCTTCCTCTTATCAGAATTTAAAGCAAGGGCAGGTTTTGGTTGTGCCAGGGCAATGGATTGTGCCTGGAATTCGATTGTTTCTCATAAAGTGGAAAGGGAAGGGTCTGGTAAGAGGGACAGTTATGCTGTAGAATGACCATGGGGGGGGGGGGGGAGCTAAAGGCTAGAGATGGGGTGTGTCTAGACTACAGGGTTTTGTCGACAAAAGTGGACTTTTGTTGACAAAACTATACCTGTCTACACACTACGGCCGAGTTCTGTCGACAGTAAGTCGACAGAACGCAGCAGTTTTGTCGACAGCGGTAAACCTCATTCTACGAGAAATAACGCCTTTTTTTGACAGTTATGTTGAAAAAGGCGCTATTGCATCCAGACGGTGCTTTTTCCAAAAGAGAGCATCTAGACTCTGTCAAAAAAGCAGCTTGTTTGTCGACAGAACTGGCTGTAGTCTAGATGCTCTTTTTCGACAGAGACTTTGTCGACAGTATCTGTCAACAAAGCCTCTGTCGACAAAAGCCTGTAGCCTAGATGTACCCATGGAGACCAAGACAGCCGGGATAGCTGTAATACTAGGGACCTGGCAGGGGTGAAGAAAGGGACAGCTCTCTACTATATATATATCAGAGAGTTTGTCTGTGTGTATTTCTTTGCCCTGGTTGGGACATGCACCCCTCCCCCAGCTGTGCCCTCTGCAGCTGCAGCAGCCACGGAGAGGCGCTTCTCACCTGGCCCCAAGCTGCTGTGGTAAGAGAGGGCTGGGGTTCTCCTCTCTCCCTGAGGCAGCCTGCACCCCGACCCCACCCCAGAGCAACGATTTCAATGAAGCAGAACAAAACGTATTTGCGTTAAGGACCCAAGCAATGCCGGGCAAATCTTCTAGTCAGATGACATCCATGGTTGGTTAAACCGCAAAAGAGACAATGGAAGCGTCTCCCTCCGAGGTTTCCCCATTCAAACTCACTTCCTCTGTCTGGGGAGGTGTTTTTAAGAAGCAAGTGCCTCCCTTCCCACAAGCGACAGGTGTTGCATCACAGCTGCTGGGCCTTCCCCGGTTAGCTAAGAAACTCACTGAGCTGCTGTGTGGAAACGCTGAGCTGTCAGTGACCGAAGGGCCAAAGGCACTTGGTTCTTGTGAGACGGTTTCCCACATCTACATAAGCCTGTCTTGAACACTATGCAATTAACTCCAAGTAATGGGTTTATAATGACCGAAGAGAAGCCCCGTGAAAAAGATTGCAGTGGCCTTGATTCCATAAACTTTATTATCCCAGGCACCTACCTCAGCTAAGAGTGGCCGGCTGCTCGTCTGAAGCCAATTTAAATGTTGCCAGACCACCACCATTGAGTCCTGGCTTAGGTTCCAGGTGCCATAAAGTAGTTGTGTGATTGATTTTTTTTTTTCTAGGTTCAGCGTCAAGCGACTGAGGAGTCCTGCAGCACCGTAAAGACTAACAGATTTCTTTGGAGAGAAGCTTTCGTGGGCAAAAACACAACTGGGGCACCGTAAAGGCTTCAGCCTTGTCGACACTAAAAGGCAGATCGCTGCTGCCACGATGGATCTTCCAGAGTTTGATTTAGGTATGTGTGGGTTACACTGAGTCTCCTAAATGTTATTACTTTTGCTGGCACACAGTGGCTCCCCCGCAGAGGTAGCTGCATTTCAGGCATTTCTGGCAAGGGCTGCTAGTCCCTCCTCCCAGGGAGGTGTCGCTGTGGGCTCTTGCTCCTGGGGAGTCAGGATGTAACCTGCGGCGTCAGGGGAGGCCGGACCCACCACGGGCACAGGCTGGTTAACCAGAACTGGTAAGCCTCACACGTTAAGAGTGAGGCTTTCTGGTTAACTGGTTAACCGTTTACATCCCTAGACACTTACTGGGTTGAAGATGCTGGGTACCAAGTAAACATGAGTTGATTCGATTGTAACCTACTCAAAGAAAGGTCTTCATCTTTCAGGAAATCCTGAGATAGCTACAATATGAGATTTTCCAGGGAAGCCTCCCTGGGACTTTTTCTCTGTCCAAGTATGCTCGCTGTCTTTCGGTTTCAGAGGCTGGAGAGGGATGGCAGGAGACAAATCGCTTGATCATTGTCTTCGGTCCACCCTCTCTGGGGCACCTGGTGCTGGCCACTGTCCGCAGATGGGATACTGGGCTAGATGGATCTTTGGTCTGACCCAGTATGGCCATTCTTATGTAGGGTTCAGTAGGAAGGCGTTGACAAAGCAGTGCACGTTTGGTTATTGGTTCCTCGCATAATCAGTTCTTAGCTCAAGCCAGACTTTGGGATTAGTGTGCCAAAGGGTAATCAGTCTTTGCAAAAGCAATGCTTCAAGTTCCCCCGTTCCCTTCTCACTTGCTTTCGCTCTCGGGAAGAACCTAAGGACGCACTGCATCATTATGCCACATTCAGGTGACAATAATAGGAGGGATCCTCATGAAAGCACTAAATGAAAGAAGAATATTTCCTCTTTTGTCCAGCTCTGAGTGCTCCGTGTCAGTGGTGCCATGGATTAGATCACTTAGTGGTTTTAACCTTTTCAACACGCGGGGGGGAGGGGCATGTTATTAAGAGGAGATTGGGAAGAGTTGTGATGTGGAAGAGACGGTCACTTTCCCCAGGAATAAAGGTCCTTGCCTGGGATTAGCATCACTTAATTTTCAGTAATCCATCTACCTACGTGGTTTCGCGTGCCTTTCTGCAGGGGAATGGCAGGTGCTGAGTTAATCAAGCGGTGTTGTAATTAGAACTGGCTGACTAAGGCCTTGTGTACACTGGTATGTTTTGTTACCAAAAACTGCCTTTTGACGACAAAACAGTGAGAGCGAATTTGTCGTGGAAAGCGCCCAGGTTTTGGGACAAACTTCCAGTTTTGAGAGACACTTTTCTTTTCCCCTCCCTTTATTGTTGACAAAGAGCCAATGTGGACTTTGTTGTTTGTTTTGTTGAGAGAACTGGCTTCCGCCAGTATCCCACATGCCTGCCCTGATGGCTGTGCTCAGTGTTTTATGATCTCAGCTGCCCTGCAGATATGCACTCCTCTTTCAAAGCTCCAGGAAGTATCTCACAGCTGAGTAAGCTGCTCTGCTTGGGGAACAAAGAACAAATTGTAGAAAGGCTCCTGTTCTGCCCGGCTGGGAACACAGTGGCAGGTAGACAGCTGCTGCAGAGGAAGGGCTGAAGAGACGGCCGTGCTGCTTTGACATTCCTCAGCACGGAGAGCTACCAGAGCTAGGAGGGAATCCCAAGAAACCCAGGGATCACCTCTGCTTTGCCACAACACTGCACTGTGGAATGTCAACATGGTGCTGGCCATGTGGCCATGAAATGTCAACAACGGGAGGCAAAAAAACCTGGTTTGACCAGTTTTCACTTTTGGCGACTTTTGCATGTCGGCAGCACTGTTGTTGCCATCCCTTCCCAGTGCAGACCTAACCTAAATGGTGCCAGTGAGCGTGGCCATTCTGAGAAGGAGCTGGGATTTCGATACAACCGATTCTCTCATGTTTTGGACAAACCAATCCAGTTTTTTTTACCAATCTGATTGGATTGATTTTTTTTGTGTGTGCACGTGTTTATTTTAAATGAAAGAATTTGGGGCCTAACATTTAATTTTCATCTTTGCATCTCTAAAATGAAGAACAGTGACCCTCCCCCCCCCCCCCCTTGAAGGTCCATGAGTCGATCTTGAAGCATGAGTCAGTACGATGACTTATGAACATTACTGACTTTGGGTCTTCACTTTGTCCCCTTCCTGCACTTTGATTTGTTCTCATTCTTAGATGAGACGATGAACAGCTGCCTACAGCTCCCGCCTGCTTTGCTCCTTCCTGACTCACCTGGTTCTATTCCCACCTTTGGACCCGGCGGTTCCTCATTTAAACCTCTGCTGTGATCTTGCGCAGGATTCACCAACGTAATCTAGACACGAGATAGGGATTCCATGAATCGAGCAGACCTGGTCCCATCTCTGGCCACCAATGAGCACTTCTACAAATGTCCTATGAAGTCTCATCTTGCTGTTTTCAAGAGTTGGCTGCCATCTTCATGGAGTGCAACTTCCTTGGCTATTTATTATTGCTTGTGTTGCAGTAGTACCGGCAATCAAGGGTGAGGGCCCCGTGGTGCAAGCCACTGAACAAACTCATGGTGAAAAGCATGCCCTGCCCTGACAAGCTTGCAAAGTATGGTGGCCATCAACAATGCTAGATCATGAGCTGGGATGTGGTGCAGCACGTAATCTTCCTCCAAATTCACAAGTGTTCAAACCTGGAACAGCTGGTTGGCCACAAACAGCAGCTCAGGAGCCACACTTTGGAAAGCTGAGGGGGCATTTCTGGATCTGATGTTCTGGTTGAAGACCATCTCTAGTCAACACATGGTGGTTTCACCCTTCCTACTTTCTCCCTCCCCTCGGTCTGGTCTTGTCTAATTATCCATTTAGTTTCAAAATGCCAGAGATGAGCTTGCAAATCTGGTCTAATTTAGGGATAAGCTCTGCTGTTTTGTGGTGCCCAAAGCCATAAACTGCTGCTGAGATTAATAGCTCATATTTAGCCAAAACCGTCCAAAGCTGTATCATGCCAGTGTGCTACAATGCTGCTGAGGTAATAGCAGTTTATACAACAAATTGATACGTCAATAAAAAACTTTTCTTTCCCTTGTTAGGGTTGGAAAATGCTACTTGCATTGGTTCTTGGAGCTTTCCGATGATCTTGGATCTGATATCCTTGGCTGAATCCCAGAGAAAGTCCAAAATGGTCACTTTATTTTTTGCTGAGAAATTTGAATTTTGTGTGTGCACGTGCACGTTTATGGTCGTTTGCTGTGAGAATTTGTTGGTTATGATGAACAATTGAAATATATAACTAAAAAAAAATAGTTTCCATTGAAAAAATGGCAAGTTCTGAAGGAAATGAACATTTGAGGCCACAAATCAAAACTGTTTTTCCAACAAAAGGTTTTGGCCAACTGTATGGAATAGTTAAACAGAAGCGGGGTAAGGAAATGGCTTTATTGGGAGGAGATCCGGCCAGCTGAACAGTTCTTTGACATAGCAGCTTGTGTATAAACTAGAGAGATGAGGAATTTTAGTTCATTTGTGAAAGAGTTAATCTTAGACTCTTAGGATAGGTTGAAATCTCACGATTACCATATAATAAAGTAGGGATGTGAATGACTGGTCAACACACTAGTTGACTAGTTGCTTCCCCCCCTTGCTGCCTCTATCAAAAAGAGGCAGCAAGGTGGGAAGAGGGGAAGAGGTAGGGGTACTTCAAAGTGGCAGATCCACATGGAGCCCGGACTCAGAGTTCCCAGCTGACCCCAGTCTCCATGCGGTGCTGCCGCTTTGAAATGCCGCTGGGAGCACGGGGCCAGCGGGGGACTGTTTGAGTCCCTTTGTCACAAGTCACCCCATAGGGCAGCTAGTGTGACTGTAGATACCGCCTTCCGGGCGGAGTGGGGGTCCGGGCCCACCCTCTCTCCGGACCCCAGCCCAGGGCCCTGACGCCAAGCGCGAGGCTCTCAGCGGTAGCAGACGGGGAGATTCCCCCAAACGCGCCTGCTCTCGGGTTTCACGGCCCGCCCTGGGCCTTGGTCACTCCGCCCTCAGTCATGGTCGGGAGCGTGCTCTCCCCTCTTCTCTTCCTGCTTGCCACCCGACCACCAACCCCTGGCTAACTCAACGGTGGCTTTTAAACCCAGCCCTTCCAGGTCGCCCTCCCCTCTGACGCACCCGGGCGCGCCCGTGACGTCAGCGGCCGGCTCGGGCGCGCTCGTGACGCAGGCACCCTGTTCTGGCGCCTGCTGATGCCGCGTTACCCCGCTGTCCTGTTGCGCGCCTGGGGCGGTTTGGGTCCCGGTGCCATTTTCTACCCCCCCTCTTTGTCTTGCACTAGTGGGGGGTGGCGGGGTTGCTCCACCCCGTCACACCCTTGCTAGCCCCATGCTCCCTGCAGCCATGGGGCTGTTGCTACGCTTCAAAGGCAAAGGCGCCCTTATCGACACTTCGATTAGTCAATTAATGGAAATGAAACATCCCTATAATAAAGAACAAACCTCCTTCAGGCCTGGTTAGCCAGTGAGTGGGCATAAGAAATGAAACTTTTCGGCTAGAGTTTTTCTCAGAGTCCAGCTCCCAGTTGTGGCCACGTTTTCTAAAGCTTGGGGAGCTCCCTTGAAAACCTGGCCCAGTCTGGGCATTTTTAAGTCACCCCATTTTGGTAGAGCTTGAACGTTGCTAACGTTGGATGGTGTTTGGAGGAAATGAGTTGGTGGTCTCAACTGTTTGCCTGGTGGCGGAATCTCCGTGGCACTCAATCCACCTTGCTGGGAGTCCCCATAGGAAGCTCATGGATCGAACGGCCATGGGGAAGGGGCGCTAATGCCTCCTTTCGCCACAGAGTAGTGTTCTTTGAGGTCTGACGTTGTGGTGTCTCCAGCAACCGATGCTCCATGTTCCATGCAGGCTGCTACAAAGCCAGCATACTGGCGAGGGCGACTCCTGGCTAATACGGTTCTGTGGAGAGGCTCGTCAGTCCATTCTGTGGGGGCGCCAGCCTCAGCGCATCTCATAAGTGTTACCTTGGTGGGTGATCATAGCTAAGTTTTCTTTGTGAGATGTCACAGTGTCCACTGCCCAAACGAATCATGATGCAAGGTGTTGCAGGTGACTTATCTTTTAAACCATTATAAGCAAAAACCCAAGGAGATATGGAAGGCCTTGAATTACCTTTTACTAGGGGAAGCTGGAATTCATCTGCCAACATATATCTCTCTGGATGCCTGTGACTGGAGAGGCATAGGACCAATATCCCCACAAATTTTTTCCATCTACGTGTGGAATAAATTTTGTCATGTGCACCAATGCATGTGTGAATGTGCACCACCATTAGAAACACATGGTGTGGGCACTCTGTTAGTCAGCTGGTTGGCATCTGTCCTGGATGGCCACCCAAACGCTCAGCCTTCAGGGAGCTCTAGTCCAAAAGTTGGTGGGGTTCTGTGTTAAGGGCTTCATCCGTGTTCATGCCGTCCTGGTGATACGGTGAGTTCCCTGTTTGGTTTGCTAATGTGTCCTGGATTGTAGAGGCTTTGCTGGGATACCGCTAACGAAAGCTTGAGGCAGCAATCTGCCAGCCCTGGGCTTCTGTGTAAACCATTGTTTTCATTCCAGATTTGTTGTTTCTGGCTTTTTTTGTTCGTGTGCGGTGAGAAACCAGCTGTGAAATGATGGTGCCTGTATCATTGGGAACTGCGATTCCCAGCCAGTGTCGTTTGCGACTTGCCCTCTTTTCAAATGTCTCTCGGCAAAAGGAAGGATTTACAGACAATAATCTGCACCACTCACCTGAACAAGTTAGAAATGGCAACTTATGGCTGTTAAGAGGTGGTCCCATTTAGTTGAGCCTTTCTTATCAAAGTGATGTTCAGTATGCTTGTCTTTTCCTGCGTATAACCAGTGGCGCAGGAACATTTTTCAAAGTGGGGGTGCTGCGCTCTGTGTCCCCCCTCCCCCCCAACCTCAGCTGACACCGACAGCAAAACCCCAACATGTGGGGCCAGCAGCTGGGATCGTGGGCACTGGATTCTCGGCTGCCACCCTGCACCAGGAGCTCTGCTGCTCCCTGGCATGTGGAGCTTTAACCGGGACCCCAGTTTGCGGCGTTGGCGGCAGAGCCTGATGGAAGCCAAGAACCAGCATACGGGGCCAGCGGCAGCATACGGGGCCAACCTGGTGCATGGAGTGGCAGCCAGGAGCCCAGGGCTGCTACAGCACTTCCCACACTCCTAATTCCCATGTGTATGTTTTATAATCCCTTATTGACAATCCCTTATTATTCTGTCCCAGGAGGTCAATGGGTGTTGGCCAGGTTGAGATGGATCGGAACTGAAAGCATTTCCCTGAATGGGGCTCTGATTTAAGCCACCTTCTGGAGTTTGTTTTGAAAAACGGAACCCTGACTCACGCATTAGGAAGGGCTTAGAAATTCGGCATCTGCAGAGTTGAGTCTGAGAGAGAATGGGCAAGCTCCCCTCTGCGGCTTTCTCGCCCCTACGAAGAGGGCACAGCAGTGAAAAGCCAGACGCGCCCTCGGTGCTCGAACATTACTCATCAACAGCGCCCTGCTGCTGATTAAGAGTTAAACAACAGGGTTATTTCACTTTGCTGAGAACCTCACACCTGTCGCCCACGTAAGATCTGCCAGAGGCCGTTCAACATCTTGTCATTCACCACATTGGGCTGTTGCTTTATGTGTGACCGTAAAGATACAGCTTAAGGTAAACCACCAAAATCTTCCACTCTTCATCGGTGGCGGAACGATCCACTCCATGCAGCGACTCTGGGCGTTGTCAGAAACATCACACCATATTTCTCCAGTGTAGATCTGGCCGGGTGTAGAGTAGGGCTAGACTTAGGAGCCACAGTGTCCTTCTTCCGGCAGTGTCGGTGCTTGAAGCCAAAAGTGTCTCATCACTTACCTGATCAATTGCACGTTGCTGCACTGGGTGCCAGGGGAAGTTCCCTGTGGACATGTGTGCTAATCAACTCGTAAGAATGGCCAGACTGGGTCAGACCAGAATTCCATCTAGCCCACTGTCCTGTGTTCTGACAATGGCCACTGTCAGGTGCCCCAAAGGGAGTGAACAGAACAAGAACCATCAAATGATCCCACCCATTCCCAATTTCTGACAAACAGAGGCTAGGGACACCATCCCTACCCATTCTGGCTAATAGCCATTCATGGACTTATCCTCCATGAATGTATTTAGCTCTTTTTTGAACCCTGTTCAAGTAGGAATAAAAGATCCTCCGGAAAAGGGTTTATTTTCCGGAGAATCACGTCTAGACTGGCGCTTTTCTCCGGCTTATCCCCAAGCTGGAAAAAAGCGGCAGCCATGTAAATGCAAATGCCGTGGGGGATATTTAAATCCCCCGCGGATTTGCAATTCCGACTGGTCTAATCTGCATCTCTTCTGGAAAAGGGGTGCAGTGTAGACACAGCCTACATGTTTTGTTAGTCTTTAAGGTGCTACTAGACTATTTGTTGTTGTTTTTAAGCTTCAGGGGGTAGCCGAGTTAGTCTGTACAGGATAAACTTAAAAAACAACAAATGGTCTGGTAGCACTTTATAGACTAAGAAAACAAGTAGATTTTCCTAGTTCTTATGTTATGGGAACAAGTAAATAACTTTTCCTTATTCAGTTTCTCCACACCAGTTATGATTTTGTAGACCTCTATCATATCCCCCATAATTCTCCTCTTTTCTAAGCTGAAAAGTCCCAGTTTTTTTAATGTCTCTTCATATGGCACCCGTTCCAACCCCCCCGTCATTTTTGTTGCCCTTTTCTGAACTTTTTCCTCTGTGTAGATATCTTTTTTGAGATGAGGCAACCACATCTGTACACAGTATTCAAGATGTGGGTGTACCGTGGATGTATAACTCCTTATGCGGAAGAATTTGTTGCCCTTAAGTGAGCACATGGCACTAGAGAAGATGATGGTGTTAATAGAGTGGGGCCGATGTTGTCCAGAAGCCTTTGCAAACTTTCTTTCATATAAAGAGCCTGAATTCAGCTGTGTTAGTGCCCCATGGTACGTGCTTTCTGAAAATGTTGCTACCCACTGCAAGGGTGCTGTTCCCAAAATTGTTCCTGGAATCTGAAAGTTGTGCAAACACTTAGGTGAAAAAGCTTTCAATGCTGGATATTTTCATGCAGCATCCCCGAAAATAATTGGCTATTTTCCCTTTCCCTCCATTGATAAATTTCACTCTCCATTCAGGGATCGGAAACATCCCATGTGACCCGGGTGCCCAATCATTATGAACGGTGCATAGTCAAATGCCTAATTGCGGTGGTTAGCTTGTAAGCAGCCTGTAGGCTGACATACCGTGGAGGAATCAAGGAACTTTGAAAAAGAAGCCAATTGGTAAAAATCTCTGTATTAGCAGAGAGTTTGTGAACAGAAAATGAAAATTGAACTATGTGGCTAAAAACTCTTCACTAATTAACTTCCCTGGTTGTTACGGTTTTTCAATTTGTTTGAAATCTTGGTGTCATGTTTGTGAGCCCAACCAAGAGGTTAATAGAGGAAGGAGGCTTTAAAGATTTGGGAATTATTCTAGGACAAAGGAAGCTCAGTTTCAGCTCCCTGCTCTACTGCCGACTTCCTGTGTGGGACTACACTTTAAAAAACAACGAATAGTCTTGCAGCACCATAGAGGCTAACAAAAAATGTAGATTGGTAATAGAGAGGTAGCCGTGGTATCATGAGCTTTCCTGGGCACAACCCACTTCTTCAGATAAATGGATTTAAGGTGTCCAGTTTTCAAATAAATAGCACAGAGAGAGGATAGGGGGAGAGAAGGAAAAAAAGGAGAAAGAAATTGTCAATTAGAGAATCCATGCTAAATGAAGCTGATAACAGTACTTATTACCCACTCTAAGTACCCTTTGATTGGTTTTTTTTGTCATTAGGATGTGGAACGTAGTGGGCCATCCAGCCAATGTCTTTGTTTAGACTTCTGTTGTATGTATCAAACTTGTCAATGAAATTATGTTCTGTCGCTTCCCAGTTGAGCTAGCTTTTGAAATTGCTTTGAAGTAATACGGTGACTTTGAGATCCATTAACGAGTGCCCGGGCAAGTGAAAATGTTCCCCAGCAGGTTTATGTGTGTTGCCTTTTTGGATCTCTGATTTGCGTCTATTAATTCTTTCTTGTAGAGACTGTCCAGTTTGGCCACTCTACATGGCCGAGGGGCATTTCCTGTGTGACCTCAGTCAGGTCACATGATCTCTCTGTCCCTCAGTTTCCCGTTTGCAAAATTGTGATTCCCTACCTCTCACTGGGGTGTTTGAATAAACACGTTAAAAGCTCGCCAGGCACCGAGGCAATGCAAATACTAAGAGTTCAGGTCGGTTTGGCTTGGACTAGAGTTTCATGATGAAAAGTTAATTTGATTGTAAAGTAATTCCACATGGCCCGGCCTGTTAAAATCACAATCTCAAGAACTTGATTTCTTACGGGTAGGAATGTTGTGCTCAAAGCCAGCCACTGTTTTCATAATCCTTCATCTATCGATAGATAGATAGCCCATCTAGTGCTAGCTTCATCTGAAAGGCTCAAGTGAAGGAGCAACTTTTCAAACATAAACTAATTAATGAGAGCCAGTGGCTGGGGAGTCAGTCAAAGTCAAAATAAGGCACGTTTTTAACGGGGAGGTGCCCCGGGGTTTGGCCATTTAAAAAGACCATCAGCAGTAGTGGCAGCAGGAACACTGAGCCATTGAAATCACCACCTGAGCCCCGAATGGTATGCTGTAGGTGGCGCCGAAGGGCCGACTGGGGCAGCCTAGTTCCACCACCCGCCCCTTCCAGGGGCATGCAGCTGCCCCTCCCCATCTTGCCCAGGGGCCTGACAAGTCTGTCAGCCACCCTGTAATAGTGTGAGTAACCCCTGGAACAACGTGCCCAGAGAAGTAGTGAATTCTTCATCTCTTCAAGTCTTCAGATCAAGAAATTGTACCTTTCTGGAAGAGACGCGTTAGCTAGACACACGTTCTTGGGCTCAAAACAGGATTAACTGGATGAAATTCTGCCTGTGTCATACAAAAGGTCAGATCAGATAACCTAAAAGTGCCTTTAAAAAATCCACTCATTATCTATGGCCACGAGAGTTTGTAACTCCTGGTTCTTGTCTCTCGCGGCTCTCTGAGGGGGCGTCTATAGTAAGCTACGCAACTTGTCGATTTCAAAATAGCTTATTTCGTAATTTATGCCAAATTTCAAAATAACCCGCTATTCTGAAATGTCCCATACTCCTCGTGGAACAAGGTTTACAGATCGTCGGAATAACAAGCCCGTTATCTTTTGAAATAACGGGTGCACTGTTAAGATGCTGGATAGCTATTTCGAGATACCACCGGTATCCCGAAATAGCACCGCAGTGTAGACGTAGCCAGAGTGTTTGGGGAGGAGGTAGACTGTGAACTGTATTGGATATAACTGAAGGTCTGACTCCTTTGCAGGTAATGTAAGAGTCTTGGTGCAGGTCTAATATACAATGAAACTTTTCATTGTGGTGTACGCCAGGTGAGTTTTAACTTCTCTGTGAATGACTGGAGAACAGGATGGGGACTTATAGGTATAAATAGGAAGGGAATTAATTACATATGTCTTTGGGGGTTCCCAGAATAAACTATGGTGCAAATTACTTCTGCGTTCACCTCCTTGCTATCCTTGTGTCCTGGAAAAAAAATTTCATATCTGCTTTGCACTTTAATTTAACTCCCTCCCCCTCCCCCCCCCCCCCAGTTCTTTGGTTTATGTGCGAGGAGGGTGAGATTTTTCTGATGACTTTGCAAATCTTTTGAAATACCTGAGGTTTCCCCACCACCCCTGCCCAGCCCTGTCCCTTCCCTGCCCCCTTGCCTCGGTGTCAGTTCTCCAGTCTACGTGCTGAGAAGAAAAGTTACAAAGGTAAAAGTCTGTAATCCGACTCCCCGGTGACCTGTCCCATCCTGTTCCGCAGCACTGTAAGAACTGAAATACCTGCACCGCAGAACTGTGACTCCAGGAGACGAAAGCAGCCAGGTGGGAACCAAAGGTTCCTTCGTCATTTTCCTTCACGCTTTCTGACAAAAACCTGTCAATGCTGAGAGAGTTTACAAAGGTGAAAGAGGCCTCTGCAGCCAGAGGTGGTTATTAATGAGGCTAACAGGAGGTGTGCACCAGCTTCGCTTGGGAGTGTACGGTTCAGGATCGCAAACTTTGAGTGAAAGGCGCTGGTCTAGCAAAAAGCTCTGCACTGTGTAGATTTCGAGCTGCACGGTTTTACCTCTGCTGCGATCTCGGGAAACACATTCTTCTCTTGTCCCTTTACACATGTCCCATAGGCTTCCCCAGGGCTGGGGACAGACTTTGTTGGCTTTAAGGGGGCCTTGGCTTTGGGACCCCCAAAAGGGGCGGGGCCTCAGGCAGAAGGGGCGGGGCCTTGGGATAGCCAGCCCTCAGTGCTTCCTGGAATGTGTTATACCTGCCCCAGCCAGCCTTCAGCACCACCCAAATTGCACAGTGTAGAGCTCTGGCAGTGATTTAAAGGGCCCACATCTCTGGTTACCACTGCAGCAGCAGGGACAGCGGCCTGGAGCCCTCAGGCTGTTTTAAATCACTGGGTCCAAGCTCAACTGTCTGTTTCCTCCTACCTCCAGCCGCAGCCCTGGGCTTCCCCCATTCTGGACTTTTTTTTCCCTTTCATTTCCTTTCCTTTTACCATTATCTAGCAGCTTGGTTCCTTTGTAGGCTTATCACCTTTTAAGACATCAGAGTCCAAGGGGACGTTATGGATTCCATCCTTTTCACGGGGCAGGATGTGACAGCTTGCAATTATGACAGTATCTCTGAAACTCCCCTGGGCATGTGTCCTTGCTGTTGTGGAGGGCTTGCCTCTCATTCTGCACGGTAAATGTCTTCCCCGTAGCGCTGACGGGAGGGGGGGGAGAGGAGGGGAAGTGTTGTGCATGTGAAATCGAGTAAGAAATGCAAATTGTTCATTTTGTTTGAAATTTTCTGTAGAACTTTCTTTTTTTGATTGAAAAAAATACCAATATTTTGAAATGTTTTTAAGTGTTTCATGTCATAGGGAGAAACTGCTCTCAATGTTTTTACTTGCTTCTCTTCATCCTGTGGAGGAAAAAACCCAAGTTTCCAAGATTTTTGACATCTTCTACCTTCAAACATTCAAGTTCTAATTTCAAACTTCAAATTCAATTTCCCATAGGAATTAAACTGCTACAGGTAGAACTTCTTCCCTTGGGGTCTGACCGGTGCAGAGCCAAACCATGGGAGGTCAATGTTGTCTGGCAGCATTAGCAACTCTTCCACTGCTTGGGGGGCTCTTAGGAGACAATGGGGGGTCAATTAGAGTTAAATAATAGCACAGCACACTGAGAGCCAGGACTGGTAGCTGTAAACAAACTTTATGGGACCACAGAAAATTTTGCCACACCCATGACAAGAGGACATCCGGCTCACTCAAATCATACCAGACTGGATATGTTGTCTGACCAGACTAGGGAGGTTCAACCTGTACTTTTTGAAACACCTTCCTTAGAAATGCAGCCCCTTCTTTTAATAGGAGCAAGAACTTAAGAGAACATACGGGCTGTGTCTAGACTGCATCCCTTTTCTGTGAAAGGGATGCAAATTAGACACATCGCAATTGCAAATGAAGCGGGGATTTAAATCCCCCCCGCTTCATTTGCATAAACATGGCTGCCACTTTTTTCCAGCTCGGAGCTTTGTCTAGACGCGGATCTTTCGGAAAATAAAGCCTTTTCCGAAAGATCCCTTATTCCTTATTTTAAGAGGAATAAGGGATCTTTCGGAAAAGGCTTTATTTTCCGAAAGATCCGCGTCTAGACTGGTGCTTTTTTCCGGCAAATTTCCGAGCCGGAAAAAAGCAGCAGCCATGTTTATACAAATGAAGCGGGGGGGGGATTTAAATCCCCGCTTCATTTGCAATTGCGATGTGTCTAATTTGCATCCCTTTTACGGAAAAGGGATGCAGTCTAGACAGAGCCCCGGTGGCGCTCATGTTTCCTGTGAAGGCTCCTCTGTTCCCTTCTGACCCTTTTTACCAGCGCTCTCTTTGTTTGGGATAGCGTTGTTCTTAATTTTTTAGGCATGATGCCATCTATCCATGTCTATCATGTTGGCCACACCCCAATTGCTGTAGCCACGCCCTTTGGATGAGGGTTCTGAATGCTGATTGGCTACAGCTGGGAGAAAATAACCCAAACATTCCATTCTGTAGAATTAGCCACACGGGAGCGGGAGGAGATTCTTTGGGGGCATCTTGACAGGAAAAGCGTAACTAGAGCTACGATTTCTTATGTCAAAATTCATCCAGGAGAGAGCGTTTCTCATGGAAGTCATGCGAATAGGAGTCTGTCCTCAAAACCCTACCACACCCTAATGATATGGTGTTACTCATGAGCACTTTACTGGTAATTAACAGAGTTAAATACTGGGTTTATTCCACCTTGTCTGCAATCTAACAGGTTTGCATATCTGAGATGCATCAAAGGCCAGATGTGCTGGTGGTTTCCTTCTAAAGGTAAGCAAGGTCGCCTTGCTCGCAGCACATCAGGAGTTTTAATGGATCTGACGTCATTTTAATATAGTTGTCATCCACCAGCACGTACACAGTCCCTACGTGGATGGACTGAAATTCACATTGGCATCGATGCAATGCTAACATTATGGTGGTGGTTACACAATGCCAACAGTTCTGGATTTCATCAAAACTTGTACGTGGCTGCATTGCACATCCTTGTATTTCATAGTTGACATGTAACAACCAAAGTGCAATTAGGTCCCAATGCAGAACAGGGGAGCCATCTCATGAAGCACGTGGACAGGGGGTTACGTCCCATTGGGGGCAATGGGGACTCTGGCAAATGGTTACAGTTAAGCATGTAAATGCTCTCTTGAATTGGGTCGGAGTTAAGAATGTGCTTAAGTGCTTTCCTGAATCAGGTCCTGAAAAAGGAAATGAGATCTCCCGCCGCGCTGCATGCAGCTTCTCCTTGAGGGCAGGAAGCCGAGCACCCTGCTTCAGGGCATTCGAGTTCCTGACGCCTGTGGAGAAGCGAGGCACAGCAGGCTGGGACAGCAGTGGGGCAGGGAGAGCAGGCTGCAGGCCTCTCTGGCGTCCCCTGTCCTTGTGGTGAGTGGAGGGGGGTGGGAGTCAATTCCTGCTGCCCCTGTGGCAGGCCCCCGTAACCCCTCAAGCCACATTGCTCAGGAGAGGGGTTGAGGAGGGTTGGCGGGGGAGCAGGATTGGGGTTTGGGGGAAGGGTAGAGTGGGGCAAGGGAAGGGCGTGGCCTGCGGCGGGGGGGTTGCCCAGGGCCTCACCCCTTCCATCGCCTCTGGCACAGGCAGACCCCGCCTGCTTGGCGGGGGGGGGGGGGGGGGGGCTGGGAACGGTTTGGGCGTCAAGCGGATTGTCCCAGGCCTTACCCCCCACCTCCCTTGAATGGTTCATTAGCTGTTACTCTTGCTGGGCACAGGACCATCGTCGTGCTGGGGAAAGCTGGCATTTCGGGGGCACTCAAGCGGACTCTGGCACGGTGATTGACTCCCAAACCGTTCCCCACTCTCCCCTGCCATGCAGGCCAGGGCTGCCTCTGCCAGAGGTCATGGGAGGGGGTTCCCCCTCACTGAAGCATCCCAGCCGGGAACACAAGGGAGCTCCTCGTCTGAAATCCCAGCGGCTGCAGTACCCGTTTGGGAAACGCTCCCTGAACAGCTGCCCCAGCCGCTCGTAGGTAGCCCGTCTCCTTTAACAAAGGCCTCACCTACTGGACGACTTCATTAAGGTGCCTCTCAAGCCGGCTGACATGCCTGTCACTTTGCGTTTGTCAGAACATGCCGAGCTGGCCTGGGCCGGGCTGTGCAATGAGGCTGCTCTGTAACGCAGAGCAATCCGGAGGGGCCCCCCGGAGAAAAGCTGCAGCTCCATCTTTTGTCTCGTAGGCAGGAGCTTGGGGACCAGCCCCAGGGGAGGACTCACTCGCATGGGTTTGCAACGCAGCGTGAAACGTGACGAAGAGAAGCGTGGCGACTCCGTGTGTCTTTATTTCGAAAAGCCGCTTTCATTGTTACTGCCCCCTTCTCTCGCCCTGGCTGGGACCAGAAGCAGAGACTTGGGAAGGCCGAGAGAGAGAGAGAGACTGTGTGAGTCACGTTTCCAACCTGAGTAGCCGCGGGAGCTGCAAGGAATTGTGCGGAAAAGCAGGCATCTGTAAGATTTCCAGCTGGGGTCTCACACTCCGGATCCCCTAAGGACAGGCCATTACCAGGGCTTTGGACCTAGGCACTTCAGTTCAGTAAGGACTGGCCTTTGCTGCAGAACTGAAGGAGGAACTCCCTCAGCTGATAGCAACACTAGGCTATTATCCTTTACTGCACCAGCCACTGGAAAGAGAATCAACACAGCTTATTTCTGTGTGATAGGCAGGGGAGTCGACAGTCTCCATAGGCCCCTGGGCAAGGTGGGGCGGGGCCTGTGCTCCCGGAAGGGGCGGGGTCTTGGGTGGGAGGGGTGAGGTGGGACAGCCAGCCCTCCGTGCCTCACAACACGCCCACAACACAGTGCTCTGGTGGCACTTTAAAGGACCCAGGGCTCCAGCCACGGCCGCAGTAGCAGTAGGCAAGTGGCCAGGAACCACTGGGTCCTGGGGCAACAGCCTCCTGTGCCCACCCTGTTGGCAAGCCTAGTTACCCGCACTCGAGCTATTTGGTGAACAAGTGCCGCACCCCCCCGAAATTCATCTACTGCTACTTTCTAACCCCTTGCCCGCAGATCGGAAAGTGAGCAAAAGGGCCAGATTCTGGTTTACACCAGTTAATCCTTGGAGTGACTCCAGTCTGCCAGCGGAGTTCAGCTTCTGGCCTCCCCCGGTCTCAATGGCCTGGTCCATTTCGTTACGTAGCACAAAATAGACTCATTAGGGGCCTCAGCACTAATCCACTTGTCTGAGCAGCATTACCCGGGTTCTACAACTCCCCTTGCCTCTAGCCCAACAGCTGCATTTGTCTCGCTCCTTGCTTGTAAATGTCACGCTCAGGTTGCTCCCCAGAAGTTTCACCTGCTTGGCTCACCTGTTCTATCCCTTTTTTTTTTTTTTTTTTGGTAAGATGATAAATAATGGCTTGTCTTCTTCAAAAGGGGGTGAGAGAAAGGAAGTACAAGAGTGCTGGCAGAGAAAGAGCGGTTAATATTTCCCCTTGTAAAGAAAACATGCTTGTTGCATGTACATTTAGGAAGCAACGAAGCTTTTTGCAGGATAAGATTTGACAGCAAACTGCTAAATTTAAAAGTGTCTCTGCAGCATGTCTCAGCAGGATGACCGGGTTTGTCTGTATCTGCAAGAACAGCAAGGAGTTTGATAGCACCTTACAGACTAACAGAATTATTTGGGCATAAGCTTTCGTGGGTAAAACCCACTTTTATCAGATACATTGGGGTGGAAATTATAGAGGCAGGGATACAAGTACTAGTATGACAGAAGAAGGATTTACTTATCAAGTGTAGGTCCAGTGTTAATTCTGTCAGGATAGGTATGGCTCACACCCAGCCGCTGATGGGGAGGTGTGAATACCAAGAGAGGGAAAATTGCCTTTGTAGTGAGAGAACCACTCTAAATCCTTATTCAGTCCTAATTTGATTGTAATACATTTGCAAATGAATCACAGCTCTTCTGTTTCTCTTTGTAGTTTGGTTTGGAAGGTTTTTTTGTTTTGTTTTTTGCAGAAGGTGTGATGGACCGGGCCAGGTCTGGGCACAGCTGAGGGCATCCCCTTAGGGCGAATTGCTCAATCTAGGGTCTCCTTACACCCCTGACTGGAGGCCCTTGCCAAATAGGCCACAGACCGGTCACACAGAGCATTTCAGCTGCCAGCCTGGTCAGCTAGAAGCCTCATGAGCAAAACCCCTCTGACACCCCAGTTCTCCCTGTGCCCCAATCAGTCCCAGGCCTGTACACAGGTGAGGGGTTATAGAACCCAATCTCACCTACCCCGAACGGGTTCTTCCCGGTCCCAAGAAACCAGCCACAGTTCCAGGTCAATTTACACTCTGGATCTTACCCACAAGATCACGCTGGGCCAGTCCTTTAGAATCTACAATCAAAAGCTTTATTACTAAAAGGAAGTAAAGCATGAGAGTAAGGCTGTTAAAGGAGAATACATTACATGCATCGAATCACCCAGTTCTCAATGCAGACTCTTAGCAAAGATGTTATAACTGCTGGCTTAAAAGTCTCTGGTGTACATCCTATGTCCTAATAGCATAGCCATTGGCTGAGCATTCCTTGCTTATTGCTCAGCCTAGGACAGAGAATTTTCCAGCATCCATACAGAGTACATGTGTATAACTCCACATACAAACATTATACAAGGGCATGAGTAGCCTATGCAGAATCAGTAGAACATAAGCTTCTGTTTGACACCTCACATAGCCCCCTTTGTATACACTTTTGGGGCAAACACCCCCCCATGGGCTTCTGGCTGCTCCCCTTAAAATCTAGTAACGTGACAGAAGGATGGCTACTTTTAAATCCATTTATGGAGTTTCATGACCGCTGCAAAGGGTGGTAGGATGAGGAAAGTGAAGTCACTGGAGCAAGACCACAGTGGAGTTTGGATCTCAGTTAAGATGTGGTCCGGCCCCTCCCTTGATAGCGCAGACACCTGCAAAAAGAGGGGGAGTTTTAAAATGATGCATTCCATATAAGCCCTCCTTTCTGATGCCTGCATCTCACCTCAGTGTCTATGTTGAAGGTTCTCCTTCTTCATAGGCGATCCCGCTTTTGTAAAAATATCTTCCAGAAGCTTCTAAGCGGCGTTCCTACGAAGCAAAAAATGCTGCAATTTTTGTAAATTGTTTTTGGTTTAAAAAAAAAAGGAAGAAAAAATATTTTGGTTTCTCAGCCAGAAAGAGAAACAAATTAAACCAAGCTGGAAATTTCCATTAAGCTTGAAAAGCCACGTTTTGATGGAAACATTCTGAACCATTGTAATACTGCAGTCCTTGGCAGGGGGTGGATGAGAGACAGAAATTTGTGGGTACCAGCTGACTGTATGGATGTAGCTTTACTGGTTCCTTTGCTACTCGTCTCTGGGGCCAATGGCCAGAGGCTTTGTTTATTAGCGGAATGGTAGGAACTGGGAATGCTCAGCATTTCACAAGCAGCCACTCTGCAATGCACAAGAATAAGGCCCCCTGCAAACTGAATGTGCATTTATGGCCCTATGCAAAGGCTTTATGTCAACCATGACTGGTGTGGAAAAAGTAACTAAGGAAGTGTTAGTTACTCCTTTCCATAATGCTAGAACTAGGGATCACCAAATAAAATGAATTAGTAGGTTTAAAACAAGCGAAAGGACATAATTTGCACAACAGTCAACCTGTGGAACTCCCTGCCAGTGGATGCTATGAAAGCCAAAACTATAAAAGGGTAAAGGAGGAGCTAGATAAATTCATAGAGGACAGGTCCATCCATCATTATTGGTCATGATGGATAGGAACGGTGTCCCTAGCCTCTGTCAGAAGCTGGGAATGGGCAACAGGGGATGGATCATTTGATGATTTCCTGCTCTGTTTATTCCCTCTGGGGCACCTGGCATTGGCTACTGGCAGAAGACAGAATACTGGGCTTGGTGAAGTTTTGTTTGACCCAGTATGGCCGTTCTTATATTAATAAACCCAGAAGGGAAGGTGGGGGAGCTGGTGTTTGCAGATCAGCCAGAGTTGAGCAGCACAGAGCAATCCAGAGACTTACCGTCCCCCTCACCCCCACACACACCTTCTGGACTCCCTGCCACAGGCCTAGACGTCTCTGCGTTCAGCAGGCAGATCGGGAGTTGAGTTTGGTCTCACGCTGTGACGCTATGTAGATTCTGAGCTCTTCGGGGCAGGGTCTGGCTCTTCCTCTCTGTGTATCCAGCACCTAGCACAATAAGGCCGGGCCCTTTAAGAAACACAATGCAAATGACCCCTTTGGTTTTTTTTCCTTCTTCAAAGGAAACCATCCCTCCTGGCATGGGCACTGCACAAACAGGCAGCAAGAGAAGGCCTTTCAGGCTTCGGTATTGGCTGCAGCCTCGGAAGGAAGGAAAGAAAAAGTTCATCTTAAACTACTTAATTCCCTCCCTCCCCAGCCCCCCCCCCCCCCCCCCGGAATAATTCATTCTGAGGGTGGCAGAACTGGCTGCTTACAGTAGTTAAACTCCAGCCTCAATCTCCCTCCCCCCCCGCCCCTCTCCCCTAGCCCTGCCTTGCCCTTTTGTGAAGATTTATAGAGCCCAATGGTCTGAGAACAAATGAGTGATGTGTTCTGCATACTAATGACAAGACACTGCTTCTGTATCGCAGGGCATGGCTAGGTCAGGCCAGTTTAGCCATAAACTTTCTTTATGTGCGTATTACACCGCAGCTGCAGTTTGTTGGCCTGGGATGCGGCTTTGGAGATGTGTCCTGCAATAAATTGTATTTATTTATTTGAAAGAAGGGCCCTACCATATATCAACACCACCGGAGGGGGGGAACACGCCCTTCTTTACCCTGGCAGCTTTATTTATGAGCACAGCTGGCAAGGTAGGTGAGAGAGAAAGATCGGGACAGGAGGAAGTGGGTGAGAGAGGGGGAAACGGAAGGGTCTGTCTTTCAAAGAAGTGGGGTTGATTTTCTTGGCGTCCAGTTGGTATGATAATGAGCCTCCAATTTATGCTCGCTGGGTAACGGCAGGCTCTGAGTTCAGGATTGCAGGCTAAGCAGCTATCTTCGTTCGGCCTTGTGGGGTGAAAGCTCTAGATTAGGGCTTTGGAGCTGGCTCCGATCGCAGGAGACGCCTTTGCCTCTCTGTGCCTCACCTCCCCATCTGCACAATGGAGCGAATGGGCCTTACTTGCTCTGCTTTGTAAGTTCTGTGAGGGCAGGGGAAGAGCTGGCCTTACCATGAGGCGAACTGAGGTGGCTGCCTCAGTTGCCAGACTGGGGGCACCACTAGGACCCAGAGAATGGAGACTTCTCAAAGTTTTGGCCCAAGCGAGGGGGCATCATTTAAGCTCCCCGCCTCAGGTGCCAAAATATGGGCCGGCCCCTGGCAGGGTCTGGACATGACTTGTAGGTTTTAAGGCTAGATGGGATCATCATAATGATCCAGTCCGGTGCTTTTCAAATGACAGGGTGCAACCCAGGACTGGTTGAATGTCGGGCTCTAGGTCCCGTTGCTGCAGGGGGATCAGGTGAGCAGCGGGGGCCAAGGGGGAGGAGGGCGGTTAGGCAGTTCCCTGCCTGTCCTGGCACCGCAGACTGCGCTGCGCCCCAGACGTGGCCGGCAGCAGGCCCAGCTCCTAGGTGTGTGTGTGGTGGTGGGGGGGGGGGGGGGTACTATCTCCACACTCCCATGGGCTGGGAACCTGCTGCTGGGGTGCAGCAGAGCGCCCACTGCCGGGGGTTTTGTTGCTACCGGTAGTGCACGTTCGCACGTGCCCCGGTGCACATGAAGAATGTATTCCGCACACGGATGGAAAAGGTTAGCGGGAAGTTGGTTTGTAGCAAGCCTATTATACCATCCCCGGAATAAACTCATCAAGCTCAGCCTTGAAATCGGTTTCTTGGCCCCCCTGCTCTCCCTGGCAGGCTGCTCCAAAACTTCCCTTCTCTGATGGCTAGAAACCTCCATCTAATGTCACCTTGGAGGTGGCCAATTTATGTCCATTTGTGCTGGGGACAACGTTGGCCTTTAATGTAAATAACTCCTCTCCTACCTGCCTCTGTTGGATCTCACAGCGAGCAACCCTGTTTTGCTCCAACTTCCTTTCGTGCAGGCCAAACAGGTCAAGCTCTGAGAGTCTCCTGGATAAGAGGTTTTCCGTTCCTCTGATCATTTCAAATACAGGTCGGGCCTCTCAAAACTGGGACTCTCTGGTCCAGGAACATCTGTGGTCTGGCAGGAGCATGGATGATCCAGGACCAGAGAGCCCTGGTGCAGGGCTGTTGGCTGGGAGCTCCTGTGGGCCGGTTGGGCAGCAGGCTGCCCAGGAGGGTTAGGGACTCAGTGTGTGGCAGTGGAGCTGCCCACTGGAGCAGGGAAGCCCAGTGGGGCTGGCAGGACAGTGGGGCCAGCAGCAGGAGTCAGCCGGGAGCTGGGAAGGCCGGTGACAGGGGGCCAGAAATGACCTCCCCTGATCTGGCAAAATCCCTCATCCGGGACAAGTCAGGTCGGGAGGATGCCGGGTCAGGGAGGTCCAACCTGTAGCCCTTCTCTGCCCCTCTTCCCTTTTGCCTTCCTTCTTCTTAAAAACGTGCAGCGCCTTACACAATGGACCCCCATCTCCATTGGGCCTCCAAGTGCGACTGGGATCCATGCAATAACAAAATCAGAGACGGAACGAGCGGGAAGGTCTCAGCCTTGTTTTCTACAATGGAACCGGAAATGTGGCTGCCCATACACCGCCAGCAGATCCTGCCCCCCCCCCCGGGCGGAAAGGGACGTGACGTGCAGGGTCTGAGCAGACAGCAGTGTGTGTGTGATTGCCCCGTTCCTCTGAGCAGATGAGACTTGACCTGGAGCGGGGGAATTTAAGGCGCCGGGTCCCAACCAGCTGTTTGCATGGCTTCGACTCAACCCCCGGGGCATTCGAGGAGTGGGTGTAGCTCCGAATGGTTTCATGTCCTCGGGTTTCAATGATAACCCCCCAGAGGGACCCAATCCTGTAGTCTCAATGCAGCATCACTCCCATTTGGTGGGGCGCTTAGCCAGCATAGAGGCCATAAGACCAGGTACTCTATAGATCCCGTATAGGATCAATAAAAAGTGTGGGGATGATCCTCCAGTTGTCCCCTCTTTCTCCTCCCCTTCCCCCACTGTCTGTTTCTGCCTTCCCATGTGCAGGTTGCTGGGTTGCCGTGCCGTAGCCCTGAGCTCTAACGGAGAAGGATTTACGTTCCCAGGGCCCTGGGCTTGGCAGGAGCTGTGTGTGTCACAGAAGTGATGGCCCAGGGGCTGGGGTGGGGCAGGACAGAGGTGGGTGGGGAGGAGGGGCCGTGCTATTGTGCTATTGTGGTAGCCTTCGCCGTCTGATCCTTGGAGGGGGCTTTGGCAGCAGCTTTGCTGGAGCTAGTTCCTGGCGAGCGTCCAGCTCGGCCAGCTGGAGGTAATGAGGTAGCCGCAAGTGGCTATAAGGAGATGAGCCAGGGGGCTTAGAAGAGGGAGGAAAAAAAACAACCTTCAAAAGAACATCTTTTGTTTTAAATAGGGGAAAGGCACCGACTTCTAACGAACTGTCCTCTGCTGCTGCCGAGAGCAGACACACCACGCCAAATCCTCACATGGTCCATAGTGGGAAGAGTTTGCAACCGCTTGGCTGGCAGTCACCTCCGTCTCAGGCACATTTGGTGCCCCCGTGCTTTGAGTGGTGAAAAAAAAGAAAACTGGTGGGTTAGCCCGAGCTATTTGCCTGGAAGAATTGACTCCCGCCCCATCCCTGCCATTGTGAGTTTCCTCCACGTCCTTGGGTGTGTCTAGACTACATGCCTCCGTCAACGGAGGCATGTAGATTAGACAGATCGGCAGAGGGAAATGAAGCCGTGATTAAAATAATCGCGGCTTCATTTAAATTTAAATGGCTGCCCCGCTCTGCCGATCAGCTGTTTGTCGGTAGATCGGGGCAGTCTGGACGCACCGCGTCAACAAAAAAGCCTTTCTTGATCGGCACAGGTATGCCTTGTGAAACCAGGTTTACCTGTGCCGATCAAGAAAGGCTTCTTTGTCGACGCGGCGCGTCCAGATTGCCCCGATCTGCCGACAAACAGCTGATCGGCAGAGCGGGGCAGCCATTTAAATTTAAATGAAGCCGCGATTAAAATAATCGCGGCTTCATTTCCCTCTGCCGATCTGTCTAATCTACATGCCTCCGTAGTTTAGACGTACCCCTTCATTCTGGGGGCTTTCTCTTAAGATTGCATCCTGGGTTTGGGTCTTGGCTGATTGAAAGAGGGCTCTGTGCGGTAACGAGGGAGTGGGTCTTCAGTGTGGGCTTTCCTCCGCTTGTTGACGGCCATTTAGACGTGTCACGCAATTTAAAACCCGCTTTTCTGTTTGAGGGTTTGATTGCTAATTGTGTGACCAAACTGCTACAAGAAACGGCTGGACAAACCGATGGCCCATGCGGTCTGTCATCCGGCCTTCTTCCAGCGAGGCCTTGTCTTGTGCCACGAAGCATAAGGCGCGATAGCTGTTGGAAAGTGGCTGCTCTGCGTTGAAACAGAGTCTCGTTCACGTGGGTTGCTGTTGTTGCATCATTGAGAAATTATGCTGTTGTGAAATAGTGTGCGCTCAATAGCGTGCAGAATCTGAAGGCTTTTTTCAGTCCAAAAGGTCTGTTTCTTTTGCAGCTTGTAACTTACAAATCCCCCTGTGGATTTAAATACTCAGTGAGGAGGCTTTATCTATAACAGGGCTACTCAACAAGCAGCCTGTGGTGCGGTTTGGGTTTACACGGGGCTCAACATACTGCCCGAAGGTGGGATCCTTTGAACATGGGCTCCATTGGGAACACGCTCCACAACAGCAAGATGTCTCCTAGGCAGGGTGAGCACGGAAAGACACAAGCAGACAGTCTGGCTGGAACAGACGGGTACAGGGTGTCGGCATTTCTAACCCCCAGGGAGGAGGTGCCGGGAGCCGCAGCATTGTGGGAAGTGCTTTGTATTCATGCCCATCAGAGTGAAAAACGTTACTTGCATATATTTGCATATATATATATATATATATATATATATATGTCTATACAACCACACTTAAGTTGCGGCCCTTGGCCTGTGCTGTGAGCAATGTTGTGGCCCCCTGGGCTTCCAAAGTTGAGTAGCCCTGATCTATAGCAAATCCTGGATGGGTCTTGGATCCTTTATTGTTTGGTGCTCCTTAACTGTTTCACTTCTGTATTTATTCCCACAGTTTATAGAATCATAGAACACTAGAATTGGAAGGGACCTCGTGAGGTCATCAAGTCCAGTCCCCGGCTCTCATGGCAGGACCAAGCACCATCTAGACCAGTGATTCCCAACATTTTTCCCATGGAGGAACCCCTAAAATAATTTTTCATATCCCAAGGAACCCCCACCTATGAAAACGTTCTGCTTGGCCAGAAAAAGTTGATAGCAGGGAGCACAATTTAATTACTGCTAAATTATTGTCAAGAAAATGTATTTGTAAAGAGCTGTTATTTATTTATTTATTTATATATATATATATAAATGTCAGCTTACATTGTAAGGAAAAACATTTATTTATTTATTCCACGATTTCTCGCGGAACCCCTGATGATGGTCTGCGGAACCCCAGGATTCCGCGGAACCCTGGTTGGGAAACATTGATCTAGACCATCCCAGATAGATGTTTATCTCACCTGCTCTTAAATATCTCCAGCGCTGGAGGTTCCACAATCTCCCCAGGCAACTTATTCCAGTGTTTAACCACCCTGACAAGCAGGAAGTTTTTCCTAATGTCCAACCTAAACCTCCCTTGCTGCAGTTTAAGATGCTCATATATCCATGGCTTCTTGTCCTGTCTTCAAAGGTCAAGGAGAACAGTTTTTCTCCCCCTTCCTTGTAACACCCTTTTAGATACAGGCAGTCCCCAAGTTACGCGGATCTGACTTATGTCGGATCCGCACTTACGAAACGGGCTTTTCTCGCCCCAGAGGATGCGGGCGGCAGGACCGCCCAGACGCGCCGAGGTCCCTCCGCCCTCGTCCTCCGGGGCGAGAAAAGCTGCTCCGCGTCTCCCTGGTCTGCTGGGGGGGGGGGGGGCCCAGCAGACCAGGGAGACGTGGAGCAAAGCCGCGGAGGACCTGGGCGGCGGGACCGTGGCGCATCTCGGTCCGCCGCCTGCGTCTCCATGGTCTGCTGGGGGGGGGGGGGGGGGGCGCAGCTAGTGCGCCCCCCCCCCCCCAGCAGACCAGGCTTTTCTCGGGACTCCTGGGGCAGAGCAGCTGGGGCGCTGCCGGTTGGTCCCACAGCGCTGCTCCTTGGCGCTACTGGACCAACTCAGCAGCACCCCAGCTGCTCTGCCCCAGGCTTCCTGGAATCAGCCGCTGATCAGTTTCAGCAGCAGCTGACTTGGGGACACCTGGGGTAGAGCACCCGGGTTGCTGCCGGGTTGGTCCCCGCAGCGCTGAGGTGCGGCGCTGCGGAGACCTACCCAGCAGCGCCCCAGCTGCTCTGTCCCAGGCATCCAGATTCAGCTGCTGTTGAAACTGATCAGCAGCTGATTCCAGGAAGCCTGGGGCAGAGAAACTCTGCCTTGGGCTTCCTGTAGTCAGCCGCTGGTCAGTTTCAGCAGCGGCTGAATCTGGATGCCAGTTCCGACTTAAGTACAAATTCGACTTAAGTACAAACCTACAGTCCCTATCTTGTACGTAACCCGGGGACTGCCTGTACTTGAAAGCTGCTATTATGCCCCCTCTCAGTCTTTCCTTTTCCAAACTAAACAAACTGAATTGTTTCAGTCTTCTCTCATAGCTCATGTTTTCTAGACCTTCAGTCATTTTTGTTGCTCTTCTCTGGACCCCCTCCTGTTTCTCGCGTCTTCCTGGAAATGTGGTGCCCAGATCTAGACCCGATACTCCAACTGAGGCCTAATCAGCGCAGAGTAGAGCAGAAGAATGACTTCATGTCACGTGGAAAGGTCTCTAGAGGGCTGTTTTATCTCATTTGCAAACTCACTCAACGTCTCCCTGTGCAGTTAACTCTAAACTGCCGGCTGCCTCCCTTTCAGAGTCATCGTTGGTTAGGAAAATGCCTTTTACATTTTGGCTCAGGAAATTGCTCCTTAGATCACAGCAGATAGCTATCAACCCTTGAAAGGAAAACTGAGCTTGCCCAAACTTGAGACAAACGTTGGGGGGAGGGTGAGAAATGAGACATGAACAGCATCAGTGTTTTATTCAGCCTGTAGCTTGAATTTACCTCACGTGAGTAGGCGGGGGTGGTGGTAGTTCTGCACTCGTACACACCAAGGGAATCCCAAGGAACCCTACTGCTTTCTCTGGCGTTGCTCTGCATTTACGCCAGCATAGCCGACACAAGAATTTGGCTCAGCAACTGCTCCATTTGACTGGGTCTGTGTGGACAACGTCATTAGCACTGAGAAAAAATGTCAGAGATTTGTAGTTTATAGATTCATAGAAATGTGGGAAGGGACCTGGGAGGCCAGCTAGTTCACCCTCACCTCACCATGGCAAGCGTGAGTGTAGGGCCAGATTCACTGAGGCTTTTGAACCTTTCAGAGGGAGTCCTGTGCCAAGGGTCATGAACGTGGGCTGACTTCTGGGTTGGCTTTTGGTTTCAGTTAGAAACCAGGTAGAGCGCTGAGGTTTGGACTCAGTTTCACTTTGGGTATGTCTACACTACATGGCTCCGTCAATGGAGCCATGTAGATGAGCTTTGTAGACATAGCAAAATGAAGCGGCGATTTAAATAATCGCCGCTTCGTTTACATCAAAATGGCTGCCGCACTGTGCCGATCAGCTGTTTGGCGGCACTGCGCAGTAGTCTGGACGCTCAGCGGTCGACATCAAAAGCCTATGTCGACCGCCCCGTTACGCTTCGTGGGATGAGGTTTACCGGGGCGGTCGACAAAGGCTTTTGATGTCAACCGCCGAGAGTCCAGACTACCGCGTGGTGCCGCCAAACTTGTGATCAGCACAGCATGGCAGCCATTTTGATGTAAATGAAGCGGCGATTATTTAAATCGCTGCTTCATTTTGCTATGTCTACAAAGCTCATCTACATGGCTCCATTGACGGAGCCATGTAGTGTAGACATACCCAAAGTGAAATTGAGTCCAAACCTCAGCGCTCTACCTGGTTTCTAACTGAAACCAAAAGCCAACCCAGAAGTCAGCCCACATTCATGACCCTTGGGACAGGACATTTTATTATGTCTACAAAGCTTATCTACATGCTCCATCGACGGAGCCATGTAGTGTAGACATACCCTTTGAACGTTGGAGACTTGTCTGCATTGTAAACACCAAAGTCGGAAGAGGGAAGGGGATGCAAACATCCTCTGCAAAGCAAAAGTCCTTTGCAAAGCTTCACTCAGCTCTGATCCTCAGCTGTAAATGAACACCTGGATGACTATTTTTGCAGTGTTATTGCATCTTTTCTTTGCATATCCCGTCCTATCATTTTTGATTGACTTGATTGCCTGTACAGGGTGAACCTTTCTAGTCCAGCAGCATCCATGGTCCAGCAGGATGTTAGTGAGCCGGATGTCCACTTTTCATGAGTGTGGCCAAGTTTCCCACGGTCCCATAAAATTTGTTTACAGCCACCAGTCCTGGCTCTCAATGTTCTGTGCCGTTATTTAGTGCTAATGTACCCCTAAATGTCTTCTAAGAGCGCAGTAAGCAGCGGAAGTGTTGCTAATGCTACTAGACAATATGAGCCTCCCGTGTTATAGCAAATTCTCTGGTTCAGCATCGGTCAAGTCCCAAGGGTGTCGGATTAGAGAGGTTCAACCTGTATATGCAAAAGTTGCTCACCTTTTCTAGCTATCCTCTGCCTCCTTTTTTTTCCATTCTGTGATCAAGTGTCTGTACGGCAGTGGTGGTTGGCAGAGAAAGGATTAGGAGGAGCCAATGGATCTAGGTTTGCAAACATACCAACTGGTTTGCTTCTTTTGGGATAGAATTACCAAGTTAGCAGCGGAAGGTGAACGAAGATGATTGACTGAATTTGAATTTTCAGGCTAACACACAAAATATTACTTAAAAATTAATTTTTAAACTGGCTTGGACAGGGGGCGTTGTCATGAAGTCTGAACATAAGTTAAAGATCCACTAATAAACACCCATGGTAAATGGCAATATGTCATGTTGGAGGGAAGGTACGGGAGAAACCAGGAGAGATGCCTGCACTAGGAGAAATGGATGATATTAGCGAAACACACACTTTGTCATTCCCCGGTGCTTAAACTCCTTCCCCCCCGATGACAAAAGAGTTGTCACGGCAAGTACTAGTGTAAACAGCACTTTGTGGGCAGGAGTGTTCTCCTGTCCACAAAGCAAACACCACTCATACGGGCGTGGAAGCTTTCTGTTGGCAAAAAGGCCAGCAGTGTTTACACTGACTGCCTGGCATTTTAGCAACAGGGCTTTGTCCACCCCCGGTGCTAAAAGCTGCATAGTGTAGACATACCCCTGCTAACCATGACCTTTCTCCTAGGTCGCGCCAATTTAGCTCTTTCAGAGTAACTCTCCGATTGACTTTAACCAGCGAGGTTGAGGTAAAAGGTGTTATCCTGTGTCTACACTAGGAGAAGGTTGAGGTCAGTTACACCGTGTTAACTACCATTCTAACCTTTCCCCTACTCTAGCCATGCCCATTGTTAAAATGAGTTTTATTTAGCATGCCTAAAGAGCGTGCTAATGCAGTTCACAGAGGATGACAATGGGAGGAGTTGGGAAGATACTTCCGAAGAGAAAGGATACTGTTAAGGGGCTTTCATACTTGAGAAATGTGAACCAAGACAAGCTCACTGGGATTCTGTTAGGAGAAGTGGAAGCCAATACCCCGGCAGGTGGAAATAATCCCAAACTCAATAGGCAGAAGCATTTTGGGAGTTGGCATGGCAAAAGAAAGCTAGAGGCGAGGGTAGACAGCTGATCAGAAATGAACTGGGAATACAACAGGACTGTGAGAAGGCGTGATGGGGTGTTCCAACCCCGCACTGGAGCAGCAGGGGTTAAGCTTGGCTTCCTGGCTGAGAAGGCCCCGCCCCCACAACCCTGCTGGGCATGCTCCAGATGGAGGCCGGCTATAAAGGCCCCGGGGTGCAGCTCATTCTGTGCCGACTGCGGAGGACGAAGGAGGTGCCGCAGGAGCTCCTGAAGGAGAAGCACAGGTGCATGCAGACGCGGCTGCCGGGGATAGCAGCAGAAGCCCCCAAGCTGGGAAACGGAGCCGGAGCAGACTGCAACTGGTAGGAAGTAGCCCAGGGCGGGGAGTTGAACCCTGGGTGCTCTGAATATTTTGGCCAGATTCTCTGCTGAGCTATTGGTGATGCACTCCACCACTGACAGGGCCTTGGGCTGGGAACGGGTGGAGAGGGCAGGCCTGGGATCCCCTACTCCCTCCACACCAGCCCCATAAGGGTCTGGAGCCTGCCCTGTACTATGGATGCTGGCTGCTAGGCCGCACTGTCCTGTGGGCAGGGGGCTGTACTATTGACTCTGGCTGCTAGGCCGCACTGCCTGGAGGCAAGGGAGAGGAATTATTGACTTGGAATGTTAGGATGCATGCTGAGTTGAACTCCAAGTGAGGGGCCTCATAGGCCCAGTGCCCCCTTCTGAGGGGAACAGGCATGCTCACCCTTAACTGAAGGGTAAATAGTACAGATAAATGGGATGGAATACCGGGAATGGGATGGATTGCAGGGAAAAGTGGGGGCTAGAGAAACTGACCAAGGCCTGGTCCAGCCTAGCATGTGTTGTTGTCAAAAACTGCCTTTTGCTGACAAAACAGTGAGCGCATTTACACTACAATGTGACTTGCTGGGAAAAACACCCAGTTTTAGTGACAAACACTTCCAGCCCTGCAAGAGACTTGTCTTTTCACCTCTCCTTATTCTTGACAAAGAGCCAGTGTGGACTCTTATTTGTTTTGTCGAGAGAACTCTTCTGCCAGTATCCCACAATGCCGTGCTCAGTGTTTTGTGATCTCTGCTGCCTTGCAGACACTTGCCCCGCCCCCACTGCCCTTTCAAAGCTCTGGGAAGTATCTGTCACCTGAGGGAGCTGCTCTGTCTAGGGAACAAACAAAGAACAAATCATTAGACTGCTTCTGTTCTGCCCTGCTAGGAACACAGCGGCAGGCAGGTGGTCGCTGCAGAGGGAGGGCTGGAGAGACGGCCGTGCTGCTTTGACATTCCTCAGCACGGAGAGCTCCCAGAGCTAGGAGGGAATCCCAAGAGTTGCAGGGATCAGCTCTGTCTTCCCATAACACTGCACTGTGGGATGCTCACCCACAATGCTTTGCTCTATGTGTCAACAACTTGCTAGCGATGTGGCCAGGACATGTCAACAATGGGAGGCAGAAAAACAGGTTTGACCAGTTTTCACTTTCCGCGACTGTTGCATCTCGACAGCACTTTTGTCACCACCCCTTCCCAGTGTAGACATCGCCTTAAGACAGCAAAGGCCAAAGCTTGGATGCTTATATTGAGGCATCTCAATGAAAGTGGATGGCTTTTTCAGAGAGACTGAGCACCCCCAGTTGGCTTCAAGTGGAGTGACTCTTGATTGACAAACGAGAGGAGAATCAAACCCTTCAACTTTAGCCGACTCTCCTTCCAAAGTCTGAAAAGCTTTCCGTTGGTTTTGCAGTTGCTTCTCTTAGCACGGCCTGATCTGCCCACAGCTTTTGCTCAAGCAGCCTCCTTCTTATGGGGTCATGTTTAGAAACGGGGGTGTTTTTTAGATGATATCCTGCTGTACTGAGTGGTGCTAGGGTCTGTGTCTCTCAGGGTCCCTTCCCCCTCTGTGATCAGCTAAAATCTTAGGCAACACTTTGAGATGTTGGTGCTTCCCCTTTATGGCTTCCAGGTAACTTGCCCACCTGTGCTATTTTGACTCAAACGGAAACCTGTTATTGCAGCAGCAGTTCATAAGGAACTAGAAGGCATTTTACTGGAATGCCAGTCACTAGTGAAACCTGTACTATTTAAAGCTCCCCCCCCCCATTCCACCCCCAACCCATTAAAGGCTAGTCTGCAGATGGCGTGAGTAAGCAAAGTTTAACCCTTGACTTTCCAAGTCAGCTGAGACTTTAGGACTCAAACCCTGGGGGCCATACTCAAGCACTGATATAAGTGGGAGAAACTCTTTTGACGGTGGTGTTGCAAGACCTGCTAAGAACATACCTGAATTTATCCCTTCCTGTTAAAACCCCGGGGCAAAGAAGTGAGAAGTGGCCACAAGGGTTAATATTTCTCCAGCAGAGGAGTTTTCTGCTTTGTTGTTAGCTACAGCCTCCCGGTACTACCAACGGGAGCTATTAGCATGCAAATGCACTTTGCCTCATGTTTTTTAATCTTTTACTTCTCATAATTGCAGAGACCGGTAGTAATTTTTGGACACGGCCAGGAATCAGAAGGTAGTTTCCCCTCAAAAGCGTCCGCCATAGGGGCTGTGTTTTTGTGCTTGGATTTTTTTTAAGCGACCAGATTCAGTTAAATGAATTACTTGCCTCCTTTTCCCTCCCACAAAGCTGGGACTTATGCCAGTTAACACCAAAGTATTAGAGTCTTGAGATGCGTCATCAACAACAAAAATACCAGTGCAGGCTACCTTATAAAATGTTGCAAATGTTTTTGCCGTTCATGTAAGTCACCAGTAAATAATACACGTAAGGCAGTTCCTCTGCTGGTGTAAACTGGTGGCACTCCATGGACTCCAGTTGAGCCATGTGGACTTACACCAGCTGATAATCAAGCTCATGTAAACTTGGTACATAATATGTATCAGTTACACTTTTTGGTGGGGGTAAATTTGTCCCAGAATTCCAGATCCAAACTCTGGATCTAAATAGACAAGACAAATAAATGACAGGAGGAAAAGCAAAGGCAGAGAGAGAAATAAAGTGACTTGCCCAAGGTTATGCAACCAGTCAGTAGCACAGCTCTGTTGTGGATTCATGTCTCCTGACTTTCCTAGTCTGTTGCCTTCATTGCTAAATCACGCTACCCATGGCGGGTGGTAGATGTTGCCGGGCTCTGAGTAACGTGGCAGAAAGGTACTGGCAGAGTGAGGGTTACAGAAGAATTAAACTCCCCTAATACATGACTATGTGATAGATTAGGGATGGGCAAGATAGTCCAGATCCAGCCTGCCAAGCCTTTCATAGAATCATAGAATAATAGGACTGGAAGGGACCTCGAGAGGTCATCGAGTCCAGCCCCCCGCCCTCAAGGCAGGATCAAGCTCCGTCTACACCATCCCTGACAGATGTCTATCTAACCTGTTCTTAAATATCTCCAGAGAGGGAGATTCCACCACCTCCCTTGGCAATTTATTCCAATATTTGACCACCCTGACAGTTAGGAATTTTTTCCTAATGTCCAATCTAAACCTCCCCTGCTGCACTTTAAGCCCATTACTCCTTGTCCTGTCCTCAGAAACCAAGAGGAACAAATTTTCGCCTTCCTCCTTGTGACACCCTTTTAGATATTTGAAAACCGCTATCATGTCCCCCCTTAATCTTCTTTTTTCCAAACTAAACAAGCCCAGTTCATGAAGCCTGGCTTCATAGGTCATGTTCTCTAAACCTTTAATCATTCTTGTCGCTCTTCTCTGTACCCTTTCCAATTTCTCCACATCTTTCTTGAAATGTGGTGCCCAGAACTGGACACAGTACTCCAGCTGAGGCCTAACTAGTGCAGAGTAGAGCGGCAGAATGACTTCACGAGTTTTGCTTACAACACACCTGTTGATACAACCTAGAATCATATTTGCTTTTTTTGCAACAGCATCACACTGTTGGCTCATATTCAACTTGTGGTCCACTATGACCCCTAGATCCCTTTCCGCCATGCTCCTTCCTAGACAGTCGCTTCCCATCTTGTATGTATGGAATTGATTGTTCCTTCCTAAGTGGAGCACTTTGCATTTCTCTTTATTAAACTTCATCCTGTTTACCTCTGACCATTTCTCTAACTTGCTAAGGTCATTTTGAATTATGTCCCTATCCTCCAAAGAAGTTGCAACCCCACCCAGTTTGGTATCATCTGCAAACTTAATAAGAGTACTCTCTATCCCAATATCTACATCATTGATGAAGATATTGAACAGTACGGGTCCCAAAACAGACCCTTGAGGAACTCCACTTGTTATCCCTTTCCAGCAGGATTTAGAACCATTAACAACAACTCTCTGACTACGGTTATCCAGCCAATTATGCACCCACCTTATCGTGGCCCTATCTAAGTTATATTTGCCTAGTTTATCAATAAGAATATCATGCGAGACCGTATCAAATGCCTTACTAATGCCTTACTTTGAATCCAGCCTGCCCTACTGGGACCCTCACGCAGGGAGCAGATTGCTTAAAGTGGCTGGTTCTTGCATGTGCCTCTCTGCGCCACGCACTGGGGCTACTTCTACACTGGCACCCTTTTCCGGAAATGCTTAAAACGGAAAAGTTTTCCGTAAAAAGCATTTTCGGAAAAAGTGCGTCTACATTGGCAGGATGCTTTTCCGGAAAAGCACTTTTTGTGGAAAAGTGTCCGTGCCAATGTAGACGCGCTTTTCCGCAAAAAAGCCCCGATCACCATTTTCGTGATCAGGGCTTTTTTGTGGAAAAGACTACTGGGCTGTCTACACTGGCCCTTTTCCGGAACAGTTTTCCGGAAAAGGACTTTTGCCCGAACGGGAGCAGCATAATTTTTCCGGAAAAACACTGACGATTTTACATTAGATCGTCAGTGCTTTTCTGGAAATTCAAGAGGCCAGTGTAGACAGCTGGCAAGTTATTCCGGAAAAGCAGCTGATTTTCCGGAATAAGTGGCCAGAGTAGACACAGCCTGGGAGTGAGGAGACTTTGTGTCCTTCCCTTGCTCCCAGCACAAACTCACAGGTCCCATGGCCAGTTTCTGGCCAATGGGAGCTGAGAGATTGTGCTGGGGGTGGGGGCAGTGTGTGAAGCCTTCCCCCCCAGGTATGTGACTTTGAGTTGTTTGGAGCTGCGGCAGGCAGGGAACCGCCTATGTAAGCGGCTCCCGGCCAGAGCCTGCCTCTGGCACCCCACCCCCTCCTGCACCCCAAATCACTGCCCTCAATCACCACCCCTTCCTGCCTTAGGGTCACCACCCAAACCTTCTGCACGCTCCCTGCCTTAGGTGGCAACTCCCTCCTTCACCCAAACTCCTGCTCAGACCCCACTCCCTCTCCTGCACCCCGACCCCCTGCCCCGAGCTCACTTCTGCACCCAACCTCCACACCCCCTCAGTAGACAGGTGCGGCCCTTGAGCACTTTCCAAAATCTTGGAGTGGCCTCCCCCCATCAAAAATGATTGCCCACCCCTGTGCTGGACGGAGAGACCTACCAGCGTCAATGCACCCACCATCTCGAGCACAGATCCTGCTCCTTTGCTGGCCAAGAGGTTTAGCCACCAGGCATCCCTGGCTCCTGTTGTGATGAACCCCAAAGCGACGGGCTCCTTCCTGTCGTGGATCCAGAAATGATGACCTGAGCCCCTTTCCTTTGAAGCGGGCTGCTGGGTTGCCGCCTGTCATATGAGTGGGATGAAAGGAGGAAAGAACAGCCCCAGCTGCTGCGGAGGTTACTGGGGACGAGTCAGGCAAGGATGAAAGCGGTGACCCCAACCTTACAACCAAAGTCACAGCGGCGGTGACCCTGCGGGGTCTAATCTGTGGGGCAGCCGCGTCGTGTGGGTGTGAGTCAAACCCGCAGGGCTGGACCCCACTTCTCTTTTGCATCTCCAGTTTCCGGCTCAATAGAATAATCAGGAAGAGGGGTCGGAAAAAGCTTGAGTAGAGCTGGCTGAAAACGACTCATCAAAGCATCCTTTCAGAGTGAAAAACGTCTGTTCAGAAACCGTGGCAAGATAACGTAACGTTTCCGTGAACACACTTTCTAGTTTTCGTAAAAGATCTGGGTAATGTTCAGTCTTACCCCTCCCCCCCAATTCACAGAACAAAATCATGGGTTTGGAATTTTGTCTGAACATTTCAAATACATTTTCCTTTCAGCTCTGCTAGGAGGCCATTAGCTTATCACCTCAGCAAGCCACACGGGAATTGTTCCCTGCTGAACGTTGTCCCATGTTTTGTCTATCCTAATCGTAAGAATCTCAAGGGGGAGCCACTTAGGAACCCACTTTTAGCTTAAATGATTTTGGGACTCTACTCTGGGATTTACTTGTCACGGTTAAAAAGATATGCTCCTGAATTCTTCCAGAACTTAGAAGGATTGAAAAAACTTTAAAAAAATCCAAATAGTCCTGCAGTACTTTAGGGACTGACAAAAATTGACTGATGGCATCATGAGTTTTCCTGGGTACAACCCACTCATGATACCTTCTACAATTTTTGTTCGTTCCTAAGGTGCTGCATGACGATTTGTTGATTTTTTTCAGTTAGTCTATGTCTACACTGCAGCACTATTTCGGGCTACCAGAGGTATCCTGAAATAGCTGCTAGTCCACGTCTTTTGAGTGTGGAATATAAATATAATGGGTTTGCTATTCCAACGTCCCTGTAAACATCATTCCATGAGGAGTAAGGGACATTTCAGAATCGCGATTTATTTCGGAATAAGTGCTGTGTAGACAGTGCCAAATTTTGAAATAAGCCATTTTGAAATTGACTCGAAATTAGCAGCACAATTTGCATAGCTCAAATTGCATAGATTATTTCAAGCTACGGGTGCCGTGTTGATGCACCCTTACAGACTAACACAGCTACCCCTCTGAGGCTTTCAGAAGGATTGGTGTAATGGATTTAATTATGTCACTCTTGTGTCCTTCTATTCTTTGCACTGCACCTTAACATCTCTTAAGGACTGCTTTGTGTTCAGTTCCTATCTATGGATCACTGCTGATGTCAGCTGGGGGCAGGGATATTCTGTGTGCTTTAGCCTGTAGACTTTACTTTTGTTCTTTCTTGGTTGATTTTTCTCTTCACTGAAAATGACATGAAAAATATGAGTGGTTGCTCATGGCCTGTCTGCAAGCAAACTACAATTAGTACTTTGCCTTTTTTGATACTATTAACTATTATGCCCCTTTTCACCTATTCCACTTCCCTGATTAATTTTATCTGTGCTCTAGGCCTGAAAATCAGCTGCCTCTGGTGTGTTGGAGGCTAGCTCACTCTCTGGGCCAAGGCATTTCTTATCTGAGCACCTTCTGAATTAACACACCGAGGCAAAATACAATGGTATCTTGGTATCTACAGCCCATTCCAGCTCAGGAGCTCAAAGTAGCTTTGGAACTTTAATCCAGCGAGGTGTGTAAGGACTAGCCCGTTATCCGATTTACTGCAGCACCAGAGGGATAAGTGACTTACCCAAGATCGGAGCAAGTCGGTGGCAGAGCTGAAAGTTGTTATTATTCGCAAGGCTCCCATCACTGTGGTGTCTTGGGTGCTTAAACAGGGCAGCTCACATTCCCAACAGGAGGCCCAAACACATTGGGGGCTTCCTTTTGTATCGGTGACCTGTCTCACTTGTTAACAAGCTGGGATTTGAGATGCTGGAGGAAGTGGCGATACAATTCAGGCGTTTGGTGTGTTCACCACAAGGCTGCATGCAGCCGCGGACATTCTCCCTTCAAAATACCCACATTACGTTTGTAAAACTGACCTTCCTCTCTCCCAGCCCAGGCCGGCCTTTTTGCCAGCACCGATAAGAGGTATTTTGTGTCACCAGGTTTTGTGCCACCAGTCCTGCAGGTTTGGGTGCACAGGTCTGGTCCACAACATTACATAAGAACATCAGAACGGCCGTACTGGGTCAGACCAAAGGTCCATCTAGCCCAGTAGCCTGTCTGCCGACAGTGGCCAGCACCAGGTGCCCCAGAGAGGGTGGACCGAAGACAATGATCAAACGATTTGTCTCCTGCCAGCCCTCTCCAGCCTCTGACAAACAGAGGCCAAGGACACCATTGTATCCCCTGGCTAATAGCCTTTTAGCACCTGAGGCGGGGAGCTCAAATGACGCCCCCAAATACACCATCAGCAGACACAATTTTCTACACTCTGGGTCCTAGTGGTGCCCCCCACAGTCTGGCACCTGAGGTGGCCGCCTCAGTTTACCTCATGGTAAGGCCAGATCTGTGGGTGCCGTTGGCCATATAGACACATCTCTGCTGTCCCTTTCTCTCTCTGTTCCTCCCTCCCCCCGCCCGACCACCTTCCCCCTCCTTCCCTTGCTGACAATTTCAACTCGGAAGAAACACGACTGTTTCCATTGATGGAATTTGGCAGCCACCAGTGCGGTGTGACACAATTTCCCACTCCGAGCATGCCTCCGCGCAGGGACCAGGGCTGCAACAGCGCGCGGCCTTTTTCTGAACCATCCGTCTGACAATACCCGGGTCCGTGCTCCCCTTCGCTGCCCTTTCGCTATTAGTACCTAATGAAAATGTAACCATATTTAACCCCCCACAGGCCCAGATTAGCGAGAAAGGGGTCTAAATGGATTGAATTCTTTTGTATGATAAGCATCAAAACTCTCCATTTGGATTGCTCCATCCCCTCTCAAGAGAGAGTCCCTAAAGCCGTGTCAGGCGAACTCTATCCTCTCAGCTGTCTACCACACAATGGGCAAAGTATCTTTTGTGGCATTAACGGCTTTGGTCGGGGAAGGGGGGGGAGCTGAAGAGGAGAACAATGTGTGAGAAGCTGAGGCTGTGGGTTTCCCACACGGCCAAATATGTCTCCCTGCACCCCCCTCTGGGACAAGCAGACCCGCAGCAGCCCTGCCCACAGCTGATCCCAGCTTGATTGGCTTTTTTTTTTTTTTTTTGGTCATTGTGCTCTCCAGAAATTAAAATCCTTTCCTAGCGTGAAAAAGGAGGCGTGCCTTCAATCCCCTCCCTCAGACTGATTGGCCCTGTCATGTGGTAGCCAAAGCCACTGTGATTAGATTGAGAGGCAGAGAGAGAAAGTGTGTGTGTGTGTGTGTGTGTGTGTGTGTGTGTGTGTGTGTCACACTGGGGTGAGGGGAGGAGGGAGGGAACAACCGATCTCCACATATTTTTTTTCCACATTGCTTTCTGCTGAGTTGTTTACTCATTGCACCTGCTGGCAGCCTGTATTTCTCCCCCACCAGGGCGTCTCTTTCTGCCTATCCCCAGCCCACCAGTGGTGGGGCAGGGGAGGTGGGCATGATCCTGAGGATGTTATTCCAGCGGAGGAAGGCAAAACCCTGCGTACTCCTCTGCTCTGCAGGCTCGACAACCTCAGTGACTTTGTAGGAGGGAAATTTGGTCCCCTTGAGTTGACAGGAAAATGCATCTTCGCAATTGTACGGGGAAGGCGTCTCTTGAGCGCCCTTGTCATCACTGCAATGGGTGAATGGCTGGTGTTAGGTAAACCCGCATGTGCCGCTCTGTTAATCCTGACTTGCAACTAGGGTTGCCAGATGGTTTCTGAAAAAATACCGAACAAAACAAGCAAAAAAAGGACCCCGAGAGTTGCTAAGCAAAAAAACCAAACACCCCCCCTCCAAAAAAAAACCCAAACCACCAGCATGGCCCCCTTAAGAAACACTTTTGAGGCTTTTTGGCCCTAACAGGCTGCTAGCGGCCATCCGCCGTCTTACTTCCCTGTGCCGGGCCAGATAGCTCCCCTGCGGAACCCGATAAGCACCCGGGATTTTCGCCTCCTGGCCGGGAAGAAAATCAGAAAATACCGGACATAAGTTGACAATACCAGACTGTCTGGTTCAGTACTGGACACCTGGCAACCCTACTTGCAATACGTCTTGACTCCTCATGGAGCTCTGCTAATACGCCATGCTCCGAGGCCCCTCTGGTACACAGTCGTCATCATCAACAACAGCCATGGGCTCAGCGCCCATTGGTGTCCTCACTATTCCCTTCCATCTTTCCCCATCCAGTGCCGAGTGGCTTAGTTTCTGTAGAGTAGCTCTGCACAAATCTACTATATCACCTACCCATTCTCTGTGGGGTCTGCCTCTCCTCTTTGGTCCATCCATTATGTAGGATACCAGGGTCTTAACTTTTTGCTTGGTGTTCATTCTGCAGATATTCCCGAATAGCTGTAACTTCCGTTGTATGCACACAGTCGGTTGCCCGCTATTGTCTCCGCTGAGGGCCAACCTACTCCACAGTTACAATCAAATTAGTTACAACACAGCTCCTCTGTGTAATGCAGGTGGGATCCTTAATGATGTGCCCTCTGTGGGTTAATGTCTTGGATTCTGGTAAGACAACTAAATATGTGTTATCTCCTTCTAGCAGATGGGGAAACTGAGGCTACATCTACACTAGCCCCCTAGACCGATCTAGGGAGGATAATGAGGGCGACCGGAATTGCAAATCAAGCCCGGGATTTAAATATCCCGTGCTTGATTTGCATGTTCCCGTCCAGTCGCCGTTTTAGAAATTGACTAGCCCGAAGTAACTACCCGTGTCTACATGCGGCAGTGAAATGGGATTCCGATTTAAAGCCCCTAATTTGAATTAGCCGGTAAACCTCCTTGCAGGAGGAATACCAGCTAATTCGAGTTAGGGCTTTAAATCGGAATCCCGTTTCACTGCCACGTGTAGACACGGGCAGTTACTTCGGGCTAGTCAATTTCTAAAACGGCGACTGGCCGGGAACATGTAAATCAAGCGCAGGATATTTAAATCCCGGTCTTGATTTGCAATTCTGGTCGCCCTCATTATCCTCCCTAGATTGATCTAGGGGGCTAGTGTAGACGTACCCTGAGGCACGGAGGGGTCAACATGACGAAGCTAAAGCCACATAAAGAGTCATCCTCAGAACCAGGAAGTCTGTTTCCCCACCCTGTGTTTGTAACCACTTCTCAAAGTATCTTGACTTTGCTTTATGTGTTTATTGGGCTCATATAATATTTTCTTACACTAAATTTGTGATCTTTCCGGTCAAACTAGAACAAAAGTTTTACATATGGAGAATCAAAATGGCAAGGCAATCTGTAGGAGAAGGGGTGTCAGGCTTTGTACTGCGACTTGGTCTGTTTTGCACTTTTGGATGGTTTGGTTTCTGTGCCCTATTTTTAAATACTGCCTTATATTGTGGGTGAGTTTGTAGCTTTGAGCAGAGCCCACTTAGTCAAAACAAGCCTGGATGGGCTCTGTCCCAGTCCCTGTGTCCACTACATACACCAGTTCACAGGAAAAACGCTGCCTAAGAAAGCACAAAGAGGCAATACTATGGGTCGTAATTGAGGGTTTAGGGTCCTATATTTGGTGACAGACCGAAGCCATCTTAAGGGTCTGGGTCTGGAAACAGCACCAGCTCAGGCAGATCCGTATGAGAGGGGAAGTTCTCTCTGTAATTAACATCACTAGTGTTGAGGCAGCTTTGATGAAACCTCCATTTGGCTGGGCTGGCCATTGTATGCAGATGGCTGATACAGGCTGAACCTCTCTAGTCCAGAACTCTCTGGTCTGGAAACATCTGTCGTCCGCATTGATGTGAGTTGGCCAGATGGCCACTTCTTCCGGGTGTGGCCAAGTTTGTTTACAGCCTCTGGTTCCGGCTCTCAGTGTTCTGTGCTGTTAATTAGCTCCAATCTACCCCCAAATGTCTTCTAACAGCCCAGTAAGCAGTGGAAGGGTTGATAATGCTGCTTAGCAATATTGACCTCCTGTGGTCCGGAAAATTCTCTGGTTCAGAACCGGTTAGGTCCCGAGGGTGCTGGAGTAGAGAGGTTCCACCTGTACTCGTCTTCTGCAGCAAGTCCTCTTTTCTCAGTTTAGTCATGGTCAGAGGACAGAGGGAGCTCTCTCCTGAACGTATGTCTTGAGGAGAGGGGCGGACCCCTTGAATTGAGATGCCCTGACTGGCATTAGACTGCAATGGTGTCACATCGCACATCAAGCCTCGACCTGTTTCGAAGAACGTCGCCTTGCTCAAGCGGCTGAGAAATGGCAGAGGAGGAAAACAAGGGACCAGCATCCTGGCCAGCAGGTGTGCGTTCTTCAAACAGCCCCCTGTCCTGTACGGCACAGAGTTAATAAACAACCTCCATTTCCGAGGTGTTCGTAACTCAGGGCCATCTTAAGCCTCAGTGAGGACATTCCCCCCCCCTCCCCGGCTGCCATCATCCTTGCAAGGAGGAATAGCTGCCACCGTTGGTGTCCCAGCAAGGGCATAGCGGGGCTATGCTAGGCGAGGGCTGCAGTGAATTGGCAGAGAGGTGTGTGTTGGGAATCCAGGATGGAATAGCCAGGGCCGGAGGGTTCAGGAGTATGTGGCGAGGATAGGCCAGGGCTCGAAGAACAAGAAGGACTCCAGAGGTCAGGATAAAAGTCCTGGGCAAAGTTGTGTGAAGGAACCCTCTGCAGCCCAGCTCCTGCCTGCTGTGAAGTCCTACGAGCACTCGCGCTTTCCTGATTTGGGAACCCAAACTTCGAACTTTCCCTCATGCAGCCCAGCGCCGTGTGAGCGATCCCCTGGTGAGAGCCCACCAATTCTCTTGCCCGATGCCACTTCCCACAATCCCAGGGAGGCAGCTGGTTTCCTGTCTGGAAACACAGGCAGGTGGCACAGTCTGAAAGGCCACGACTGGCAGGGCTGCCCACCTGCTCCCCATGGACACCCCCAGGGGAGAGCCCCGCGGGGAAGGCATCTCAGGCTTTGGGGAGCAGGTCCATGTGGTGTTGTGTCTGTAATTCGGCTAGGCACAGGGGAGGCTGGCTCCTGCCTTCCTTGCTTGTGCCCGTGGGAGGTTAATGAAGAGGAGACTGTGTAATGTTGCCAGGCAGAACCGAACCTGGGACCTCTGGAGCTTGGTGCACGCACCTCTACCCCTTGAACTAAAAGCCATGCTCTCTGCTAAGGCAGTAGAGCAGACGTGTTGTCTCTCTGGAAGTGGGACAGTGCCCCAGACCCAGGCAGTGGGTGGGTTACACCTGCACACTGCTCTGGTGCTCTTTCCTGACGTGTGCTGACGGGTAGAGCTTTGCCACGATATAGCAACATCTGGGCTCATCTTATCCCTGTTGCAACTTCCTGGACTAACACGGGGGATGCATTTGGCCCTGTCAAGTGGCCAGGGAGCCAGACTGCTCGTAAGGAGAGAGAAGTTTAGGGCCTCCTTTGGGGCTACCTATGAAAAGTATCCACCTCCATAACAAGTTCCCCTGATTGGAGTGTTCTAGACGGTGCCGGGTCCTGCTGGGAGGGCAGGGGGCTGGACTTAATGACCTCTCGAGGTCCCTTCCCATTTGTGTGTTCTATGGGTGAATGATTCTGTGTGGCAGGCCACAGCTGGCTAGAGGAGGACAAGACATGTGTGTTCCCTTCCCTAGGAAGGAAGCTGAGGGGTGGAGAGACGAAAAGGCCAGGAAGCCAGAGTTCCGAGCCTCCAAGCAATGTGGCAATTTGGAGCCTGGTCCCAGCAAGAAAGATGTTCCCTCAAGCAACAGAGTAATCCGTGGTGGGGGGAAGAAAGGGGGGCTGCTGGCTGTGTGAATGTGAGCAGCTTATTGTTCTGCAGCTTTATTCTTTGGGCCTTGGATGGGGCTGATTTAGAAATCCTAATCAGGGAGCAGTCTGAGCGCCTTGCGAGTGTGACACAACTTGAGCTGGGCCGGAGCGCCTTTGTTCTCTAATGACAGCTGACTTCATGCAGCAATGGGAACAGTTTGAACATAACTCCACACTGCACGGGCTGGCAGCTGCACGCTTAACTCTTTCTTGCCCACCCGCATAGATGTGGGGCAGGAAGGAGGATCAGCCAAAATGCAGACTGCGGGATGCTCCGCGTTAACCGAAGTGCCCAAACATTAGTCCCGCTCCTGGAAACTGGTGGAGCTTGCTGTGGAAACCCTGGAATATAGAAAATGGGAAGGACCAAAACCCAAACCCTGATTCCATCGAAGTCAATGGGAGTGTGAACGAAAGAGCTCAAATGTGTTTTTCCAGGAAATAACAAATATGCGGGAAGTAGGGATGGTTGGAAGATGAGACAAAGTTTTTCTTTTATTCCCTATTTTGGTCGGGTCAAAATTGAAAAGGTGAATGTAAAAATGTGTCGGCATTTTGAATTTAGAAGAAGCTTCTGCTAGCTCTAATGTAAACCATGAAGGGCATGTCTACACTGGGAAATTGTTTCGAAAAAACTAAATTGGAAATAACTCCCGATATAACAAAATCGGAATAGCATGTCCCCACTACAGGGGGGCCTCGAAATTAGTCTGAGACAGGCTCCATTATTGTGAAGGCCCTACCTCGACTCAGAGCCCCAGGAAGCACTGGGAAGTAATTACATCAAATTACTCTGGGGAGTCGTTATTTCAAAATAGTGGCAGTGGAGCGTCCACACGGCTGCTATTCAAAAATAACTATTTTGAAATAAGCGTTATTCCGTGAGGAAAGCAGGATTTTTAAATAACCAGCCTGGTATTTCAAAATAACCGGCTTGAGACGGTGCATTTACACTGCACCCTTAGCTCGAAATAAACTATGCAATTTGAGCTATGCAAATTGCATAGCTTATTTTGAGTTAATTTAGAAATATCTGATTTTGTAATTTGTCGCTGTCTACACAGTGCCAAATTTCAAAATAAACTGCTGTTCTGAAACATCCTCATGGAACGAGGTTTACAGGGACGTCGGAATAGCGAGCCTGTTATATTTCGAACTAACGGGCTTGCTTAAAAACTGCGTAATAGTTATTCTGGGATACTGGAAGTATCCTGAAATAATGCCTCATTGTAGATGTACTCATGGCGCGATCTTGCGCAAAAACTTGCTGCCTGTCTACACTGACAGCGTGTTCTTGTGCAAGTAAACTGACATTCTAATGTATAATATCAGGGCTTCTTGCGCCAGAACTCTGATACTCCTGCTCAGGAATAAGCCCTTTTGCACAACTGTTCTTGCACAAGAGGCCAGTGTAGACAGGCAACGTGAATTTCTTGTGCAAGAAAGCCCTATGGCTAAAATGGCCATCAGAGCTTTCTTGCGCAAGCGAGCGTCTACACTGGCATGGATGCTCTTACGCAAAAGCACATCCTTTGCGCAAAAGCACATGCCAGTGTAGATGCTCTCTTCTGGAAGAGTTTTTGCAGAAGAACTCTTCTGCAAAAGAGTTTTTGTGTGAGAACGTTCCAGTGTAGACGTAGCCATAGTGTAGACACTCTGCTTATTTTAAAATAGGGGGAGTTATTTAGATATAACTCTCTAGGGTAGACCAGGGCATACAGTAGAACCTCAGAGTTATGAACACCAGAGTTACAAACTGATCTGTCAACCAAACACTTCATTTGAACCAGAAGTACACAATCAGGACTGAGCGCGCGCACACACACACACACACACACACACACACACACACACACACACACACACACACACACACACACACCTACCTTCGTGCCTGAGCCTGTACTAAGGCTGCAGAGCAGACTCATTCGCTCGGACACTACAGTCCTGTGTTCAACATAAACTATTAAAATAATAAAGGGAAAGCAGCATTTTTCTTCTGCGTAGTCAAATGTTAAAGCTGTCTAAAGTCACTGCTCAGCTGTGAACTTTTGAAAGCACAACCAGAATGTTTTGGTCACCCTTCTGGACAATTCCATTTCCGAGAGGTTCGTAGGTCTCAGGTTCTACTGGGGAAGAAGTTATACGGAGCAGAACCAAAAGTTGACTTCACTTCTCACACTGTTGCGTTTGCACCGGTATCTCTTACAGTCCAAGAGCTGGGTCTTTCTGAGCACCCTGTTCGAGCAGATAGTCACTTCCCTTTGCATTGCCTCAGTTTTCCCCTCCACAAAATGGGAAGAATGACACTAACCTCCACCTAGCACAGGGCTTAATTCGTTACTATTTGAAAAGTGCTTCTGAGCTCCCTGATGGGAGGGCGTTAGGGAAGTGCTAAGGGCTAATAGCAAGAGGCTTTCTGTTGGGTGTTGATATTATTGTCTCATGGCTCACAATAGCTTCATCCAAGGACATACCATTAATCAATTTGCCATTCTTAGTGAGGGAAGGCAGGCCATTAAGAGTATTTCTACACTGTGATTCACACACACACACACACACACACACACACACACACCACCCAGCACTGAGTCTGGGGGTGTTTGGGCCAGCTGGCTTGGGCTGCAGAGCTCAGTCTAGTACCTGGGCTCTGACTTCCACGGACCCTGTGAGTCTGAGTCAGCTGACCTGAGTCAGCCATGGTTCTTGCCTCAGTGTCCCCCCTATGCAATGGGGATAACAGCTGTTCCCTACTTCATAGGGTGTTGTGAGGATGACTGTGGTAAAGTGTGAGGTAATAAGATACTGTGGTTTTGAGGCCATAGGAGCATTGAAGTTAAATTGCTTGGAATCTCTGCTAGGACTCGTCATGGTGACTGTGCACTCAAGGTGGTTTGGTTTCCAGTTCATTCCCCTCTCTGATAATGAGCAAGCGGCTGGGCTAGGCAATGGGGCTGATACACAGTGTATGTGGAGCACGCTCGGCCCCTCAAGAGTTCCCTTGAAATGCCCTGGGCTTCACATCGTTTAGCTGAAAGGTGCAAGAGGAACCAAAAGTTTACCTTGCCGATTGCTGACTCTTGCCGCTTCTCGCTCTGACTTTTGTCATGCAGGAGAAATGAGTTCTCACCGCCCCCTCCCTGGATGGCCTTGGCAGGTTCAATTAGTGGATTGATCGGTATCGATTTGCAAGCACCTGTGTCCCTTGTGTGGTCCCTTATTGACATTTCCCAATCGCCTGGCCGCGCTTGGCTGATGTCCCCATGGCAACAGGGACAACGGGATGCTGGGCAGTCCGTTTGTCACCGATTGTCACTGTGTTGTTCGGCCTTGTAGGCCCGCTCGGTTGTGACACCGAGGAGGAGCAACGCGGCCTCGTCTGATAGGCCTGCTGTGGGGAAAAGCTGGCGAGCCGGTTTTGGAGGGAAACGAAACCCAGCGCCTGAGCTTTGATCTCCACAGCCCAGCCAGGAGAGGAGACAGCCCCTCCCAGACGTTAACACCAATGCATGAGCCGTGAGGCCGCCTGCCGCTGCCATGACACTTTTATTGTTGGGCCAGAAATAATTCCCCTTTGGGTGGAGTTAGGCCAAGGGTGAATTGTGGGTCTTGGGAGGTTGGTCTTTATCCGCAACCCTTTCCTCGTTCCCAAATGAATTTCTTCATCTTTGAGGTGCTACAGGGCTCACACGGATACTGACAACACGACAGCGCTGCCGCCCGTGGCCTGTCCGTGTTACCAGGGTGGGAGTAGGCCTGCTGTGAGAAGAGCCACAGGCCTCACTAGGGAAACCATCCCTCAAGCTGCAGTCCGTGGGGGCTCAGTTTGGTGGGTCCCAACGCTGAGAGTCTGGATTCACCATGTTTCTGACTCCTACGGGGGTCCTGCCTAGATGGGAGGGGATGCCCGTATGGAAAAGGAAAGGTTCAGAAGCATTGCTGTCACCGGTCCCATATTGATGTCCTCCAGCCCTCTGATGGCCTCCCCTCTCAAGCCACACAAATTGGAATGTGGTGTTGTAACCCACAAACCTAGTGTGGTTACTGAGCAATGCAAGTGGTACCTACACCACAGCAACGGTTAAGCTCAAGAGCCCTCTACAGCATGGGCTGGGAGCCAGCTGGCTTTTAGCTCAGAGGGTAGAGGCTCCTATACTCAGCTCCAGAGGTCCCAGGTTCAAATCCACCTGGTGGCCATTAAAGTGTCACTCCAGATGCTCAGGAGTGAGTGCTGTAATCCCAGAAAGAGAACAGGCTGGGGTAGCCTTTCTAAATATGGATGTCTGATGCATGTTGATATATCTGGGGGTCTGCCCCATGTCTCCTGTGTGGCTCACAGTGGACTGGGAGCTGGAGCTGGAGTAGCTGCTGTAGGATTAAGGAGGTGGGTGAACCAGGCTTTCATAAAGCCCACATGAAAGAATTTCCCTTGTAGCCTCTGAAACACTGTGAAGTGAATCTGGGCAGTCCGGTCAACAGAGCCATTGCTGATCTGGGGGCCTTACCGTGTTCTCTTTAGGGCATCTCTCCTCCTGGCACCCGAGAGCCCCTCCTCTGCTCCGCGCTTTTCCTTAGGCGTGTGCGAGCCGGAACTGAGCCGGGCTGCCTACCCCACCTGGCTCCTAATACAATTTATATGCAGAGCCACAGCGGGGGTAGGTCCTGGACCCGGCATGAGCCAGGACTGAGCCAGGCTGCTAGCCTGCCTGCTAAAAATTTTGCTGGCAAGCGGGAAGGGGAAAATATGTCTAGTCTATATCATTAACCTATAGACTTTTATGTGTAGTCTGCTCCAGCCCCATAGGGCCCGGCATGGACAGGGACGCTCCAACCCAGGCGCAGTGCCCCTGTCTGTGGTGCACCCGGGCCTGCTGTGGACAGGGGCTGCTCCCGGTGTTCAGAGCAGCCCATATCCATGACTGTCCCAGGCACGCTGAGCGCAGAGACTGCTCCGGCTGGGTTAACCCGTTACATGGGATTTTACATCCCTAGTTCTAGCTGTGTCCAGCGCAGATCCAGAGCAGAAAACACCTGGGAGAAGAAGGGGACAGTCGGAAACTGAGAGGGACGAAGGAGGCAGTGGAAGATCTGGCTGGTGATTTATCTCCTGCGTGATTGGTGGGTAGCACCGCTAGCTTGCCAGAGCCCGTCCACAGCTGGTAGATGAGGTCAGTCGGGCGGCTGGGAGAGGTTCATTTGATTCTTTGCGCTGGCTTCTAATGTCCTTACTCCTCAGGGGGAAAGCTCTTTCTCGGGAGCTGCGGAGGTGACTGGGCTGAGGCAGTGCAAGGAACACCGGAAGCCTCTCCGGCTGTGTAACCCCAGTGCTGCCGGACCCCCTGCAGTCCATGGTATAGGGACTTTGGGTCATAATGCTCTGGCACAGAATGGACTCTTTTTCTTCTCGGGTCTGCATGGGGCAGCAGAAGCCGCCGGGCTCAGCAGAGCGCTAAGGGGAAGGTTCGCATTTGGGTGGAAGTTCACCGTCTATTGTTGCCAGATCGTCTCCTGGTATTTTTTGGTCCCAGGCTGGGAGGCGGGGCCACTATCGTTGCTGGAAGCCTGTGATTGCACAGAAGCCCGGCAGGGATGGAATCCCAGCCACTCCCCCCACCCCCACCAGGCTTCCGTCCAGTGCGCAGCCGGAAAAATCAGAGAATACCGGACATTGCACATGTTCGGTATTCTCTGATTTTTTTTTTACCGAACAAAGAGTGCAAATACTGGACTGTCTGGTAGAATACCGGACACCTGGCAACCCTATGATATCAGGAGCCACAAAGCAGGCCACAAAACTAGATTTGTTTGTCATCTTATGGTAACAGGAAAAAACAGCCTCCTTCCCTCTCAAAAAAAAGATGGGAGAAGAGACCAGCTTTGGGGACTGCTCCAGCTTGACTGGGCTGCTGGTGAACCGGTGCCGTCCCGAAAAGGCACAGTGCCCGGCCTGGCTGGGAGAGTTGCTACTTACCTCTCAGCCCCACATATATACCCATGTGCTGGCTTACTGTCCAAAACTCCAAAGGGGTTTCCCTTTAAAAAACAAACTGTGAAACTTAGCTTCAGCTCCTGCCTGAGCCAGAGGTCTTCCCAGGATTCCTCTCCCCTAATAAGACTTCCTGCCTTGCTGCTTTCATCTCTCTGGGGTTACATTTAGACTGCAGACTTCTTTTGGAAGAAGCTTTTCCGGAAGAGATCTTCCAGAAAAACTTCTTTCGAAAGAGTGTCTGCACAGCAAAAGTGCAACGAAAAAGCGATATGCTTTTTTGAAAGATAGTGTCCACATTGATTGGACGCTATCTTGCATTTCAGTTGTGATTATTGTGGACAGATTATTGTGGGCACCTGTGCTTTTTCCTGGAGGCCTCTTCTTTCAAAAAAACACTCTCTTCCATGTTCACACACGCCTTTCTCTGGAAAAGCTTTTTCAGAAAAAGGCTTCTTCGCAGAATGAGGTTTACTCCTGTCAGAAAAAACCCTCCATTCTTGAGCCTTTCTGTCCGAAGAATGCAATAGCAGTGTGGACTTAAGTATTGTTTTTCCAGAAAAACGGCCCTTTTTCTGGAAAATCTCTGCAGTGTAGACATACCCTGGGTCAGAGATGCAAAGCAGCCAATTTCATGCCAGAGCAACATGGATATAGCGCCCTGCTGTTCTGATCTGGTGGCATTTGATCTTCGTTTTGCTACATGAGGCGAAGGGGAAGGAGATTGGGGCCAACGCACATTTAGGTGCCTAAATTCTTGCTGGGAAGACTCTGGTCTCAGCTGCCAGGAGGAGTCGATCAGAAGAGCCCTGCATCTCCACCTGAGCTCATGGAACCCAACATCCTGGGATATGAAAGTTCTGGCCCCTGGAGCGATGGGGGATGATGAGGTGCAAGAGGGGTTTGGCAGACACAATTTGTGCTGGGCAGCATGTGCCTGTTGCTGAAGGTGTGTAGATTTCAGCTGCTTGGGATAGCAGCAGGATGGGCTTTTTCAGTGGATGCGGTGTGGAATAGGGTCTGATTTATCAAATGAGGGTGTAGGACAGTGTTCCCTCTAATCTTTTCCATCCACGTGCATTTTTCCCATCCACGTGTGGAATAATTTTATGTGCACTGAGGCATGTATGAATGTGCACCACTAAGAGAAACAAAAAAACCTAGCTAATCAGCTGGGCGGCATTTGAATCTCTCCTGAGTGGCCGCACAAGCACACAACTTACAGGGAACACTGGTTGCAGGAGGATTTTAGGAACTGAGTGCATTGTGGTTACTAGTCACTGAAGGTGAAGGAGGATTCTAGCAGCTGGGGAAAAGGGCAAAGTTGGAAGGGGCTTGAAATTGATTTCAGGGGTGTGGCACTTGATTTGGGGTCATCTCTCTCTCTCTCTCTCTCTGTAGCCCCTATTCCTGCTTCTAGGTCTGGAATGTCCTGATGCCTAGTGAATGGGCTGATCCACGCCAGGCTTTCCTTAGTGGGTACCCCACATGTGTCGTGCTGTAGGAATTCCAGCAGGAACAATGTAACCCGTGAAGGGTGTGTGGGTGTTGGGGGCAGGGGGCATGTGCAGTTTGGATATGATTAAGTTCAAACGAGAGGAAACATAATTTATATAGATCTTTTAAAAGGACCATATCAATCACAAGAGATGCCAGCTTCGCAGCCCTGGGTGAGGCATCTGTTAATCAGTTCTGCTCCCTCGCCTCCCCCCACTTCCTGGCCATGTTTTTCACCAGGTATAGTGCTAGAAAGTTTTCTTTCAATCTAAGCCAATTTACACCCAGGCTCTGGGTGTTGTGCTTCATTACACACGTCCCACTGCTGTAGATCTGAATTCCTTCCACGATCCTCAGCAGTTGTATCGCCACAATTCCTGCC